>NW_028234420.1:8564501-8572001 GCF_977035675.1 Penaeus japonicus
TCTATGCATATTTATTTGTGCATATGTATGCATGGAGATATGGTGTGTATATATGTTTATATGTATGCATGTATTATGGATGAATAAATGCATGCGTGTATGGATGGATGGAAGTGTATATACCATTCGAGAAATGTATATCACCTTAAAAAAAAACAAGAAATGTTAAACTTCAACCTCTGCAACCTCGCCATCTTATACACTGCGAATTCACCTCCTCGCAAGTGTCAACATTTTTTTTTCCTTGCATCTCATTATGTCGCATTAAAGAGATAAGTCTGCTTACCTGTGTTGTGAGAAAATGAAATGGAGATAACCCCTTTAAAGAGGCATGGCGACCCTCCCTTCCTAAACCTGGTTCTTTGGTGCGTGTCTCGTTGGGGTTTTTCGTATCATTATTATTTTGGTATCCGTGGTCTTGATTCTCTTTTTTTTTTGTGTTTTATTTTTGTTTTCTTGACCCTTTTATTTTCTTGGATTTCTTATTGTTTTGTTTTTATTTTATTAGTATCTTGTTACTGAAATCATTATTGTCATGATTTTGGCTTCGCCTTCCCTTTTTTTTTTTTTTTTTCTTTTTTTTCTTTACACCTTTTATTTCCTGTTTATTCTCCTTTTTTCCCTTCTCGTCAACTTTTTTCTTTTCTTCCTTTGTGTCTTCTTTTCATCCCCCTCCTCCTCCTTCGCACCCTCCCTTTTTTAAGAGAACAATATGCAGATTTTTTTACCCTGCTTACGAGATCGCAGATAAATCAAATCACTGTAAGCTTCACCCAACATCTTGTTTCTTATTAAGAAATTATCAGATTATGATAATGTTGATCGTTAAATAAATGTCAGATAAACATTATCTTAAGAATCTGAAGACTTGAATATATAATTCAAGAATGCTGTGAGTCCGACGCCTACAGCAAGACAAGGCCACGCCCAGATTTGAGTTATATCTCAGGACTCGACAGAAATGCTTCTGAAGTTGAAAATGCAACCTTCTAAAATGAAGTCGAATTGTAATAAAAAAGGATCACAAAAAGCACATAAAAAATATTTAGAATAATATAAAAGAAAAAGTATCGGCTGGTCGTCACTTACAACCCAAGACATTCCAAGGCAGACAAGAACTGACCAAGAAACCAGTAAAATGCCAAGTTCGGATGCGACAATCTCCGAGGAAAAAGACCTCCCTTGTGCTCTCGTCTCCCAAGGGGGTGTGGAAGCGTCACCTTAGCTGTCCATACCGTCCCTTCCCTCTTTTTTCCCCTTACTCCCTCTCTTTTCCCCCCACCCCTCTCCTCTCTCTCCCCTCTCCAACCTCCTTCTCTCCCCTCCATCTGGCTGGCAAGATGGCTCGTTCTCTCTCCCGGTTTGCGAAGTAACGTGAGCAGGTTCTTCGGGGCTGTAAACACTGGGTGGCGTTGGGGTATTATGACAACTGAGATGGGGCTCAGAGAGGACGAGTCGGCTTCTAAAAGGGGCGCTGAAGGGGACAGGAGGCACGTGGGGAGGGGGACCTGGCGACGGGGGAAGGGGGAGATGTGGGAGGTAATGGGTGGGGGGAGGGAGGGGAGGGAAAGGAGAGATGGGGAGATGTGGGGAATGATGGGTGGGGGAAGGAAGGGGAGGGAGGGGGGAGGTAGGGAGTAGAGAGAGGTAAGGCGATGGCAGTCGGGGTGGGGGGAGATATGGGATTGGAAGCTGGGGTTAGAGGACAGTGGAGGAGGGGGAGGGATAATACACGGAAATGGAGAGAGGAAGAAAGCCTTTGTAGATGAAATGAAAGAGAGAGAAGAGTCATGCAAAAGCGGAATAAACAGAATAAAGATTTTATTGGGAGGAAGCTCGAATGAGAGAGAGAGAGGAGAGAGAGAGAGAGAGAGAGAGAGAGAGAGAGAGAGAGAGAGAGAGAGAGAGAGAGAGAGAGAGAGAGAGAGAGAGAGAGAGAGAGAGAGAGAGAAAGAGAGAGAGAGAGATAAGGAAAAAAGAGAGGGAGAGAAAGAGAAGGGGAGAGAGAGACAGAGAGAGAATGAGAAAGAGAGAGAGAGAGAGAGAGAGAGAGAGAGAGAGAGCGAGAGAGAGACAGAGAGAGAATGAGAAAGAGAGAGAGAGAGGAGCTAAAGTAAGAAAGAGTCGACAAAGTGAAGTAAAAGCGATCCACCCTCGGTCGTCGATTGATATCCCTTTAACGCCACTAACCGCACCACCCAATTCGGCTCGGCCACAACGGCGCTGTAGGGGAATAAACGACCCCATCTTTCCTTTCACGTAACTACACGTCGTTTAGGGTCCTTCCGCGATAAGACTCGGCCGGGCTGCTAGTCTCTTTAGGATACGGCTATCGGGAAACGAGTACCAAGCGTTGTCGGCTCCGGCCCATTACGGAGCGAGATGGCACTGCTAGGCCGCCGACACCCTGACTTATGGCACCGTCTGGAGCCTGGCACTCCTTGGTGCCATGGCTTATCCTTCGATTACCATACGATGATAGTTATAGGCGATAATTGGCAGAGATGACTAGAAATGCTTAGAATTCAAGACAGTGTTGCACCGATGTGTCCCGAATGTTTACCAGTGTGTCTGATGTTGCTTAGCGGGCGTTTACAGGAGGAGGGAGGGGGGGGGGGGCAAGTACAGGAGGTGAGGCGAGGGGTGAGGGGGGTGGGGGCAAGTGAAGGAGGAGGGGTGAGGGAGGAGGAGGGTAGGGAGGCAATAAGGGGAGGGGAAAGTACGGGAGGAGGGGTGAGTGGGGAGCAAGCACAGGAGGAGGGGTGATATTGGGGGGGGGGGCAAGTACAGGAGGAGGATTGAGGGGGGGGGGAGGGATCGCAATCAAAGGGATAAGAAAAGAGGCGTTTGAGTGTTGTTGCTTTTACAGTGCAAGTGGATAAGAGGCGTTCTAGTGTTACGGGCGGGGAAGAGACTGTTGGTTGCCTTCAGAATTAATAGTGGCTTTATTATCCCTGATAGTGTTTGTGTTGATACCCGACTCTCTAATGATGATGATGATGATGCTGAGGCCGGCGGTGGAGATCAGAAGAAGGAGAGGCACTATATTCTGGCTGTGATGCGTGGAGTGTGGACAGGGATATCTTCTGTGCCGCTCGCTCTCGCCGTTTCATTGCGACTCGCATTACCGCTTCATTGCTCATTTGCATAAACGCCGTGGGGGATTACAGAGCAATTTGTCTCCGAGGTGAGCTTTTTGTTTTTTCCTTTCTTATCTAAATCTGTAATTCATTGGCTGTTAGTATTTAGGTTTATGTATCTAGTGGATATTGAAAATGCAATTTAAAAAGGTAAGGATAAAGTTATAAGACGCCAAAAAAAAAAAAAAAAAAAAGGAAAATTATTCATAGTGCAGACTAAGAACACACGAAATACTCATTTTCTTATGCACACACACGAGAGAGACAGAGTGGTAGGGGAAGAGAGAGAGACAGAGAGAGAGAGATTGAGAGAAAGAGAGAAAGAAAGAGAGAGAGAGAGAGAGAGAGAGAGAGAGAGAGAGAGAGAGAGAGAGAGAGAGAGAGAGAGAAAGAAAGAGAGAGAGAGAGAGAGAGAGAGAGAAAGAGAGCGACAGAGACAGAGACAGAGAGAGAGAGAGAGAGAGAGAGAGAGAAAGAAAGAAAGAGAGAGAGAGAGAAGGAGTAGAAGAAGAAGAAGAAGGAGAAGAAGAAGAATGAAAAAGACAAAAATTCCCATTGCCTCCAGCCAGACTCCTCCTCCTCTTTCCTTCCCCGAGGCGGACATGGGCAGCTGCAGATATCACACACAGCTTAAAATACCAGAATGAAAACAGCAGACCATAAATATCTTTCCCTCGCTCGCCATTGGCTTTTCTCTGCGCTTCGACGCTCACTTCATTGGTTGTTTTCGTGATGGATTCATTTAACTGGAATTTCGACAGGTATTGTGAGTATGAAAGACGAAATGACATGAACGATGACATGAACCTCAGCGACAAATTAGTGATGATGAAGAATAGCTAATCAAGGTTATTATAGCTAACCAAATGACATGTAGAAAGATTATCATCAGATTATGATAATGAAGATGAAACAGATGAGGTTAGAGAATAGTGAACAATAATCAAAATGACCAGTATATTTATGGAGAAAGGAAGGGCGTAATTGACAGAGATAATGCAGGAAAGTGAAACCACAGAATAAGACATATGTATAGAAAGAGAGAGGGAAAAACAGAGAGATATAGAGAATAAGAGAGAAAGTGAAGTATAGATAGATAGATAGAGAGAGAGAGGGGGGGAGAGAGAGAGAAAGAAAGAGTGAGTGAGAGAGAGAGTGAGAAAGAGAGAGAGAGAGAGAGAGAAAGAAAGAAAGTGAGAGAGAGAGAGAGAGAAAGAAAGAAAGAGAGAGAGAGAGAGGGAGGGAGAATCATCCCCGAAAAACTTTTCTCATTCGCTTCAATCCGGAGCCCCCGTATCTCACCAGCAACATGGTAGCAACGTCCAAGGAGCTTTTTCAACATTGGTCCTCGAAAGCCTTGCTCTTGTTCTTCCTGTTGTTGTTGTTGTTGCTGGACTTGGGCTTTTGTTCTTTGTTGTTGTTGTTTTGTTTTGTTTCACTTTGTTTTATTTGTTTCTTGTTGTGTTATTGTGCTTGTCGTTAACATGTCGCTATTATTATTATCATTATTATTATCATAATTATCATTATCATAATTATCATTATCATAATTATCATTACTATTATCATTATCATTATCAATATCATTATTATCATTATCATTATTATCATAATCATTATCACTGTTATCATCATTACTGTTATTATTTCCATTAGTGTTGCTATCATTATTATCATCATTAGACTTATGAACATCAGTATCAATTTCATTATCATCGTTATCCTTATTATTGTTATTATTATTATCAACATCATCATTATAATTGTTACCATTATTATTTTTATCATTATCACTATCATAATTTGTATTAGTGTTAGTGTTATTATCATCATTTTCATTTTTGTTATTATCATTGTTATTACTATCATTTATATAATTATTATCCTCATTATCATTACCATCATTATTATCACTATCATTATCATTATCGTTTTATTATCATTATAATTATTATCATCCTTATTGTTATCATTATCATCATTATTGCTATCATTATCATTATAATCATCATCATTATAATCATCATCATTATTAT
Organism: Penaeus japonicus; assembly: GCF_977035675.1. Lineage (NCBI taxonomy): Eukaryota > Metazoa > Arthropoda > Malacostraca > Decapoda > Penaeidae > Penaeus > Penaeus japonicus. The sequence continues at coordinate 8,569,678 of NW_028234420.1, forward strand.
TACCATTAACATTATCCTCACAATTATAATAATTATCATCATCATCACCCTCATCATTATCATAATCACCCCTTATCATCAGCCTATTCATCCCCCCCCCCCCACCCTCACCCCCGCAATTCGGGTGCATCTCAAGGAAATCCCTTTCTCGATTTCGCCCAGTCCCGTCCACCGAGGACAACCACTCTTCGGAAACCATCCATTTAGAACTAGGAAGGAACAACAACAAAAAAGAAAGCTATTTACAAGGAGTTAATAGGATCTCCTCTAAACGCGAGAGGATCGCTTGGCTATACACTTTCCCTTGGCTATTTATTTACAGGGATGCTAATGCGCTCGACGTGGGTTTATAAACAAGGGGATTCTGGCACTTGGTCCTCGGTAAACACACAACAGCGGGGGTTTCGGTGGCGTGTGGGAAAGGGTGCACCTGAAGCGGGAATTTTCAGGTTGGGGGTTTGGAGCTTCTATTTTTTCTTTTTTTTTTTGTGAGGGGGGGGGTAGGAAGGGTTGTTCTTGTTGTTGTTTTTGTTCTTGTTGTCGTTCGATTGTTTTTTTGTTTTTGTTTTTTCTCTCTCTTTCTTTTTTTTCTCTCTTTCTCTCTCTTTCTCTCTCTCTCTCTCTCTCTCTCTCTCTCTCTCTCTCTCTCTCTCTCTCTCTCTCTCTCTCTCTCTCTCTCTCTCTCTCTCTCTCTCTTTCTCTCTCTCTCTCTCTCTCTCTCTCTTGTATTTTGATATCATTTCTTTTGTTCTATCATTATTTGCACCCTTAATCACCATGAACTTTTTCGTAACCTTCTACTAACTTTCTTACTTCAATATCTTTTATTCATTTTCCTCACCTATATCTTCTTTTTATTTCCATAGCTCGTCTATTTAAATTCTAAATTCTCCTTCAGCTTTCCATTCACATTTGACACCTCAATTGGCTGTGTTTTTGTTACTACTATCTACTCTTCTCGAATTTGTCTATCGGCATATCTCTCAACACGTCTCTATCTTACATCTGTATATTATTCTAGTTGCATGTCTGTCTATCCACCAATCTAGATGTCTATTTTTCTTTCTATGAGTACACATTACTGCTCCTTTCCCCTTCTGTTTATTTATTCCTCTTTCTCTTTTTCTCCCTCCCTCTATCAATCTATCTGTCTGTCTGTCTATCCCGCTTTTTCTCTCTCTATCTATCGATCGATCTATCTATCTATCTATCTATCCCGAGCCCTCTCTGTCTGTCTCTCTCTCTCTCTCTCGTGCTCTCACTCTCTCTCTCTCTCTCTCCCTCTTTCTCTCTCTCTCTCTCTCTCTCTCTCTCTCTCTCTCTCTCTTCTCTTCTCTCTCTCTCTCTCTCTCTCTCTCCTCTTCTCTTCTCTCTCTCTTCTCTTCTCTCTCTCTTCGTCCCTCTCTCCCTTCGTCTCTTTCTCTCTCTCTCTTCGTCTCTTTCTCGCTTTCTCTTCGTCTCTTTCTCTCTTTCTCTTCGTCTTTCTCTCTCTCTCTCTCTCTCTCTCTCTCTCTCTCTCTCTCTCTCTCTCTCTCTCTCTCTCTCTCTCTCTCTCTCTCTCTCTCTCTCTCTCTTCTCTCTCTCTCTCTCTCTCTCTCTCTCTCTCTCTCTCTCTCTCTCTCTCTCTCTCTCTCTCTCTCTCTCTCTCTCTCTCTCTCTCTCTCTCTCTCTCTCTCTCTCTCTCTCTCTCTCTCTCTCTCCCTTATCTCTCCCTCCTCCCCTTCCCTTTCCCCCCCTCCCACCCAAACATTAGGGCCCGGCATCCCCTCGTTCCACGTGTTGACTGAAACACGACCCCGGGAGAACACCAATCACAAACAAACACGGAGAACACTTCCCCTTCCCCTTCCCCTTCCCCCTCCCCTCGCCTTCCCTTCCTTCATGCACGCCCACACTATCTCCACCCTCTCTCATGTACGCCCATTCTACCTCCACCCCCTCCCTTCCTCACTCATTCACCCCACCTTTACCTCTTTTTTCCTCACTCCCCCCCACTTCCACCTCCACTTTCCGCTTTCCTCACCTCCCTACCTCCACCTCCAACCTCCCCCTTCCTCACTCCCCTCACTTCCACCCTCCACCTTCCTCACTCCCTACTCTCTCACTCACTCCCCCACCTCCACCCACCCCTTCCCCACTCACTCCCCGGCCTCTAACCTCCCCCTTCCTCACGCCCTACTTCCATTTCCACCCTCCCCCTTCCCCACTCACTCCCCCCACCTCCACTCCACCCCACCCCCCCCCCGATTCCCCACTCACTCCCCCATCTCTAACATTCCCTTCCTTACCCCCCCTCCACCATCCTCCTTCCTCACCCACACCTC
>NW_028234420.1:8582001-8597001 GCF_977035675.1 Penaeus japonicus
ATATATATATATATATATATATATATATATATATACATACATATACATCTTCCACTGAATGCATATAAGATACAATCAAAGCTATAATTTTAAAGTAAAATCACATCAGTAATAAAAGTTCTGTCTAGCGCCAGAACCACTGCAAGATTCACTGAACAACTCATGAAGAATTTCAGCACAGACCATTATATGCCACATGAGAACCAATTACAGCATACTTTCATTACACCTCATGAATGAAACGTCGTAAGACCCTCAGGAGGTCAAAGGTCACGGAACAAAGGGTTAGTAGAAACACGATCTAAGATTAAGAGGTTCGAGCTCACGTGATCGTGTTTGGAGGCTTCGTAAACGTCCTTAGGGAGTTAATAAGATCCTTCTCTTCTTTTTCTGAGCTGTATAGGCGCTGCGCTGGGTTGACTGTATTAGAGGATACTTATGTGTGTGTGTGTGTTTATGTGTATATTTATAGATATGTATATGTATATATATGTACGCATATATACATACATATATAGAGATAGATAGATAGATAGATATAGATATAGATATAGATGTATGTATTTGTATATGTATATGTGTATATACATGTATATATATATATATATATATATATATATATATATATATATATGTGTGTGTGTGTGTGTGTGTGTGTGTGTGTGTGTGTGTGTGTGTGTGTGTGTGTGTGTGTGTGTGTGTGTGTGTGTGTGTTACCGCCATTACCATAATTAATTAATCCCATATTAAATACCCCCCCCCCTGCAAACACAATACCCCCATCGATAAAAGCCTTCTTCAAGACCTCCATCCTGACTAGACCTCAAGCAGCCCCTCCCACGAGATTGCTTCCCCTCATGTGAGACGAAGCATACGCGAGGATAAACAATGGCGTCCCTCAAGGTGACTTGCCTACTTTCTCAGAACCCCTTGGAGAAAATGATAGGCCTATCAAGGGTAAAGGAGAAGTTCTTTAGGGACTGGTTAACATTTGTCTCCGCTCTGGCAAACACTAAAAGCACTTGATTTACGAACAGACTTGGGGCCTCTCCTTGTTTCTTTTATCTTCTTCCTCTTTCTTTCTGTTTTTCATTGTTTTCTTTCTTCTAGGTCTGTTTTTTTTCCCTTCTGTCTTTTTTTTCGTTCTTTGTTTTCTTTCTCTCTATTTTCCTTTCCATCTTATTTTTATTTTTCATATTGTTCTTGTCATTTTTTTTTTCATTACGGAAAAAAAAACGAATTATAAACCAACTTCGATCTCTTCTTTCTTTTATCTTTTTTTTTTCTTTTATGTTTCTTCTTCTGCCTTCTTTCCTTCTACATTGTCTTTTTACTCTTTATATTTCTTATGTTACCTTTGTTACTGATTCTCATGCCATATAATAGAAAAGGGAAACAAAAACAACACTCATTTCATTATGAAACGCTAGAGACCGAAAGGGTTCTGGCAACACTTTTTTCCCCTACCCGTCCCAGGACTGTTGTTACTGTGTGGATACAGTCTACTGGCTTTCATAAACACACATACGTATGATAACATACACGCACGCACATACACAAAGGCACAAACAAATAGACAAAAATACAGATATAAAATTATCTATATACAAATACTCAAATGGACCTATGCATAACCACATACAAACATATAAGTAAACACAACCAACTCATATCAACATAAATCGACATACATACACATACCGGCAAGAAACTACAAATAAGAATGAAATAATGACCGTAAACATTAACACAGCCACTTGGATGATAAGAAGTTATGTAGTGTTGAAATTACTGTGGAACTTTGTATAAATTCATTTTTTTAGAATTTAATTAAATTAAGAATTTGTATCATAATAATCTGGACTCTAACCACAATTCATATTTCTTTCTTTCCTTCCTCTCCTTTCTCTCTTTCTCTCTCTCTCTCTATCTATCTATCTATCTATCTATCCATCATCTGTCTGTCTGTCTATCTCTCTCTCTCTCTCTCTCTCTCTCTCTCTCTCTCTCTCTCTCTCTCTCTCTCTCTCTCTCTCTCTCTCTCTCTCTCGCTCCCCCCCACTCTCTCTCTTTCCTTTTCTTTTTCTCTCTTTTTCCCTCTCTCTCTCTTACAAATTTCCTTCTCCCTGTCTCCCTCTCTTTCCTTCTCTCTTTCCTTCTACCTCTCTCAATCTCCTTTCATCTCTCATTACATAAAAAAAAAGATAATAACAACAACAAGAAAAAAACAGAGACGACCAAAATGACCAGGATAACCCCTGCCCCCTTACCCCCCCACCCCCACCCCCCTCCCAACGACCTGGCCGCGAGGAGGGCAGGTCCCGCTTAGACCCCGGCGCCGTGCAGGTTACAGGTTATCGCCCGCTATTTATGGTTTGCAGAAATCTGAGAAGTTACTGCATTGTATATTTCACTCGAGTTATCTCATAGGACCTGTGATGCGGCTAAGTGTGTGTGTGTGTGTGTGTGTGTGTGTGTAAGTGTAGGTGTAGGTGTTTGTGTGTGTGTGTGTGTGTGTGTGTGTGTGTGTGTCCCTCTCTCCCTCCCTTCCTTCCTCCCTCCCTCCCTATCTTCCTTCCTCCCTCCTTCCCTTCCTCTCTACTTCTCTTTCCCCCTTTTCCCACTCCATCTCCTTTCTTTCTCTTTCTCTCTCTCTCTCTCTCTCTCTCTCTCTCTCTCTCTCTCTCTCTCTCTCTCTCTCTCTCTCTCTCTCTCTCTCTCTCTCTCTCTCTCTCTCTCTCTCTCTCTCTCCTCCCCCCCACCCCTCTTCTCCTTCTCTCTCCCTCTCTCCCATCTATCCATGAGTCCTTTCTACTTCCCTCCTTTCCCAAGAAACGTCACGCGACATCCCATCATCCACACAAATGAACAACCTCATCCATGCGAGAGTGTAAAGATGCTCAATCGGGTCACGCGGGACGGCGGGAAGGAGGTCGCGTCTGCATGGAGTTGAGGATGCGTCTGTGGGATTGGAATCGGTTGCGTCGAAATGCACCACTTGCTCGGTCGGTCTTCTTCTTCTTCTTTTTTTTTATGTGGGATGGAGGAGAAGGGGAGGAGAAGGGGAGGAGAGGGGAAGTAAGGGAAGGAGGAGAGGGGAAAAAAGGTGGATTCAAAGGGGAAGATTGTGTGTCTGTGTGTGGAGGGTGGATGGGGGGAGGCAAGGAGGGAGGGAAGAAGGGAATGAGAGAGGGAGGGAAAGAGGGAATAAGGGAAGTAGGGAGGGAATGGGAGAGGGAGGGAAAGAGGGAATAAGGGAAGTAGGGAGGGAATGGGAGAGGGAGGGAAAGTAGGCGAACGGAATAAGGGATGGGAGGGAAGGGGGGAGGGGGGGAAAGAGGGAAGAAGGGAGGGAGGGAGGGAATGGGGGAGGGAGGGAAAGAGGGAATAAGGGAAGTAGGGAGGGAATGGGAGAGGGAGGGAAAGAGGGAATAAGGGAGGGAGGGAGGGAATGGGAGAGGGGGGGAAAGAGGGAATAAGGGAAGTAGGGAGGGAATGGGAGAGGGAGGGAGAGGGAGGGAATGGTAGAGGGAGGGAGAGGGAGGGAGGGAGGGAAGGAGGGAGGGAATGGGAGAGGGAGGGAATGGGAGAGGGAGGGAGAGGGAGGGAATGGTAGAGGGAGGGAGAGGGAGGGAATGGGATGGAGGGAGGGAGTGGGAGAGGGAGGGAAAGAGGGAATAAGGGAAGTAGGGAGGGAATGGGAGAGGGAGGGAAAGAGGAAATAAGGGAAGGAGGGAGGGAATGGGAGAGGGAGGGAAAGAGGGAATAAGGGAAGTAGGGAGGGAATGGGAGAGGGAGGGAAAGAGGGAATAAGGGAAGTAGGGAGGGAAGGGGAGGGGGAGGGAAAGAGGGAATAGGGGAAGTAGGGAGGGAATGGGAGGGGGAGGGAAAGAGGAAATAAGGGAAGTAGGGAGGGAATGGGAGAGGGAGGGAAAGAGGGAATAAGGGAAGTAGGGAGGGAATGGGAGAGGGAGGGAAAGAGGGAATAAGGGAAGTAGGGAGGGAATGGGAGAGGGAGGGAAAGAGGGAATGAGGGAAGGAGGGAGGGGATGGGAGAGGGAGGGAAAGAGGGAATAAGGGAAGTAGGGAGGGAATGGGAGAGGGAGGGAAAGAGGGAATAAGGGAAGTAGGGAGGGAATGGGAGAGGGAAGGAAAGAGGGAATAAGGGAAGTAGGGAGGGAATGGGAGAGGGAGGGAAAGAGGGAATAAGGGAAGTAGGGAGGGAATGGGAGAGGGAGGGAAAGAGGGAATAAGGGAAGTAGGGAGGGAATGGGAGAGGGAGGGAAAGAGGGAATAAGGGAAGTAGGGAGGGAATGGGAGAGGGAGGGAAAGAGAGAATAAGGGAAGTAGGGAGGGAATGGGAGAGGGGGGGAGAGAGGGAAGGAGGGGAGTAGGGAGGGAATGGGAGAGGGAGGGAAAGAGGGAAGAAGGGAAGTAGGGAGGGAATGAGAGAGGGAGGGAAAGAGGGAATAAGGGAAGTAGGGAGGGAATGGGAGAGGGAGGGAAAGAGGGAATAAGGGAAGTAGGGAGGGAATGGGAGAGGGAGGGAAAGAGGGAATAAGGGAGGGAGGGAGGGAAGGGGGGAGGGAGGGAAAGAGGGAATAAGGGAAGTAGGGAGGGAATGGGAGAGGGAGGGAAAGAGGGAATAAGGGAAGTAGGGAGGGAATGGGAGAGGGAGGGAAAGAGGGAATAAGGGAAGTAGGGAGGGAATGGGAGAGGGAGGGAAAGAGGGAATAAGGGAAGTAGGGAGGGAATGGGAGAGGGAGGGAAAGAGGGAATAAGGGAAGTAGGGAGGGAATGGGAGAGGGAGGGAAAGAGGGAATAAGGGAAGTAGGGAGGGAATGGGAGAGGGAGGGAAAGAGGGAATAAGGGAAGTAGGGAGGGAATGGGAGAGGGAGGGAAAGAGGGAATAAGGGAAGTAGGGAGGGAATGGGAGAGGGAGGGAAAGAGGGAATAAGGGAAGTAGGGAGGGAATGGGAGAGGGAGGGAAAGAGGGAATAAGGGAAGTAGGGAGGGAATGGGAGAGGGAGGGAAAGAGGGAATAAGGGAAGTAGGGAGGGAATGGGAGAGGGAGGGAAAGAGGGAATAAGGGAAGTAGGGAGGGAATGGGAGAGGGAGGGAAAGAGGGAATAAGGGAAGTAGGGAGGGAATGGGAGAGGGAGGGAAAGAGGGAATAAGGGAAGTAGATTTATGACAGAGATATGTTTCATCGTCGACCATAAACACGAAGAGTTACAAAGAGGATTTATCTAAAAGATTAAATGCCTGATATATTTTCATCCTCTTGCCCTTTTTTGTTGTTTATTTGTTTAACTTTATCAAAAAATAAACAACTCGGCCAATTTCCAACTACGTAGTAAATCACTACAATGAGATACGCCGGTATTTCGTGAATTCAAGTGTCTATTTTCTTCGCCTAATTGCAGTGGTCAGATATGGCATTTATGAAAGCTGTAAAATTCTAACACTGAGCAGCGACTGAATTTTTGTTTACTCTTCAATACTCTTCAGTCAGGATTCATATCAAATGTCAAAATGATTTATATTACAAGGAGAAGACACAGAACCATGAACAACAATCACTATTTACTTTGAGCATATTTTCAGTAATTAGTGCATTGCACAACAAAATCCATCACGTACTCTTGAAAACACATACCTAAAGCAGCTCTAGCTTGCAAGATTTGGGAATGCACGAATCATGCATTCGCTTCCCCTTAGATTGCATGCGAAGTATGGGATGATGAATGAACTGCTCAAGGAACAAGGACTGTCATGCACTCATGCACTTACATAATCAGGGTACATATGAGACAGTGTTAATTCTGTGTTTAAATCCACACCGACTGAATGTTTGATACTTATAGGATAAAAATTTGATATTGTGACAGTTTGGGCGATAGAATCAAAGAATTATGATCTTGTCAAGAGCCTGTGTTCAGCCATGCATTAGGCTAGCTTATTTAATGTTCATTAAGCTAATTGTTTAGTTGATGTGTCTCTATGAAAAATGATCGGTGAATTTATCTCGAAATTATACAAACACGAGGACAAAAATTATCGCGCCTGTATGCATCATTATAAATATATATCAAACTTGCCTTTCATGGAATCTGCATTTCGTCCGGAATTATTTCAAATGCATGAGAGCAATTAGAGAGAAAAAAAATTGCTTGCCACAATCAAAGCCGTGTGTCCACCTTATCTCGACGCTAAGACTGGCTTACAGTCACACTCTCGAGTTTTTTGTGTCTTTTTATTTGCGTAATAAAACAGCTGATCGTAAAGCCGCCTCGGGACAAGCCGGCTGCATATTGTGACATGCATCGCATCTGTTTGGTGTCCAGAAGAAATGCTTAAAAAAATGTTTCTTTTTCTTCGGACGTGCGTGTGCGTCTCTCGGTATCAGCTTGAACAAGAATCCGCTGCCGTTTTATTGGTTTGCGGAAAGATGGCGGCCGGGATTTATTTGATTGCAGACGCATGCATGTACACACACGCGCTGCGTTTTTGCAAACATACACAGCCATAGAATAAAAAGGTATAAAAAAATAACTTGCTTACCATTATATATATATATATATATATATATATATATATATATATATATATATAATATATACATATATATATACATATATATAATATATATATATATAATATTTATACATATATATATATATTGTTGTTGCCATTGTATATAATCCAACATACCAATGAATTCATGATTTTCTTTCCAACAACTTTCAGGACACTACAAGACTCGGTCTCCCTCTCCTACCCCGAAAAAATATATCATCAATAAAGAATCGATCAAAAATTAAAACTGAAAAGCAAAGAAAATCGCATAAACCTCAAAGAAAACGGACGCATCGGAATTTGATAAACCAGTGAACGAAACAAAACATCAAAATTACGAACAAAAGAAAACGAAAAGCGCAAGAGAAAAAAAAAGAACAAAGAAAAGAAAACCCACAAACTATTTTCCCTTTTCCAGCTCCCTTTCTCCCCTCGGTGGTGTTAAAAGTTTTGTTGCCTTAAGAAGAATAATGGCAGCCTGTAATTGTTTACTTGGAGGGCGAGAGGAGGAGAGGGGAAGGGAGAGAAGGAGGAGAAGGGGAAGGGAGGGATGGAGGAGAAGGGGAAGGGAGGGATGGAGGAGAAGGACAAGGGAGGGATGGAGTAGAAGGACAAGGGAGGGATGGAGGAGAGGGGAAGGGAGGGAAGGAGGAGAAGGGGAAGGGAGGGAGGGAGGAGAAGGGGAAGGGGGGGAGGGAGGAGAGGGGAAGGGAGAGAAGGAGGAGAAGGGGAAGGGAGGGATGGAGGAGAAGGGGAAGGGAGGGATGGAGGAGAAGGGGAAGGGAGAGAAGGAGGAGAAGGGGAAGGGAGGGATGGAGGAGAAGGACAAGGGAGGGATGGAGGAGAAGGGATGGAGAGGGATGGAGGAGAAGGACAAGGGAGGGATGGAGGAGAAGGGATGGAGAGGGATGGAGGAGAAGGGGAAGGGAGGGATGGAGGAGAAGGACAAGGGAGGGATGGAGGAGAAGGAGAAGGGAGGGATGGAGGAGAAGGGGAAGGGAGGGAAGGAGGAGAGGGGGAGGGAGGGATGGAGGAGAAGGACAAGGGAGGGATGGAGGAGAAGGAAAGGGGAGGGATGGAGTAGAAGGACAAGGGAGGGATGGAGGAGAGGGGAAGGGAGGGAAGGAGGAGAAGGGGAAGGGAGGGGTGGAGGAGAAGGACAAGGGAGGGATGGAGTAGAAGGACAAGGGAGGGATGGAGTAGAAGGACAAGGGAGGGATGGAGTAGAAGGACAAGGGAGGGATGGAGTAGAAGGACAAGGGAGGGATGGAGTAGAAGGACAAGGGAGGGATGGAGTAGAAGGACAAGGGAGGGATGGAGTAGAAGGACAAGGGAGGGATGGAGTAGAAGGACAAGGGAGGGATGGAGTAGAAGGACAAGGGAGGGATGGAGTAGAAGGACAAGGGAGGGATGGAGTAGAAGGACAAGGGAGGGATGGAGTAGAAGGACAAGGGAGGGATGGAGTAGAAGGACAAGGGAGGGATGGAGTAGAAGGACAAGGGAGGGATGGAGTAGAAGGACAAGGGAGGGATGGAGTAGAAGGACAAGGGAGGGATGGAGTAGAAGGACAAGGGAGGGATGGAGTAGAAGGACAAGGGAGGGATGGAGTAGAAGGACAAGGGAGGGATGGAGTAGAAGGACAAGGGAGGGATGGAGGAGAAGGACAAGGGAGGGATGGAGTAGAAGGACAAGGGAGGGATGGAGTAGAAGGACAAGGGAGGGATGGAGTAGAAGGACAAGGGAGGGATGGAGTAGAAGGACAAGGGAGGGATGGAGTAGAAGGACAAGGGAGGGATGGAGTAGAAGGACAAGGGAGGGATGGAGTAGAAGGACAAGGGAGGGATGGAGTAGAAGGACAAGGGAGGGATGGAGGAGAAGGACAAGGGAGGGATGGAGTAGAAGGACAAGGGAGGGATGGAGTAGAAGGACAAGGGAGGGATGGAGTAGAAGGACAAGGGAGGGATGGAGTAGAAGGACAAGGGAGGGATGGAGTAGAAGGACAAGGGAGGGATGGAGGAGAAGGACAAGGGAGGGATGGAGTAGAAGGACAAGGGAGGGATGGAGTAGAAGGACAAGGGAGGGATGGAGTAGAAGGACAAGGGAGGGATGGAGTAGAAGGACAAGGGAGGGATGGAGTAGAAGGACAAGGGAGGGATGGAGGAGAAGGACAAGGGAGGGATGGAGTAGAAGGACAAGGGAGGGATGGAGTAGAAGGACAAGGGAGGGATGGAGTAGAAGGACAAGGGAGGGATGGAGTAGAAGGACAAGGGAGGGATGGAGTAGAAGGACAAGGGAGGGATGGAGTAGAAGGACAAGGGAGGGATGGAGTAGAAGGACAAGGGAGGGATGGAGTAGAAGGACAAGGGAGGGATGGAGTAGAAGGACAAGGGAGGGATGGAGGAGAAGGACAAGGGAGGGATGGAGTAGAAGGACAAGGGAGGGATGGAGTAGAAGGACAAGGGAGGGATGGAGTAGAAGGACAAGGGAGGGATGGAGTAGAAGGACAAGGGAGGGATGGAGGAGAAGGACAAGGGAGGGATGGAGTAGAAGGACAAGGGAGGGATGGAGGAGAAGGACAAGGGAGGGATGGAGTAGAAGGACAAGGGAGGGATGGAGTAGAAGGACAAGGGAGGGATGGAGGAGAAGGACAAGGGAGGGATGGAGTAGAAGGACAAGGGAGGGATGGAGTAGAAGGACAAGGGAGGGATGGAGGAGAAGGACAAGGGAGGGATGGAGGAGAAGGACAAGGGAGGGATGGAGTAGAAGGACAAGGGAGGGATGGAGTAGAAGGACAAGGGAGGGATGGAGTAGAAGGACAAGGGAGGGATGGAGTAGAAGGACAAGGGAGGGATGGAGTAGAAGGACAAGGGAGGGATGGAGTAGAAGGACAAGGGAGGGATGGAGGAGAAGGACAAGGGAGGGATGGAGTAGAAGGACAAGGGAGGGATGGAGTAGAAGGACAAGGGAGGGATGGAGTAGAAGGACAAGGGAGGGATGGAGGAGAAGGGGAAGGGAGGGATGGAGTAGAAGGACAAGGGAGGGATGGAGTAGAAGGACAAGGGAGGGATGGAGTAGAAGGACAAGGGAGGGATGGAGTAGAAGGACAAGGGAGGGATGGAGTAGAAGGACAAGGGAGGGATGGAGGAGAAGGACAAGGGAGGGATGGAGTAGAAGGACAAGGGAGGGATGGAGTAGAAGGACAAGGGAGGGATGGAGGAGAAGGACAAGGGAGGGATGGAGGAGAAGGGGAAGGGAGGGATGGAGGAGAAGGACAAGGGAGGGATGGAGGAGAAGGGATGGAGAGGGATGGAGGAGAAGGGGAAGGGAGGGATGGAGGAGAAGGACAAGGGAGGGATGGAGGAGAAGGGGAAGGGAGGGATGGAGGAGAAGGGGAAGGGAGGGATGGAGGAGAAGGGGAAGGGAGGGATGGAGGAGAAGGGGAAGGGAGAGAAGGAGGAGAAGGGGAAGGGAGGGATGGAGGAGAAGGTGAAGGGAGGGATGGAGGAGAGGGGAAGGGAGGGAAGGAGGAGACGGAAAGGAAGGGAAGGAGTAGAAGGACAAGGGAGGGATGGAGTAGAAGGACAAGGGAGGGATGGAGTAGAAGGACAAGGGAGGGATGGAGTAGAAGGACAAGGGAGGGATGGAGTAGAAGGACAAGGGAGGGATGGAGTAGAAGGACAAGGGAGGGATGGAGGGGAAGGGGAAGGGAGGGATGGAGGGAGGGGAAGGGTCTGGAGGGAATGGGGACGGAAAAAAAAAAAAAAAAAAAAAAAAAAAAAAAAAAAAAAAAAAAAAGATTATATAAAAAAAAAAAAAAAAAAATACAACCCCCCCCCCCAAAAAAAAAAAAAAAAAAAAAAAAAAAAAAAAAAAAAAAAAAAAAAAAGGGTTGGAAGGAGGAGGGAGGAGGGATGGGTGGGGGGAAGGAGGGGGAGGAGGGGGAGAGGGAGAGAGGGGAGGGGGAAGGGCGGAGGGAGGGAGGGGAAGGGTGGAGGGAGGGAGGGGAAGGGTGTGGGGGGAATGGGGACGGAAAAAAGGGTTGGAAGGAGGAGGGAGGAGGGATGGGTGGGGGGAAGGAGGGGGTGGGGGTATTGGTGAGGAAAGAGGGTTTGGGAGGGGAGAGGAGAGGCATAAGGGAGGGAAGGGAAGAAAGGAGAGACTAGAGGGTGGGGGAAAGAGGAGGAAGAAGAAAAAGGGAAAGGGAGGAGGTAGTGGGGAGTATAATGGAATGGGAGGAAGGTCAGAAAGGGATCAGGAAGAGAGGAAGGGGCAAGGTCCACCCCGAAAGAAAGAAAGGGATTATGTGGTCGTGATCAGGAGGAGCGAAAGAGGTGAGCGAAAGGCGCAAAAGATAGGGTTGTTAAGTGGATGAAAAAAAAAGAGTAGGAGTGGGGGGTGTGTAAAGTTGGAGGGAGGAGAAAATTGAGGAAAACAATTGAGAAAAGTGTGTGGTGATACGGCGTTTAGTAGATGTGTTGTTATTAGTTTTGTTTGTTTGTGCGTTGTTTTTTTGTATGTTTATGTGTTTTTTTTGTAGTAAGAATATCGAGAAGAAGAAAAAGAGAGAAGTCCAGAAAAGGGAATGAGCAGTAGAAGGAGAATAGAAGGAAAGGGAGAGTAGGAGGAATAGAGAAGGAAGTTGAAGAGTAGGAGAAGGAGAGAGAGGTAAAAGACAGAAAGAGAATTATGGACAGGGGAAAATAGGCGCTATGAAAAAAGAAACACTTGGATAATAATAACTGTCAGAATCAAACGAAGCATGTAAAATATCGTAATCCATCGCATGAACCAAAATATTTAGATACCAAATCTTAACTGAAACCTAACTCATACAAAGGAACATAAAACAAGATGTGTTCATCGTATTTATTTTGCATGCGGTTGCTTGCAAGGATTTTTTTAGAAGCCAAGAATGAAGTAACAAAAAGACAACTAATGAAGGCAGTGAATAGATAAACATGGATCCTTAAGCTTAAAGGGACCACGGATTTAGACATTAAGTGTTTTTGTTGTGATGGTCGTAACACAGACTCGATTTAGAATTGCAAATCAAAATGCAGGTAACATGGTTAGTTCCTTGTTTGGAAAGTTTTTGTATTTTTTTGGCTATGGCAAGGGGCTCAAAAACTGGAACTGACGTTGGTCTTATTTGTGGAAATGAAGTTAGAATAAAAGACATGTCTCCCACGCACACACGCCCACGTAAAATATCTAAGTGGTTAGATAACAGGTTAACCACAATGGAGCAGAGCAAATATCCTTCTTTGTTATTTTGAAAGTCCATGCTGTGTTATTCCCAATAGTGAAAAAGCTAATTTAAGATCGCGGTTTCGTCATATCTATATACCGAGCACTACAAGATTTTTACTCTTTATAGATTAGTAACTTGCTATCATCACGAGAAACCCGTAACCCGTAGGTCGTAGGAACACCGATGCTGTTTTTCGTCATTCTAGGTCAACATTCTTTTCCTCTCTCTCTCTCTCTCTCTCTCTCTCTCTCTCTCTCTCTCTCTCTCTCTCTCTCTCTCTCTCTCTCTCTCTCTCTCTCTCTCTCTCTCTCTCTCTCTCTCTCTCTCTCTCTCTCTCTCTCTCTCTCTCTCTCTCTCTCTCTTTCTTTCTTTATCTTTTTTGCTTAATTCAGTAGTTCTCTCATTTCTGCCTATATTTCGGGAAAAATCCATTCATTTCATTCTTCGTCGAACTTTCATATTTTTTTCGTTAAATTGAGATTTCCACAGTGATCTTTGCCAATATCTCCTTTTTGTCTAACAAATTTTTCATATATCTGTAGCATCTTTTCTTTAATGAAGACTACTCTTTATTGACCATTGCTTCCTTTATTTGTCCGGTGTGTGGTTTCTTAGGAGTTTACTGTGGTACTTATATTCCACTCTTTCTAACCTACGTAGTAATTCTTTACCCATTGTCCCAAATTGGCACGTATCGAGAACTTGATATTAGTGTTGCTCTCAATAGCTTTACTTTTGACTCTATGGACATTTTTGTACTTTCAGACCCTGTACACCTTCGCAACAATATATATATATATATATATATATATATATATATATATATATATATATATTTTTTTTTTTTTTTTTTTTTTTTTTTTTTTTTACCGTAAAATTATTTATCGTAAAGTTACACTACATTTCAATACATTTAACCTTCACTCTTATTTCTTTCAATTCTAACCATCTTAATTCGCGATCTTATAAATAAATCTAGTAGTTATTTGATTATTCAAACCAAATCATCCACTTCTCTACTTAATTTTCTCTTTACACCTCCAAGCATCCAACACAATTAATCTAAGAAATACCACATTCCTTAACAATATCACACGAGAAACGCCCAGCCCTCGAACCGACTGACAAATATAGAATCTCTAATAAAACCGGACACTAGAGGATAAACACAATCAATCTAATAGCAACATGAATTACCATTGTCCCAGGGATCAGGGCCGTCTCATTTGTCTTCCTCCTTTCCTCGCGAGCTTTATCTATTTCTGATGGTGCGTTAAGACACCGAGAATCACATCATTAGCGCAAAATTAGCGGTTCGAATGTAGCGAAGAGCGGAGCAAACGCGGCCGACATACCTGGGGTCGAAGCGTGTATACACATCGCGGGTCTTTTTTTTCTCTCTCTCTCTTTCTTTTTTATTTATTTTTTCTCATTCTTCTTTTTCTTGGGCTTCTTGTGTGGCGTAGGAGGGGAAACTCGGATCTATTTGGTGTATTATTTTTTTTTTTTCTTATTTTCTTTTCTTTAAGGGGAATTTCATCATCGTTTCGGAATGTGGGAGATTTGTAAGACAACTTGAGAATGGGACTTAGAAGATTCTCAGGTGTGTCCTAGACGGCTACGGTCTCACAGCTTCCTTTCCTAACTCTCTTCCTTCTTCTTCCATTCTTCAACCTTCTTCTTTTGATTTTTTTTATTTTTTTTTATTTTTCTCTTTTCATAATTTTCTTTTTCCTTCTTCTTTTCTATGTGTATTTTCAATCTTCTTACATTCGTTTTCTTCCTATTTCAGCACTGTTTCCTCTTCTCCGTCCCCCTCCCTCCTCCTACTCTTCCTCTAATTCTTTCTTCTTCACATCCTCTAAATCCTCCTACTACGCCCCCCTCCCTTCCTTCTTCATCCTTCTTTATGTGTTACTCTAAAATAAATGGTATCACATTTAGCCTACAGTTCCCATTTCACAAAAGAAAAATAAAGAATCCACAAAAAAAAAGTGCAATGACAAAATGGCGGGAAAAAAAACAACATCCGGGATAATACTTTCCTATAAAGTTTATTTCTTTTTTTTCTGCTACAAGCCATAGCTTTTGGAAATACCATTTGTCTCACTGGGTCTTACTGTTTCTACTTAGGAAGCTATTCTGGTTTAGCAATAGGATCGAATTATTTTGGAAGATATAGTGATTTTGCAGATAACGCGGCCACGATAAGCACGGGTATAGGTTATCATTATCATCGGTATTATTGTCATTATTATTGTTCTCATTATCATCACTACTACTAGTATTGTTATTGTTATTTTGTGTTTATTGTTACTGATATTTTCTTATTGGTGTTATCACCGTTATTACCATTAGTTGTAGTGATAGTGATAGTAGTATCAGTATCACCATTATCATCACTATCATTGTATTTATCATTATCAGTATCAGTGTCATTATTATCATTATTGGTATTGTTATCATTATCACTATCATAATTAGCATTACCATTATTGTTATCATCTTTATTAGTACCGTTATTATTACCAGCTTCATTGTTATTAATATCATCATTATCATCATCATTACTATTATTATCATTACAAATATTATCATTATTACTATTATCGTTATTATCATTAACATTTTAATCCTTTTTATCAATATGATTATTATGTTCATCATTGTTATTATCATAAGTATTGTTATTATATCAATTCCATCATTATCACTATTCTCATTATCATCATATCATCATTATTACCATTTTTATTATCATTATCATTATTGCTATTATCATAATCATTATTAATGTTATCATCGTTATCATGATCATTAGTATTTTACTACTATAATTTTTATTACCATCCTTTTTTTATTTTCATTATCATCATTGCTATTTTGTCATTATCATCATTGCTAAACGATGACCACAAAAACATCAATAACAAAACACAGAAAATCCCTCAACCAACACAACAACAAAACCAACATTCCACCCATCCCTATAAAACCAAAGAAGAAATAATAATCCTGCAACATCCACCATTGCAATATCAATAAAGCGACCTTGACAACGCGAGATAAGTAGGAGACAGGCAGAAGACACGACCATGCATCTACCCCTTCCACACACACAGCTGACATCACGTCCAGGGAATGCGAGCGTATCATAATATCAGAGCCGA
>NW_028234420.1:8624501-8634501 GCF_977035675.1 Penaeus japonicus
ATAGACTCCAGGTAAGGCTTGATATGCTCTTGTAGGGGGGTTTTAGAATGGATGAGTGGGTTTACTTGAATCTTGGGGTTCTTGTTTGTTAGGAATGGGGATGAAAAGGTTGGGATTATTTTGCTATTATTGACTTCTGGATCAATTCGTCCAGGTGTAAAGTTGTGACGCAATCCGTAGTGTATTTTTTTTGCTTGTGGTTTTATGATTGAAAGGGGAAGTTATTTTCATTTTGGTGTGGTTTTGGAGATACATATATTCAAGTTATGAGTTGTGTATTAACTAATGATTATAGTGAGGTGTGATGATCAAAATATTATCAATCCTGAAAATGGTGACCTACATGCATTTGCTTTATAATATATATGCTGTCCATGAAATATATTGTGAATTTACTGTTTCATATTTATGTATAGCACGAGGTAAACAGTGCATGGAAATGATAGATTGATGAATTCTAAGACATTATTACCCTTCCATGACATAGTTGTCGCTAATCAAAAAATATTTTATTTTGCATGTGACAACCATATCTTTCATCAAACAAGATTCATATTCATTGGTGTAATTTTGATATTATTAGAATAAATCCAATATTCGTCCGGTCTTCCTCCCCCTCCTCATCTAAGAGGCCTGGTGAACTTGTGGGAGAATGATATATTGGGTGGGGGATACAAAATCATATAATACGCTGTTGATTTTAACCTGTTGTATGATAGAAATATGTTGAATAAATGAATTTAGTTTGTTTTAAGGGAATGCACCTGCTAAATGAGAAAAGCAGTAGTCATTTGTTTATCATTGAAGAATGAAGGATGAAGAGCTGCTTTAAGTATTATTATAGTGCATTAGATAACTTCTTTTTCAATTTACAACAGAGATGCCATAGCTGAAAAGTGATTTATTTCCATCATCTATAGATTCCATATATTTTTACCATGAAAGCTTGATTGTTCTTCAGGAAAAAAATACCAAGTCAAATATGATAATGCCATCTTTGCTGTATGAAGTCATGTTTTAAACTACATTGAAACAACAGATCTTGGCATGAATTTGATTGTATCTGTCCATGTTTATTTAGGGATTATAGATGTATATATTGAAGGAAAATAGTATTAAATCAAAAGAAATCAGAAATATTTCTAAGAAATCAAGAAAACTTTAAAATACATCAAGAAAATTGTGAGATGACAAATAACAGTAAGAAGGTGTTGAAAATTTATACAAATATTTAAAGATGAAATACTTTTAGACTATAAAATTATACCTCATTTATAAATTTACTTGCTGAAAAGGAACAGTTATTGCAATCAATAGGAAAAAGATACCAAAACTATGGGCAGTGTTTTTAGTGGTACGTATTGAAAAAGTAGTATCAATACACAGAAGTTATCACTAGATACTACCACTGGCCCTTTTTTGAGACAATTAATTTCCAGAATTACTATTGGTAATTTTTAAACTGTTAGGTATTTCTATAAATTATTAAGTGGAGGACAATTTTAAGCCTAAATTTACTTCCCAACTGTGCAAATATTAGATATTTTTGGAAAACCGCTTTAGTAGATTGTTGAATGTGGACACTGTCCTCTTCCTGGGCAACATCCTCCTGCCCTTGCTCTCACATGAATGGTTGATAGCATGATCATATCCTACTGTAGGATAATACCAATATATTAAATAACCGGTACATTTGTATGTACTGTACTTTGAACATGTACTTATTTGCATAGATGTTTTAGTATGCATTAGTTTACCTTCTGTATATAGTAATGTTATTTTTCTGATTTGATCACATGAAATAGTCCTTGGAATGATGTGACTTAGCTTAGCTGCAGACAAGCCTAATATTATTAGCAATATCCATAATATGCATTTGGAAATTTTGAATATTCACATGGGTTTTAGAATATAACCCTAAGTGCTTTCAAAGGCCGTCCATACTCTGCATTTAATTTGTTTGTACACAAAATTTACAGTGATATATATTTCATACAAATAAATGTTAAAACTTTTCTTTTCAGAACCAGCTCCTTGAGCTGCGGGAGAAGAACTACACCCTGGAGGATAGTCTTCGCAAACACATGAAAGGTTAGATGACAATGAATAAGAAAAACAGTAAATGCTGATGATATTTTGTCTTTATCATATGTATATATATATATATATATTTTTTTTTTACTTCTTTTCTTTTTAAGATGTAAAAGGATAAAATACTTTTAAGATTTATTTCATATCCAGCAACAAATTTTTTTCTCATACTAGAACTGGCTGAGACAAGGACTAGATTCAAGAATCTTAGTGAAGAAAATGATCGCTATCAGACCCTTGTCAAAACTTCAAAGAAAGCTTCAGAGGTGGAACTGTTGATGCGTGACAACAGTTATCTTCGAAATAAACTAAGAGACCAAGAGGAAGATTTTCGACTGCAAAACAACACTCTCCTGCAGGAACTTTCAAGAGTAGGAATACATCCTATTTCAGTTATGATGAATATAAAATAGTGTTGTATATGGTGGATGATTTAGGATGTCTTGAACCACCTCGCTTTCCCTTTTCTGATTAACCCATTGCCGACAAGGGATAGATTTGCTTACCCAGGCTCCAGGATGGGTTTTGTTTCTGAGCGAGGCAGCTTCAGCGACATACCTTGATTTTTCCCACTCCCTTTTAGTCACTCATTATAGAGCTTAGAGCCATTTTTGTGTTTTGTTTCTTTGTGTCTTTTACTGTATTTAGAGACTTATATCTGTCATATCACAGGCTCTATCAATTCTGCAGTTGACTTCAATTGTAGTTCAGGGTCCATATCAACTCATTTTTTGCTTTATACTCAATGTGATAGAAGTATTGCTATTTTAGGGGAGAACAAAAAGCAACTTTATTTTTTCATATTTGTGTGCTGTCACGAACGAACACAAAACTTATAACCATCCAAAATGAAGATAACATAAAGAGGTAGGGAAGAAGAAGGAAACTTGTGTTTTTGACAGTGAGTGCCACAATAAAAGGCATTCCTACTGGCACAGGGTCACATTGTAGGCATTGGGCATGGTGTGAGTCACCTTCCTCCTCTCGTTCTGCCTGCACATCTTTCATCTGCGGTACTTTAGAGCAAGAGGTCAGCAACTTGCTATGTGCCATCGCTCTATAAAGATAGTTCTTGCTAGAGACTGTAGATGGGTGCCATTGAAGGCTCTCTCTCCTGCTGGTGCTAGAAGAAAGTGGTGCCATCTAGGTTTTGGATGTGAGTTGAAACCCATTTTGCTTAATATTGTGGCAGTTATAATAATTATGACTGCAATTGTCAACATCACTCATTCATTACTCAAAGCACATAAAAATAACAGTGATCCTAAATCCCCGAACATCATGACGCCCATCGTCAGGCAAGAGCTCCTGTGTCATGTATGACGAAAAAACATGTCACCCAATATTAACGGGTTAAGAAAAGAAGAAATAATACTGATAGATTAATATTTTTAAAACTGTTTCCCCTATAACCATGTTTGGCTGGTATATTTGCTCAGTAGCTTCTGCATGAATAAAAAGTGAAAGTGGTATAATTTTATTACTTGTATTACTTATAAATTTCTATTCATTTGTAAATCACCCCTTCCATCTCCTAATACTGTCAACAGACCTGTAAAATAAGGTAGAATACATAGACCTAAAGATGCATCAAATTTCAAACAGTAGAATTCACTGTTTTTTATCATCACAATTTGCTACTTGTAGTGTTGATTCACTATTCCCTATCACCTGTCTTATATATTCATCTTGAAAAAAGACCACCATATGTACATTAGGGTATTTCAATAATTGGTGATTTTTGAAAAATCCTTCAAATTCACGGAGACTGTTCAGAAGTAGGCGCCATTTATTTTTTCTTGACTAGTGATACCATTTTTATTTGTTTTTATCAATATTTACCTATTGCACTTTTTACTCAAAGATACGAAAAATACGATTAAATAATTAGTTTAGTCTGGGGTGAAATTACCCGTTTTCTATATTTTCTTCGTCATTTTAGCAGTAATTACTTAACGATGTATTCAAATTATGTTGATTTATTCAATCGTGTATAGTATAATTTTAACTTTTAAGAGTATCTTTTCTATAATTAATCATAATAAAACACATTGTGAAAGTATATTACAAATTAGAAACGTATCTTTTATTGGCAACAACTTCTCACATATATTATATTACCCTATCCACATTTCCTTTCAATCTCTTCAGCAATTACCGTATATTTGATATAGAGACAAGGGTATTGAAGTCCCAGGACCGCCTCATGTCTCCAATCAGTCTTTCACAATGCTGATTATGGTCGGGAATTAGTACACTCTTAGCCTCCCATACAGAGTGGTTACCTTGGCCATAGAGATGGCATACCTTATTCATATCTTCCCGTATATGATAGAACAAAGGGGAACTAAACACTCTTTCCGAAAAACCTGGGACATTCACAAACTTTTCTGTGCTGAGGTTCCATAACTTCTCATAGGAAAAATTGTACCAAATTCGATCCTTCAGGTTTGGCTGGTTTGTATATCCAGCTTTTTCCGATTCCATTTTCAGCATACCAAATACCTCATGTATGCTGTCACCATCGTGAGAGAGTGGCATGAAAATGACATCTGTGTTATGCAGATATCTACTGATGGATGCAAAGTAGGATTTGTCAAACCCTAATCTGATCCCTACTTCTGAACACATTTGTAATGCCCCAAATGCTGCCTGAAATATTGTCGGCTCTGTACTAATGACAGCTTTTCGCCAGCAAAAGAAATGGATCTTAGAGAACTCGAAGATACCTTTGATAACAGTAGGGTTCTTTTGCAATGTCCCCAAGCATCTAATCAAATTGTCTTTCAAGCCAACTTTGGTCTTGGATGGCAAATCAGCATTTTCAATACTTCATAATTTATCAAGTACAACATCAAGTAATATACAAACATGTAATGATGAACACATATAACCTAACCACCTAACACCAACTGGCACAAATATCCTAGGCAATATTATGTTTTTTAAATTCTTTTAAGGACTCAAGACAAAATAATTTTGCATGTCTGTTCAGTAGTTCATGATTGGTTACCCGTCAATAGCATTAAAGTTAATTGGCCACTGAAAACGGACCTCATCATTTATATCCTTATAAAAATCAATCACTTCAATTAATTCCTTGAGGTTATGACATGTTTTTATTCATATTGGTTATCTTCAATGAAGCTAGAGTGTCATCTCTTTTACCAATAGTTGCCTGCCTTTTCTTGCGGAAAATGGTAGTATCTAAAGGAACCAATCTGCTGTCAAGACCTACTACTTGAGAAAAAAAAAGCATCAGTAAAAATTGTTGCATTATTTCCGTGGTGTATTTCAGTTTCCCTTCTGGCAGTCATCAGGAGTGGATAAATCTTCTAAGGTTGAGGAAGATTAAGTTTCCGTTGTCATGTTCATCATCTGTATCGTTTTCACACATTCCTGAATCTCACTCAGTAATTTATTTGCCAGACTACATTTCCTCTTATTTCTGTATTCCTTCCTTTTATGGCTTTATGGTCAGCAGAACCAGTGGATACAGCACTACCATTTAACTTTGCTTCATACCACTCGATGTCTTCTTGTAGCACTCTCTCGGTTGTCTTTTGCCTTTAAAAGATATGATTTCAGTACCAATAAACGAAGCTTTCAAACTCTCCTCCTGTGTATAATAATATACTTTCTTTATGTTAAGTACTTTTGTGATGGCCTTTAGTTTAGTAATAGTCTTCAGTCCAAATTTCTGATATAATTCTTCAATTTAGTCTCAAGTTTTAAAGCAATTTGTCGTCCAGAAAAGTTTGATTTTCAATCAAACACTTTCAGCGAATTATATCGTGCCAATATATTACAAACAAGTAGCAACACAACAGAAGCTTGTTGGAATGTATAATAATGTTATTAACTAACGTTTATATGCTTATTGAAGAAACACGGCATTACCTTACAGGCCATTAGGTTCAGTGAGGAACTAGAAGTATTGAAAGACTTCCGACCTAAGGTCATTGAGGAACTTGCTATATGCGGTATTTAAGTGCTTAAGGTCTGTGAGAAATTTGTTGCATGCAATATTTAGGTTCCCAAGGTCAGCGAGGAACTTCCTGCACCTAAAGATACAAATTTGATTACGATTCGGAAGGGAACTATCATCACTTAACGTTAGCGAGGAAGTTCGAAGTGCGTGGACCTCGTCCGCTGCCCGTCCCCAATTCCGCGGAAATGCGTAATATATTAAATTGAAAAGTGCAACCCCTAAACGTTATCAGATGAAGCTGATTTTTTTCACATTTCATTTTTATGATATATGGAGCCTATTTTTGTACAGTCACAATGACATTTCAAAAGTTGCAATTATTGAAATACCCTAATGTACATATTACTTTTATATATCCTTTCCTTTTTTTTTACTTAGTCCTGTAATACTTCTTTCAGTTGGTTGGTGAAAATGAACGATACGAAAGACAAGTTGAACTTCTGTGTGGTAACCGCAGCACAGGTGATGCTGCAGATGGTGACCATGGGTGTACTGATGACTCAAAAGAGGTTAGAAATGGCCTTTGTTTTTGTTATAGCTGGAGCTTTTATTAGCAAAATTTGCTCTTCATTTCATGTTATGTTGGATCTTTGGTTATGATTGGTAATATTGTTGTCATTATTATGACTGCTTATATAGTTCTCGTTATTGTTACCTTTACTTTTATTACAACTATTATCAGTTTTATTATAATGATGATAATAATGATAATGACAGTGATGATAATGAAAATTATGATAATGAGGATGATAAGGATAAAGATGAGTGCACCCACTCATCTCCTCACACACACACTCATGCCCTCACTTATGCTCACACACACCTACATACATGCACACACCCACACACCTGCATGCACCTACACCCACCCACACACATGCACACACCCACACACATGCATACACCCATATACATGCATACACCCACACACATACATACACCCACACACATACATACACACACATGTGTAAACACAAGCACATGCAGAAGTAGATTCAGATTCAACCAGTGATGCAGATATTTAAATATATTCTTACTTTAATATAGATTGTAATTAAAATCTTATTATTGTGTTTGCCTTTGCTCCCATCAGCCAATTTAGACAAGTGTTTTAGATTATTTTGACAGTAATCAGTTCTCTTCACGGCAGGTGGTCCGTCTTCGTGGGGAACTTACTGTAATCGAGAAGAAGCTGTATGAAGCCGAGACAAAAGCAGAGGCTGATGGAACTGCAATGAAGGAGAAGATTGCCACCTTGAATTTACAGATAACACAGTTAACAAACGTATTAAAAACACATTCCATTCCAGTGTAAGTCACCTTTAACTTCTTAAGAAAGTCACATGGATAATAAACTTTTGTTTATGGGGTATATTTCTGTTATTATCATTTTTTTAGGAAAGGAATAAGCAGATATATTCTTATAAACATATTATATCCTAGGACTGTGATCTAAATGGGGTTAATTTGACCTTGACTGTAATATTTGAACAAAATCCCAAGCATTTTGATTAATCATCATTTTACCAAATCTCCACTTTTTGACTTGCAACTATTGTGCAGTCAGTTAGTATATACAACTTTTAATTATTAATTTTTACTGCTGCTTTCTCATTCTCAGCGATGAAGGAGAAATTAGTTTAAGTCAAGGAGGAGGAGTCAGCTTTAAGAAGCTTTCCCTGCAGGATGACGATGGTCTCGAAACACATCCAGAGAGACCGGCTGGTACGATGTGACCTGAACCATGTCCACTTTGTTTTGATTCCATTTATGTGGCTATATATTTATATTGTATTTACATGGATGAACTCAAGATCAGTTCCAATAGAAAATAATTGCAAGTACTGTTAATGCTCTTTCATTTCCAGAAACGCTTCAATACTATCAAGAGAAGACAAGCCAGTTGCAGCATGAAGTCGTGACAGTGAATACACAGCTGAGAGAGGAGAGTGAGAGAGCTTCATCGCTAAAAATACAAAAAGAAAAATTAGAGAATGACTTAAGAGAGGCTTGTGAGCAGTAAGTTGAGTTTTTATTTTGTTTGATTTCATTTATTTATCATTATTATCATTTTAATCTGTTAAATACTTCACTCATTAGAAAGGCAGTTGAAGTAAATCATGTAGTAATGGGAGTAGTTAATCCAGCCTCCATCAACTTTATTTTGGAAATGTATACTGTCATACATCTTTTGTGTGCTGTGGTTGCAGGCATGTTGGGCACTTAACTTCAGATTCTGTTGCTGGCAGTTTCTTTTGCTGAACTATTCTCAGGAATCTTGCAAGGATATGAAATTACTGATCTATCATATGTTTGAATGTGGTCCTGTGAATGTTTAAGACATAATGTCATAGTGGAAAATTTGCTGTGTTTTAACGTGTTGATTGGATATGTCAGATATCAAGTTTAACTCTAGCAAATAATTTCTGACTTTGTTTTCATTGTATATAAATTTTGTATGTTTCATAAAGCAGATCTATAGTATTACAATACAGTGATCACTTTGATTTCAGTGTCAAGGGAGTTGATACAAAATCTTTCTGCATTTGGAATTTGATGCTTGTTGATTCCAAGAAACAGATTTATTTTAGAATTATTGTTATTATAGAAAACAAATACCTTTGTTTAGAAATGTCAATAAAAGGGCAAACAAAATATAAGTGATGACAAAATAACTTTTGTATGCTTAATTGACATCAGTTTATACATCTCTTGCCTGCACAGCAGTGTTACAATATTATTCAAAAGTGTTACCTAAAATATAACAAGTTGTGTATATAAAATGTATTTGTACAACAATGGAAGTACTAAATGAAGGGTGCAGTAATGTAAAAGGGTTGTAGGGTTTTACATTACCTGACCATTGGAATTATTATTGCATATTGTAGTGAGTATGTATGTTGATATTTGGTCATATATGGATGCAGGTTTGGTTTAGCCTGGGCTTGAAAGGAGATAAAAATTATTCTTAGCCTTGCTTAACTAAACAATATTTTATTTGGTATATAAAAAAACAGATGTTTTGCATCATGCATGGTAGTTTCCAAAGCTTTTTGGGACAGACCCCTTCCTTTTAGTTTGCAAACAAATAATAAAAGGAAAGTAAGGTCACAATGACATTTAAGTAGTATTATTAGTGAACCTGCTTCAATAGGTTAGCAGAGGCACTGGCCGAGGCTGAGAAGAAGAGCAGAGAAAAGCAGAATAAGGAGACCTGTGAAGCAGAGGAGAGGCTGAAAGAGGTAGAGGCACAATTAAGGTAAGGGCTATGAGTGTGGGCAGACATATCCTCACTCTGCTTTGGCTTTGTCAGTTTTCAAGCAAAAGGCATGCATTGCAGTTTGTGGTATGTGAATTTTGGATAATTTGTTGTGTGGATTAATTCTCTTGTCAGAAACTTGGTATTTAGGGGATTTATGATAAAGATAGGTTGTGTGTTGCATTAGAATTATGTATTATTGTCAGACAAAAGTGTGATAGTATTCAAGTTTTAGATAATGGGTAAGTCTCGGAAGATGCTCAGGACCCTGGAAATCTAAGACATTAATGATAGACATATAAAATTTAAGTTATCAGAAGGACAATGCAACCCAAAGGATAAAGAAAATAGTATCAGTTAACTTTCACAAGACCAAAATGTATGTACCTTTTAAGGATTTGATTGGTTACAGCATATATGATTGAAAATGTAGCAGCACTCACATTTTATTACTAGTAAGATATGAAAGGCAAATTAAAAAAAAAGTTTTCATATGCTTTGTATCATTGACCATATAGTACTGAAAGTAATATAGTGACTAACTTCAGTGATCCATACTTGTTATCAGTATGGGCTTCTGTAATCTGATGCATTTAAAGGCTCCAGTAGGTCCTGTGGTACTTGTATACTTTATTGGTATTAAGTACAATATATAATGA
>NW_028234420.1:8639501-8647001 GCF_977035675.1 Penaeus japonicus
AAGAGAGTGAAGAAGCTGTAGAAGCTTTGAAACGGAAGGTAGTGCCATACGTTTTACTTTTTTTCATATGTTGTGCAGTTGAAAATGTGCAATGAATAAATATGATTTATTAGATGATAGTTCAGTATTAATTTTTTCTACCCTTCAACTATTAGGTTTCTGATGGAGAAGAAGAGCAAAGGATTCATGAGCGTAAGGGGATGACACTCCTGAAGGACCTCAAGAAACAGCTAGCAGTTGAACGGAAACGTGCAGATCGCCTTCAGGAGAAACTCAGCCAGCTGTTGACAGATCCAGCTCAGCTAACTGCAATTACAAGTTAGTATGCATTTATAAACACCTTTATGTAATTGAATATGTAATCTTTGGTTAGAAAAAAGGAAGAGAAAATATTTGAAGTCCAAATGTAATACATGTTTTCTCTGTAGCCATGTCAGAAGTTGGGGATGATGTGAGCAGTGTTTCCTCATGGTCTATGGTGTCAGGGGAACCCCGGGACTCTTCTACAAGGGAAAACAGCATTATTGCCTCACCGCAGGTTTGTTTTGCATGAATCTTGTCACGGATTTGGATTGGATTGGGTAGTGTGGCAAGGGCAGTTGTCTTTCAGTTGTGTCGATATTGAAGTGAAATGCTTGTAATAAATTTATATTGATAGGTGACTGATTCAAAGATCCTAAAAATGGAGTATTTAAAAGCCAAGATTAATCTGTACTTCATATCTTTCAGGGCTCCCCACCTCCTGGTGTAGTAACCGAGGAAACAGCCTCCCTTGTAAATCGACTCACAGATCTCCAACAGCAGAAATGGCAACTAGAGGAACGCATCACTCACTTGGAGTCATCATGTTCCGCAATGGCTGATGATTTACTTAAAAAATCGGCTATCATCCAACACTACTGTATGGACCAGAAAGTTGGTAAGTTGGCTTTTGTAAGTTATTTTATTTATATATTTTGCATACTTGTTAAATTACTGAGTTATGGAAATGACAGGTAAGAGAAAAAAAATAAGATGCTGTATTATGACCAAGGAAATTCTTTTTCTTGTATGGTGTTGATAAAATGGTAGTTAAATCTTGATGGGTTGATACTATGACATAATATTTATTGTCTTTCATATCATACTTTCATTTCACTTTGTGGAGTATATTATGTTAATAGATTTTCAAGGATATTTGTTACTGAGATTATACTGCATACATAATGAAGAACGTGTTTTTTTTTTTGTTTCATCATGTTATGTATTGTATTAACCCTCTCTGGACGGGTGGTACACTACTGTACCGCTCATTCAAAAGCCTGGTGGCCGGGCGGCACAATATTGTGTCAGGCATTTAATTGATTTAGGCCTAAGCATTCGAAAGCCCCAGCATTGTGACATGCAAGGCTGGAATGCCCCCATCGTGAGTGGGTTAATTACAGGTTGTGCTGTAATTTTTGGTCGGGATGGGCTTTTTTTCTTTTCTTCTCTTTCTTTATGTAAATACTAGACAGGAAGAAAGGAAGACTGAGAACTTGCTTTGGCTCCCAGTCAGGTAGTAGTGCCAGCTGCAAGGTACTCTAGAGCGATTTAATTTCAGTGTGCAGAGTGTGACTTATCATGATCCTTCTCACTCTTTTTCACTCATTCATTGTCATATGAGAACCATTTTTGTGTTTGGCATTTTTTGTGTGTTACTATATTGTGAGGCTTATTCTTGTTGCTATATTGTGAGGTTTATTCATTTTTATCACTTTTATAATAGACTGAAATTGTAGTGTAGAGTCCATATCACATTATTATAGTCTTTATACTAGGTTTGATAGAAGTATGGGAGGACCAAAACTATCCCTATTGAAAAGAAAAAGCATGAAGAGATTCGGAAGAGGAAGGCAACCTGTGCTCCGGGCACACAGGGGTGCATCGTGCCCACTGCACATGCTGTAGGTCATCCTGCTCTTCTCATTCTGCTTGCACATTCTACACTGCTAATACTTTAGATAGGGAATCAGTATCTGGTTGTTTGTTATCACTTACTTATCTTGGTGCTAGGAGAGAGGGGTGTCATCTATGTTTTTGATTTTATGATAAACGTATTTTGATGAAGATTAGGATGATTATAGTAATTATAATGATTTAGATCATCAATCACCAAATAGAAATATTACTCATAGAGTAATACAGAAACACAGCTCAACACTCTCCTCTACTGTCTGATATACCATGACAACTATGGTTTTACATATCTTGTCACCTGTAATCAAGACCAAAACTTGACCATCATATATTTCTTGATGCCTATCTGCAGTGTTGTACTGCAAAAAAATAGATTACAACATTGTCTTGTTGCCAAGAAAAAATAAGAATCTAAAAACATTTATAAGAGTTGACAGAAAATAACAGTAATATGATTTTTGCAGTCCTTTACCCTGGGTAACATTCATGATTATATTGTCATTTAAGGGTTTAGTAGAAAATTAGTGTCTTCCATAATGTATGATTTCTTGACAGGATCACAATAGTCAAGGAAATCAGGTGCTACAGCATTCATATCCATTTTACAGACAGCACACCATCCACTCCTTCATCTCCACAAGCTGCCAACTTGGGTGAGAAATTGAGTGTGAGACGCATGCTGGAGGTGGTCCGAGGCCACAGTAGTGAAGAATCCACCAAGGAGATAAACCGCCGTCTCCAGGGCCTCCTAGAAGAAACACTTTCCAAGAACATGCAGCTTCATCAAGATGTGGATAACCTCTCTGAACAGGTCCATCAGCTGTCCATTCTGGCTGCACAAAAGACACAGAGGGAAACATCTCCTCCAGCTGATGCTTGAGATTAAGGCAGGATCATAACTACCTTGGGTATGGTATCCCTTCCTGTGATTTTCCTTAATTCAGTGGTTGCCAGATGGATTGTTTGAAAGGTTGATGAAGGCCGTTTTGATCACGGGATCCGGCAGACGTCCTGATGTTTTAACCAAAGGTTGAGCTTTCTTTCTTTTTTTCATTTTCTTTCTTGGTGTGGAGTTTATAAAGGTTTTATAAGAAGGAAAAGGTTAGATGCTTTCATTGATTCTTCCAATTGAAATTCTTTTAGCATTGGTTTCTAACATATCAGTAGTAGTCAGGGAATTAATCAGAAGATAGATGATTAATTTATGGAATTTATTACTGATGTTTTGTAAGCATTGTTCAGAGTGTTTAGAGGAATATAGATTTCAAGCAGCTTTGTGAATCTTTTTAATAGATTGAGAAAATTGCTGAAGATGCTGATAAACATTGCTGTTTTGCAAATGTGTATTTATGGCAACAAATTATGGTCTGATATTTCAGACATCATCCATTTGCAAAGCTTCCAAATTGTTCTTTTTAATTTAAAGATAAATAGTACATTATATAAGCATCCAAATTAGACAGAAGCAGTTTCTTGGAAAGGAGTTTGAGTGAATTGTTGCTTTGTAGTGGTCATTTGCTTCATTTTTGATAAACACACAACGCACATGCATATGCACATACACATGCTCTCACACGCACATGCATATGCACATGCAAATGCTCGCTCACACACACACACACACACACACACACACACACACACACACACACACACACACACACACACACACACACACACACACACACACACACACACACACACACACACACACACACACACACACACACACACACACACACACACACACACACACACACACACACATACACACATGCGCATACACAAGCTCACAAAGATCTATATATATATCCTAACCTCTGAGATGCCGATATGGGGAGGGGTAAATGTCACCAGATACCTGAGTTTTTTTTTGCTCTTTTTTTTTCATCAACACAACAGAAATTTTTTTTAACATGAAATCTGTTGTGCAATATAAGTGTAGAGAATATAAGTAAATCTATTGTGCAATATGAGTGTAATGAATATAAACAAGTGCATGACATATAGAAACTTATGTGGTACCTGACAATAAACAAATTGCAATTTTCTCTCGTACATCAGTTAGGTGACTTAACCCCTCTACCTGTGGGTGCCTCATATTGAGCTAATACGTTAAATCTAAGTGGATACCATAAATTTATCATATGATAGAGTAAAAGACAAAGTAAAGAAAAAGAGACATGTACTTTGTAGAAACAATTGTTGTAACATGCTAGATGATCAGATAGATTTTGAGACCTTTGCATAATTGCAATATACCACTTTAATATCTATTACATGATATTATTAATACATTATAACACAAAACCTTAGGAATTAAGGCATTTGAAGTTGAATTGTGCTTCAGAAGAGGGCCATCGGTAATGTGAAGAAGCAGGTAAATGCAGAAGTGGTATAATGATGTTGGTGATATGTGACCTGTGTGTATCATGGCTAATGTAAAATAATTAGGCAGCAGATAATCTCCTTGTTACTTCCATTTGTTTTTGTTAACATATCTGTATAATTGTCTTTTTCAGCAATTAATTTTTTAAAGAGGGAAGGAGACTACTTTGCTTCTAACAGTATCAGTTTAGATATTTACTGTAGTGTTGGTTTTGTATTTGTATAGACTCTCTCTAAAACCATTATTAACCCAAAGAGGATGGGGCGCCTAACGACCTAACTAGTGGTCAGGATAGCTGAAAATTAGAGGGACGGAAAAAATATTTTCTCTTCTCTTTGGGCAGCGCAGACTGGGCTAAAGAATATTTTTCCCTAAGTCCATCACAAAACAAGGGCTTAGGCTGACTTTAGAATCCTGTAGTTCCGAAGCTAGTGCCATTACAGCCATAATACTTCATGACTGTGAGCACGCTTTAACTGTGAGCAGATCCCAATGTTGTGTAATGTACGCCTTGACAACTGTCTAATAGGCATAACTGGCACCTTCATCTATATCTATAATGGGTTAACCACAGCCAAAGTTAGAATATTTCATTTAACTATTAAAGTTTGTTTCTTGGAGGAACTCATTAGAAAATCTCGTCTTGAACTTTTTGATATAATAAGGTACATTTAGGTATGATATATTGTGTCTGTAGCTTTACTTCCAACCCACTAATTACCAGCATTTCACAAGTGGCAGTGATGGCACAAGTAGAATGCTTTTATCAAATACACCAATGGTGGATCACATGGAAACAGGGTAGAATCGATTATACACTGATAAAGACAGGCACAGTGATTGACTGTTTTACCAAAAGACATTGTGTATATAAGTGATAGTCTTTTTTTAAACTGGAGATTTACTCTCTTTATGTTTGGGTAGAATTCGTAATTTCTGATGAGTGTCTGACTGGTTCTTCCCTTTAGTGAATTTATTGTTTGGAGAGAATATAGAGTTTTAGGCCCTTACTGACATTTTATTTAGGTAGTATGTATTTTGATCATTAGTCTTGTACAAATCTTTAGGATTTCAAGTACTGTTATAGGGATAGAAAATGGTCATGTAGGAATAGCATTTCATATGGGAATTAGTTTTCCTGAAATATTTTGAGAATATTTTGTTTGTCAATAGGATTGTTTTGTCAGTTACTTCTTTATTGCTTTGGAGTGCAAGGTGCTTTAGTAGTGCTAAAGCATTTTGTCTTATTGAAATCCATATATATAGAATTTTTAGAAAGATTAAAAAAAGGAAAGTATGAAGACTTACCTGCAGAAATGTTTAAACCTTCCCCAGAGAACACATTATATGTTTATGGGGTACGAAAAAAAAAAAAATTGGGTCCTGCAAAACCTTTTAATGACTGTACATTATCAAATATTTTGTTTGCCAATCTGACATACAAAGACATTAGGGATGTAATTTGATAGTTTGTTAGTTACATTCTGTAGCATGAGGTGATGGCTTTCATGAGTAAGCTATTATTATTTTTTGCACAGAATACATATAAACATCACAATGCCTTTTGAACCTCGAATGATAGGAATCCATGCATATACAAATATACAGTATCTGATTTATTCATGTTGTGTATGTCTTTAATTAATGGAAGGAAAGTCATATTAAGATCAATTACATTAAGCCCACCTTTTCAGAGTTCAGTATCTTGAATCTTTTCATATTAAGATAATTTGGATTTTTCATTACCTTAATTTTTCCAGAAAGTATGCAAAGTCAGATGTATTTTTGAGGTTTCTTTTAAAGAAAGTACACCAAAATTTAGTAAATTGATTGTTTTCATTAGAGCTCTGTCAACAGCTATGGTTAATAAGGTCTTCACACAACATAAACAAAACAACTATGTCATGTGTGTCATGTCTTGATTAATTGGGATGTGTAGATATATGATTCAGTTTTTTAGATATATCTAATTACTTATTCATTATATCTGTGATATGTAACAAGAGATATCATATTTATCTGATAATTGAATCTAATTTTGCAGCATGATCTTTCTCTGTAAAATTTGACCCAAAACAAAATAGTAGTTGGCCTTCTAAAGACCATAAGAATATTCAACCCCAAAGACAAAGCCATGGAAACTACCAAGGAACTGAGTACTTAGTAAGCATATCATGTTAATGGATATCTTACTTACACTATATTGAAAAGTGCCTCATCATCATAGCTCCTCCTCCCTCTCTGAAAATGATTATGATGTATATGAAATGACTAAATGAATTATCTAAACATATACTAAGGACATAAATTAATTATATAAACATATACTAAGAACAAATCCGATTCCACTCTGATCGGATCTAAGCTAACCTTGAGCCTTAATCTAACCAAGATTAACCAAACTTTACCTAACCTGATGTGATATCTACATAACCTACGATGACCTAACCTACCAGTTTTCTCTTTCTTTTTCTCCCTTTACAATGTCCTCGTGTCTTTGAGGGTTGAGGTCATAGAATGATTAATAGGTAAATGCCAAGAAATTGACACAAATATATATGTTTTATTATTTATAAGAAGGAAACTCAAGGTTGTATAATGACTTTTCTGAATCAGTTTAAGAATGTTTTTGAAATGTGAATATCATTCCATAGTTAAGATGTTCTTGAAATATTGTAAACTCTGTAATGGAAGCTTAGCACCCAACATGAGTTGTAATGTTAGATATGATCACTTCTAGTCAAGAAGAATTTTTTTTTCTTTTTTCCTTTTTTTTTACATCTCATAAAGCTTTCCTTCAAGGACTGTGCAATGCCTTCTTTGTTTAAGCTTGAGTAATGGTAAGCCGTCCAGTTTAGACTAAGTTAGAACCAGCCATCAAAGATCATATGACAGCCTTGAAACTGAGGATCTTGTGGCTGTGCTTAAGGGAATGACTCAAATAGTCTGTGATGGATTTCAAAGTGTGATGGATGCATAGATCCATAAGGTGGAAGTATATATGTATAAATGCTGTATTTTATTTATTTATTACTTCTTGATTTTTGTATGCATTTGCTGTAATTGTTCTTAGCTATCAGATAGAGATGATTAATTATATTTTGTTTTAGATTTGTTAAAAAATTGCAACTGTTATGATAGATGAGTCAAGAAATTAAAAGGTTGGAAGAGTT
>NW_028234420.1:8654501-8659501 GCF_977035675.1 Penaeus japonicus
ATACCTGCTTACAGTAATTACACCTGGTAATTATCATGAAACAGTAGTTACGCCTGGTAATTACATAACAGAATAATTGTACCAAGTAACGACATGAAAACGAGTGACAAACAATTGTTTTTAGAGAGGAGTATAGACATGACGTCAGAGTATCAATTTTTTTCCATGAATACAATTGCATAAATTATTACACGACTGAATTTGATCGTTTGCTCCTAGAATTTATTTTTTTTCTAACATACTCTAG
Source organism: Penaeus japonicus (assembly GCF_977035675.1). Classification (NCBI taxonomy): domain Eukaryota; kingdom Metazoa; phylum Arthropoda; class Malacostraca; order Decapoda; family Penaeidae; genus Penaeus; species Penaeus japonicus. The sequence goes on from NW_028234420.1 coordinate 8,654,749, forward strand.
ACCAGCTTTGTGATTAATATATTCATTTTTTTCATTATTTCTATACTTTTTCTCCGGATCTAGAGAGTGGCGTTTCTTTCGGGCACAGGGCTCCTTACTGAGGGAGCTTGAGGTTCACGTTTTCGTGGGAGAAGACGAGGCGGTCCTTCATGTCCTTAGCCATGTCTTCGAGGGAGTCCATGCCCATGTTGGAAGACAGGGCAGAGGAGGAGAAACTGGAGGACGAGCTGGAGGACATCGACACCTGCGAGGACGAAGAGAGGATAAGCCGTGACATAAGAGGATCAAAGAGAAAGAAAACGAACACTAATGAGAGAGAGAGAGAGAGAGAGAAAAAAAAAAAACGGAAGCAAATAATCAACTCGAGGCAGATATTATGATACATCATTATCTTGTTTCAAAGGATTGCACAACCTTGCGACACTCTTACCTTCTTAGTCGAGGACATGGAGGTGGAAGAAGAGGACGACTGATGAGATGAGGAAGAGAAGGAAGAGGAGGCGGCGGAGGAGGAGCTAGTGAGGGCTCCGGCGGGCTTGGCTGCGGCATCACCTTCCTGATGGAGGGAACGAAACAAACATTAGTACGGTATGATTTTTTAAACTTATTCTACGCTTGCGTGTATTTAAAGTAAACGCAAAAATTATGCATGTAATAACTGAAGGATCAGGATCGGTATTTAGAGAGATTCTAATTCTCGGCACTTACCCTCTTGGGGGCTTTGACTGTGAGGACGCCATCCTTGGAAAGGGCAGTGGCCACGTGGTCGATGTCTGCGCTCGGGGGCATCGTGAACTCCTTGTAGAAGGATTTCGATGACATGGAGGAACCATCTTCAGATTTCTAGAAGGTATACCAGAAAATCAGTTCACCAATGTATAGTTAGGATTGATAGACAAATAAGGTGTTATATGAAAGTTCTGTTCAAGTGATCTATCCAGGGAGGTTGCGTATTTGTGATTTCTTTTTGTCTCAATGAATAGCACTCACCTTCTCGTACTTGCCCTCCACGACAACACGGTCGTCCACCACTTTCACCTGAAGGTCAGATGGGTTGAAATCTTTCACGTCCATGACAGCCTGAAATAAATAAAATTATTTAATAGAAAACGATCCATCAAATTTCAGTCTTCGCCATCTCCGATTTCGAGCAACTGGTCACCCAGTTCTAATCAAATCGACTTTCGTATCACATTACAATTCGTATAATGATAAAAAATATTGTATCCAATACATATACTCTCTTTTATTGTCATAACAATTGATGAACAGATTTTCTAGAACGTGAATAACAACAGACATCCAAGGAAACTAACTCTAAAATGATAGGTTCCTTACCTGGAACTTGCCATCCTTCTCGGTAATCTGGAGAGCCTGGGAGGCGTAGAGGTCTTCGTCAATCTTGGAGGAGCGGATCCTGCTGTACACATCACGGCACTTGGACCTGGACCCGGTGTCGACCTGGAAGGGTAAGGGCAAGGTCACTTCTTGTTTATGATTGAAATTGCCTCGTGGTTCTCTTGTTTAGACGAAAGATGAAGGACGACACACACACACACACACACACACACACACACACACATATATATATATATATATCATACACACATATATATATATATGTGTGTGTGTGTGTGTGTGTGTGTGTGTGTGTGTGGTATTTATATATATATATATATATATATATATATATATATATATATATATATATATATATACATGATATATGTATGTGTATATATACACATACAAATGCATATACATATACATAATCTGTATATATATATATATATATATATATATATATATATATATATATATATATATGTATATATATATATATCATATGTGTGTGTGTGTGTGTGTGTGTGTGTGTGTGTGTGTGTGTGTGTGCGTTACTGTCAAATTGATGTATCATCCCCGCGCACTATCCACCGCCATGACACCCCCAACAGAAGGCCCCTCTCATGACACACACGAACCCCCGTCCCTCTGTGACTATACCATCTCCCACGCACCTTCAAGCCAGTGTCGTCGAATTTGTCGAGGATGCTCTGGACGGCCTTGTCGAAGTCCTCCCAGGAGTCCTTGAAGAAGGAGTCATCGAAGAAGGACTCGCGCTGAACGACGCTGAGGGTCTTGCTGGAGCTGGTCATGCTGCTGAGGATGCCTGCGGAGGGAGAGGGCGTGGCTCAGTATACAGGGATAAGCAATTGGTGTGTTTATTCGTTCTGGCGTTGCATTTGCTTGCTACGTCAGCGGGACTCTTGTTCTTATTTTCGTTATGGTTTGTATTTGCATCAATATTATTATTATTGTTATTAACATAATTCAGCTAATATTCATTCTTATCATAGTGGTCATTATTGTCATCGTTCTTATTATCATAATTATCTATATCCTCATCATTAATGGTAGTAGTATTTCGTCATCATAATTGCAACCTCTAGTTCTGATAAAATTAAATTCATTGTCTCAATTACGTCTTCCTTTCAGAGGATTTTCTCACGGCCTATGTGTGAAAGAAATAAAAACACGCCCTGAGAAGAAAAGCATTCTCAGCTGTTTATTTGTTCAGCTGACGTCGGCGCAAGCGAGGAAATACACTTTCTTTGAGCCAGCTGTATTCTATAATAACTTGGCCTCGTATGCGGATAACAACAAGAGGGAAAAAAGATCCCCCAAAAGTAGGAGGAATGTTGGCCGTGGTGTTGATGTGCCAACATAGACCGCATTCCGAGCTACTGGCGAACACCTACATCGCTTTGTCATCTTGCCGAGAGTGTGTTCTATGTTGTTTTTTTGTGATCGCGTGCGATGTCCAGCTTGATTCTGATTGTTTTACCTTTGTTTTTCATTTGTTGGTTGGTTTTAATTGCATCGAGTATCTGAGCGTTGTTGAGTATATTATTCTTTAACAATGTCTTCTTCCAAAGGAGAGGCATTAGTGTATCTGCGGAGGAGGAGCCAGAGACAGCACAGGAATTAAATCTGGACTTGGACACCTTCTTCTTCTTCCTCCCCCGCCTTCTTACTATGATCTTGCTAATTCCTTTAAAGAAACAACTTATTTTGGGCTGTGCGATTCGTCTTAATATCGTGAATCTGCAGCATGGATCCTTCTCAACTTGACGAAAGAAAAATCCACACATGTTCAAACATTTTTTTCCCAGCACCTAATCGTCAACACTAAGCTATCCAAACATGGAGGACATCCTTTGTTGAACATTGAGAATATATGTGCGTCACCTTGACCAAGAAGATTTAGGATTCTCAAAATATCTGTTCGTGAAAATTCTATTATGATATACTGTTTTACGTTAACCCTAAACGCAAGATCTACTTTCCGAAGGCTTCGAGAAACAACTAAACCACATAGCCTTCGCTGACCATTTTTTTTTTCAAATCACGCGAGAACTAACAAGAAACGAAACCTAAACGTAGAAAAAAAAAACGTAAATTCTCCAAATTTCAAAAGATCTGAGTCACCCAAACCTGCCTGTAGCCAGCCGATAGATAGTGGAAGCAAAGGTTCGTTTGGCACGAGAAAGAACGTTTGTGGACAACATGCGCAAGGTGTGAGTATCCGAACAAAACCTTGGCTCTCCCGGCACTCTTACCTGCCAAAGAGAGGCCCCATCGTTCACCGCGCAGGGAGCTCGAGCTTCGGACGACACGTGTATTGGGGTAAAGTGGGTCGGGAGAAGGGAGGGAGGGAGGTAGTCGAAGGGGGATGGGTATTCAGGGAGGGGGATGGGAGGTAGTCAAGGGGGATGGGTATTCAGGGAGGGGGTTGGGGGTTCAGGGAGGGGGATGGGTATTCAGGGAGGGGGATAGGAGGTTCTGGGAGGGGGAGTGGGGGTTCTGGGAGGGGGATTGGGGGTTCAGGGAGGGGAAATGGGGTTAAAGAAGAGGGATATAGGGTGGGGAAGTAAATGGAGGGTGAAGGGGTTAAGGGAAGATGAGGGGGTGAGGAGGGAGGATATTAAATAGAAGGGAGGGGATAGGGGTGGAGTTAAGAAGAGTCAATGGAGAGGGGGAGGGGGGGGGGGTGAGAAGCGTGTTTGTGGTTTCTTTGACTTAATTTTTGGATGAGGATATTTTCACTGTACGCGGGTAGTGGATTCATTGTTTAATTTTTGGAATGCTTTATTTTCCTTTACTTTGATTATATTTCTTTTTTTTCATATTCAATGAATTTTCTTTTTAATGCGTCCTTGTACTTTGTATAAGGATTCTTTTTGTGTTGTTTATGATAAAAGGTTTTATGGTTTCAGTAGAACTATATGCCTTCCTTTCACTTTTCTGATTAGCGGATTATTTGAAAAAAGGCTAATGGAAAGAGACATAAAGAGCGAGAATTAAAAAAACAAACAAAAAAAGAAAAAAAAAACAATACTATTTCACATAAAAATAAAAATAAAACTAATCTAAGTGGAACATCAAGGACAATTACAATGACAAGGCCAAACATTACCATTTCCACAGTAATAATAATTATCATTATCCTTACTATCAATATCGTTGTTACAGACTAAAGGAATGAAGAAAGGGAGTGATACCAGATGAATAATGACCGAGAAAGACACACTGTAATGAAGAAAGCGGAGAACGAGGACGTAGAGGAGGGAAGGGCATGGCTACGTAATATTTTTAGAAGGAGAGAGGCAGCACGTCGACAAGTATAGCCATAACAGCCGCAGTACGGAAGGGGCGTCAAGTGTTGCCAGAACCCATCGACCAGAACAGGCAC
>NW_028234420.1:8757438-8772438 GCF_977035675.1 Penaeus japonicus
ATTACAAGGAAAATACAAGAGAAATAGCAACTTCTATTGGATGATATTGCCCTCAGTCAGTAATATATATAAACACATTCACACTTATGGAATACGCCAGCTATCGCTACTACAATATTATAATCACTGGGGGTGACAATCAGCGACAGATCGCTGTTTGTTTCAGAACACACAGACAGGAATCTACAGGGGAAATTATAAATTCAATTGCTTATTCACTCTTGGTTACAAGAGTAACACGGCTGTTCCGACAGCGAACCAACATGTTACGCTCATATTTACTCAGCTACACAAAGAGCCTCATGGTCATAATCAACTCTACATGCTGAGAGTTTTGCTGCTTTATCAAACATCTGGGTGGATTTCATCATAGCATGGTAAGTGAAATCACTGACCAAAAGATGTCAAACGAAAGAGAAGAAAATAGAATTGATATCTTTCCAAATAATAACTCTACCCACGTCCAGTATTATATGTCTGGCATTTCCTATTCAGTTGTAAAAGGTCATCTTGGAACAATTGATATATAATTAATGTCTGATGTGATTAATTTCTGATTTCTTCGAATTTCCAGGAATGTTCATTATCACTACATTACCATTGTTGTCAATCCTTCTTTTCACCCCCTCCCCCCCTCCTCTTCTGATCCCCAGAAGTCCATATTAAGTCAAGATCATTTCCATGGAAGAAGTCACTTCAAAGTAGCTTCCATCACAGTTAACCGACTTTTTTTTCTTTCTCTCTTTCTTTAATTACTGCTAACCATCCAAATACCACCTCCCATACCCATCCCTCTCCTAGCTGGCTCCACCCTGATTGCAACCTCCGAGCCAGAAGCGACCAATTACGTGTGTGCCAGGGCTCAGACTGTTCCCTTTCATGGATAAGCATATGCGAAAGTGACACTACACGTACCTTCCAAATCAAACACACACACAAAGACATATACACACTCACGTACATGCACATATATACTCACATCACACCTCACACCCACACACACACACACACACACACACACACACACACACACACACACACACACACACACACACACAACCACGCACACACACACACGCGCGCGCACGCGTGCGCAGCGCACAGGCATACACACACGCGCGCGCGTAGACATGTACACAAAAATATTATATAAACATACATTATACAACACTCATAATACATCACAAATAAAGCTTTCTATGTGCTTAACAATCTATTCGATGTATTAATAATCAAAACGCGTTATCATTTTCTTTTTTCACATCCGTAAATATTTCATAAATGCTACGAGAGAGAGAGAGAGAGAGAGAGAGAGAGAGAGAGAGAGAGAGAGGTTGTGTATGTGTGTGTAGGCAGATATTGCAACCCTTAGTGCAAGCTCAGCCTACTCCTATACAGGTCACAGCGTTAGCACAGCCTCACTCTCCCCTCTTCCCTTTTCTCCTGACAGTCTCATATCTTCCTTGGGGATTAACTCGCCCCATCCCCTCGGCCCTACCCTCCTCCTCCTCCTCCTCCTCCTCCTCTCTCCCTCCCTCCCTCCCTCCCCAGCCACATCCTCACTCCTCCTCCTCCTCCTCTCCCTCCCCCCCTCTTCCTCCTCCTCCTCCTCCTCCTCCTCCTCCTCCTCCTCCCTCCCTCCCTCCCTCCTCCCTCCTCCCTCCCTCCCTCCCTCCCCAGCCACATCCTCACTCCTCCTCCTCCTCCTCCCTCCCTCCCCAGCCACATCCTCACTCCTCTTACCTGCCTGTGACTCCTCTCTAATCCCCTACGTAGTGGGGAAACTCGTTATCTTCCACTGCCTGTATCCTTGCCTCGGTCTGCCCGTTTCTCGTTCTCAGTCCCCGTCTTTACTAGCTTTGATTCTGCGCGTTTGTCTCTGTCTGTCTTTGTCAGTCTGTAGGTTTCTCTCTCTCTCTCTCTCTCTCTCTCTCTCTCTCTCTCTCTCTCTCTCTCTCTCTCTCTCTCTCTCTCTCTCTCTCTCTCTCTCTCTCTCTCTCTCTCTCTCGTTCACACGCTTTTTGTAATTCTCTATCAATGTTTTTTTATCCTTATTATCAAACTGTTTATCCTACACGTTCTCTCTTTCTCCTTCTTTCTCTTCCTGTATATGTTCTTTTTCTATTAACTTACCTTTATATATACTTTTCCTTTCATTTTTATTTTTTCTGTTCTTTCTCGTTTTCTCTTTATATTTTCTTTTTTCGTCGTTATGATTATTTTCGTTTTCATTGCCAATATCTTCTTTTCTTATTTTTCATTTTAAAAGTACTAATCTTCTTTTAGATTTCCTATAAATAACCTTCTCCTCTTCCCCTTTATCCTCCTCTTCTACTTGCTCCTTCTGTTCCGCTTCCTTCTTCCATGTTCTTTACGCTTCCTCCTCTTCCTCTTCTCCTCGCCACCGTCATCCCCAGCTCCTTCTTCTCCTCCATCTCCTCTTCCTCCTCATCTTCCTCTATCTCCTACTCCTCCAACTTCCTCTCCATCTCCTCTTCCTCCACATCTTTCTCTATCTCCTCCCCTTCCCCATCTCCCCTTCCGCTACCTTTCCCTCCTCCTTCATCTCTACCTCCTCCTCCTCCTTCCCTTACTCCTCATCTTCCTCCATCTCCTCTCCCTCCTTTCCCTCCATCTCCTCCTCCTCTTTTCCCCCCATCTCCTCCTCCTCCTCCTCCTCCTTCCCCTCCATCTCCTCTTCCTCCTCCTCCTCCATCCCTTCCTCCATCTCCTCTCCCTCCTTTCCCTCCATCTCCTCCTCTTCTTTTCCCCTCCATCTCCTCCTTCCCCTCCATCTCCTCTTCCTCCTCCTCCTCCATCCCTTCCTCCTCATCTTCCTCCATCTCCTCTCCCTCCTTTCCCTCCGTCTCCTCTTCCTCCTCATCTTTCTCCATCTCGTCCTCCTCCTCCTTCCCCTCCATCTCCTTTTCCTCCTCATCTTTCTCCATCTCGTCCTCCTCATCGCCACCACCAGCAGCTCCCTGCCCATATTCTGTTCATTGCGCCTCCTACTCCGCCCAAGACCTCCGGAAGAATTTGTTTTCATTTCGCCATTGTGGGCCTGACAAGGGACAAGGCTAAGACCTCCCTAGAGTGCCCGGGCGAGAGGAGGTCGGGGGATTTATGGCTGCCGACATGGGTGGGGTGGGGTCAGGGGGGATAGGAGGGTTAGGGGGTTGGGATGGGAGGATGGGAGGGATGGGGATAGAGTGGGGGGGAGGGGCAAGGTGGGGAAGATCATTGAAGAGGGGTGGAGGAGGGATACAGGAGGGTTTGAGCAGGGGAGGGAAGGATAGGGAGAGGGGAGAAGGATCGGGTAGGAGGGTGGGGAGGAGGAGAGGAGTTGAGGATGAGGGTGGGGGGGGGGGAGAGGCTAAGCATATGGGGGAGGGGGAACTGGAGGTGTTACCTGAAGGCAGAGAGACACGGTCAGAGGAGTGTTTATGAAGGTACGCCTAAGGGAGATTGCCTGGGGGTATTAGGGGGCGGTGGTGGGGAGCGGGGGGGGGGGGTGACCTTACTGAGGGGAGGGAGTAGGGCCTGAAGGAGTACCTGAGGGAAGAAAAAGGTTTCTAATGGAGTACATGAAGGGAGGAGTGCGTTATAAAGTTAGGCCTGAGGTCAGAAAAAACTAAGAGATTGGTGAAAAGGGGAGCGAAGTGGGCGGGAAAGGCGTGGTTTCATGATAGGTGCGCTTCTATGCCCTGTCCCTTCGTGAGTTCAAGATTACACATGCTGTTAGCGAGGTATGGTCCGTAGAATTTGTTGCATAGGTCCATTTGTGTCAGTTGACCGCGAAGAAGGTACTCAGGTGAGGAGATCCAGGGAGTCACAGACGTAAGGAGTGTGGGGGCTGCGCAGAGGTGGGGAGGGGAATATCCTCTGAGGGGAAAGAACGGGTCCTGAAGGAATGCCTAAGGGGAGAACGAAGCCCTAAAGGAGCACCTGAGGAGAATAGAGAGCGGCGAAGGAACACGACTGGGAAGCGCATGAAAGGTATTTAAAAGACGAAGAAATTACGAAGGAAGAAAGGCGAATGTGAGGGGAGAGGAGAGTGGGAAAGTAGGGAAGGGGGAGAGGGGAAAAAAGGGGACTGAATAGACACCGGAAGGACTCTGGAAAGCATGAAGGGGACTGAAGGGGCCCAAGGGAAAGGGGAAGGAAGTGAAAGAACGTCTGAAGACTTCCTTAAGGGCCAGATCAAAAGGAAGGGAAGGACATGCCAAGAGAGACTCGGTTACAGGAAGCCAGGAAGACAGAAAAGGTGTGGATAAGATACGGCTAATGATGGTGTTGATGAAAGTGTTAATCAATTTGATTTTCAATACGGTATCATTTGTATTAATATCATAACTATTGTTGGAATGATAAAGATAATGATGATGACTTTGGCTGTCCTTATTGTTATCACCGATTGTTATTGCCAGTGATTTAAGTATTGTTGTTTTCAAAATGATATCAACTGTAATCGTTATCATAATCTCATAATCTGATAAAAAATGATAATGATGTTAATGATAAAACCAATGCTAAGAATAATAATTTTATGACTATGCTTTTGGCAGTTATACATATAAAGATAATACTTGCAAAAAAAAAAAATAATAATAATAATAATAATAAAAATAACCCTGAAAACAAAGACGTCGTATAAGAGGTAAACAAAAAAAGAGGGAAAGAGGAAAATAAAAATGATTTTCGAAAAAAAGAGAAGCTAAAAAATAGAGAAGACCGATTCTTCAAAAGGACCCTTCGCGAAAGAGAAAGAAATGATCCTCCGATGTTAAGTAGGAGACTCGAAAGATCTTGAGAGATAATGAAGGCAATAAAAGAAGTGAGAGAAGGAAGTGAAATCAGGGCTTGGAGGGAGGAAAGTGGAGGGGGGGGGGGCGGAGAAGGAGAGAGAGAGAAGAAGGGAGGGAGGGAGGGAGAACGAGAGAGGGAGAGAGAAAGAAAGAGAGCCGGTAATAGAGACAAAAAAAAAAAAAAAAAAAAAAGAGATGCTCTGACATGATGAAAGAAAGAGAGGAAGAGAGATTGAGAAAAAGGAGGAAGATAAATGTGAAGAAAATAAGATATGAAGAAGTGAGGGTGAAGGGAAAAAGAAGAGAGCGAACAAGTGTAATCAGATAATCTTAAGAAAACTTATGTCAAAAAATGAAGAGCTGGAATGACGAGGTGAAAATGATCAAAAAAAAGAAAAAAAAAAAAAATGGAGGTAATGGTTCTAGATTTTTTCTTCAACTCATTTTTCTTTTTTTCTTTTTTTTTCATGACACCTCAGCGCCACCTATGATTCAGGGGGGTGACTCTCTCCCTACGAGATAAAAATCCGGAGCAGAAAAGTGTACTTTCTTGGAGAAGGTAGATCCGATGTTGTTGCTGTTGTTGTTTTTTTTCTTTGTTTTAAGGTCAAAGATTTATAACGTTATATATAAGTGTCTGTATATAGATAAACAGATATGTATAAATAAATATATATATATATATATATATATATATATATATATATATATATATATGTATATATGTGTATGTTTATGGTTTGTATATAGTATTGTCATTATATATAATCGATTTATATATATTATATAGTTATATCATATATATATATATATATATATATGATATATATATATATTACTATATCGTGTGTATGTATTATTTGTGTATGTATATACTATACCTATAGATATATACTTATATATAGAGATAATACTATATAGTATATATATAGTATGTATGTTATGTATGTATGATATATTATGTGTATATTATATATATATATATATATATATATATATATATATATATATATATTTATATATATATAGGATATATATATATATATATATATTATATATATATATATCGATATATAGTATATTGATATATATATATATATATATATTTAATACATATTGTATTTGTATATATTCTATATATATATTATATATGATATATATATTTATATATATATATATATATATGTGTGTGTATATTATATATACAATATATATTATATATCTATTATATACTATATATATATATATATGTATATAGTTTATGTGTGTATGTATATGTATATATTTATAAATATATTTCTTATATATAGTATATATATATATATATTATATATATTTATTATATTATATATATTATATATATATATATATATATGGGATATAATATGTATAATTGTAAAAATTTGTTTATAATTATATTATTTATATTAATGATATATGATATATATTATTTATAGTATATCATTATATAGTATATGTATGTATGTGTATATATATATGTGTGTATGTGTGTGGATTGTTGAGTTGATTAAGACGCAGAAGTCAAATTTGTAATTCAGTTTTAGTAATTTCTAAAAGAGAAGAAAAATTCTGATTGACATTTGCCACCATTAATCATTTTTCTTCTTGATATTCAAAACACATCTGAGAAAAAAAAGAAAAAGAAAAAAAGGTCAACCTAATAGTAGAAAGTAAAAAATTGAAATGGAAGCTTAATGATATATAATATTTTATGATTTATCCCCCAATTCAAATTACATTTTTTGTGAAGACTTATTTATACATCAAAGACATTTAGAAGAATAAAGATCTAAATTCAAAGATTGGTCTTTGATCATGATACCATTAATATTCCTTTATATGAGGTTGCTCATTTCAGGTTCGTTGTCAATGTATATAGAAGAAAAAAAAATGGGTAAAAGAGTAAATTAGAAAATAAATTAGACTACTTAAGCTGGTAAAAGAAAAATGTACAGATCAATAAATAAATGGACAATATAGCCAGAGAAAAAAAAATCTTAACGACACAGTATATTTCTATGTAATATACAAAAAATACTCTCGAATCGACCTAAAGTTCTGGAACGGCACCGCTAAACCAATAAGGCTTCCGGTTTTACTTCTGAGCAGAGAGAGAGAGAGAGAGAGAGGGGGGGGGGGAGAGAGAGAGAGAGAGAGAGAGAGAGAGAGAGAGAGAGAGAGAGAGAGAGAGAGAGAGAGAGAAGAGAGAGAGAGAGAGATAGTGAGAGGAGAGAGAGAGACAGGAGACAGAGGTGACAGACAGAGAGAGACTGACAGCAGAGAGAGAGAGAGAGGAGATGAGAGGTGAGAGAAGAAGAGATGAGAGAGAGAGAGGAGATTCGAAGAGAGTGGAAGAGAAGGATGAGAGAGGAGAGAGGAGAGAATGGAGGGAGAAGAGGAGTGAAGAGTGAGGGAGCGGAGAGGTTAGAGAGAGAGAGTGGATCGATTGATAGCAGAGAGTGATGATGGGGGGAGAGAAGAGAGAGAGGGAGAGAAGAGATGAGAGGAGAGAAGAGAGAGAAAGGGAGAGAGGACAGAAGAGAGAGAGAGATAGAAAGAAAGTAAGAGAGAAAGAGTGAGACAAAGACGAAAGAGAGAAGAGGAGGAAAAAGAACATTGAGTTTTATCCGAATTCAATGAGTAGTGTGGGCCGCTTAGATTTGACAAACATTCTCAATTCGAAGGTTTTTCTGAGGATATCTACACGATCTCTGCAACGGACAAGGAGGTAGCGGGAAATGAGAGCGGAAAATAGTGGGGTTATAGCAGATAGGGTGAAGTTAAAAAGGGTCGGAATGAGAAGGTGTTGGGCGGTGGTAATAGGGAAAGACATAAGTGGGAAAATGAGAAGTGGGAAAATAGGGGGAAGATGTAAATAGAAGAATGAGGGTGCAAATAAGGAACGAAATGTGAAATAGAATACGAGGAATGTAAATAGGCGATAATGGCAGGTAAAGGATTAAAGATAATGAGGTCTAATACAGGGAACGAGGATATATATCTTTATATATATATATATATATATATATATATATATATATATATATACATATATATATATATCATATATATATATATATATACCATATATATATATATATAATTATATATATATACAATATATATATAAATAATATATATACATATTATATATGTATATGCTATATATATATATCTAGATAGTATGAACAATATGTAAGCAAATATATATATCTATATATATATATATATATATAAGTATGTATACACACACACACATATATTATACCATATATATATATATATATAGTATATTGATATATAGATATATATATTATTATATATATATTATATATACCATTAACACCTTACATACACACACACACACACAACACACACACACACACACACACACACACACACATTCTATGTATATACATATACATATATATATATATATATCATATGATATATTTATTATATATATTATATATACATATATGTGGAGTGTGTGTGTTGTTGTACGCTGTATGTGTGTGCTTGTAGTGGTGGTGATGTGTATGTATATATATCATAGTATATAGTTATATATATATATACTATATATATAAATTATATGTGTGTGTGTGTGTGTGTATATATCTATATATAGTATATATATATATAATATATAATCTATATATACCTATATATTATGCTATATTAGTATATATATATATATATATATATCATATGCTGGTACATATATATGTCGTAATATATATATATATATATATATATTCTATATAAATTATATATATATATATTACATATACACACACACACACACAAACACACACCATACAAACACCACGACACACACACACGCAGCACCACACTACACGCACCACCACGACGACACCACACACACGCTACACGCATACGCACACACGACATACACACAGAAAAAAAAAAAAGAACACAACACCATACACAATACACACTTTTCAAATATTTCAGTAAACTAATGATGATGCTGTGTGTGTGTGAGTGTGTCTGTGTATGCGTAGTAGAGTGTGTTGGGTGTAGGTGTGTTGGGTTGGTACGCCGTAGGTGTTTGCGTAGGCGCCTGCGTGCGTACTGTTGCTGAACTTTTGTGCTTGTAACTATGTATGTGATATACAAATATAAACAAATATGCAAATATATGTATGCATACACAACAAAAGAAGTACTTGAAATAATACATCATTTGGCATAAGGCATTCCAGCGTGCACGCTGCGTTTTTATAACGAGAACACTAGGATGCAAATAATTTAAAATACCACGCGTAATCTGCAAACATGAATACACAATGAGCCAAGCGGCAAATCTGAAGAGCAAAATCGCAGTTCTAGTGAATATGAGGTGGAGGGAGGGTAATCTTTGTAGCAGTGCAAGAACATGTTTTCAACAAGCCACTTTCTTTGTATGAATGAAGTGAATATATCCTTTCTTTTGCTTCTTTTATTTTCGTTCATTTCTCTATCTGTACATCTTTTTATTTTTCTCTCTATCTAAAAAATAAAACTGTTTCTTATTATTTTCTTTTTATTTTCCTAAGGACAGTCATAACAAAATGGCAAAAATGTTTATGAACACTAGACTGACATGCACCCCCATCCATTCATTAATAAATTGCTTTTTTAGACATTTCTATTTCATTAATCTTAAGGTAATGAAACAAAATTAATAGGAGCTTCATGATATAAATGTATATATATTATATATATATATATATATATATTATTCTTATATATATATATATATTTTTATATATACTGTTTTATATATATATATATATTAATAGATATATATATATATTATATATATATATATTCATAATTAATATATATATATAAATACATCTCTCTTCTCTCTCTCTCTCTTCTCTCTCTCTCTCTCTCTCTCTCTCTCTCAATATATATATATATATAATATATATATATATTATATACTGTTATATTATATTATTATTATATATATAATATATATAAATATATAAATAAATATATATATATATATATATATACATCTCTCTCCCTTCTCTCTCTCTCGCTCTCTCTATCTATATATATATATATATATTTATATAATATATATTATATATATACTATATATATATATATAAATAACATATATCTATATAAATATATATATTATATATATATGTATATATACATATATATATAATATATATCTAGTATATATATATATTATATAAAATAATTATAAATAAAAAAAACCAAAAACCTCAATAGAGGTGGAGATTTGGTGTGTATGTGAAAAGTGTGGTGAGGAGAGTGTGACGGGGCGGAGCTACCACAAACCCAACCCCAAAACAAATCCCCAACCACCCTATCAACCACAAAACCACCCCCCCTAACACCCCAAAAACACAAAACAAAACAAACACACACCACACCACACCCCACACACCACCCACCACTCCACACAACAACCACACCACCACACAAACAGCCACCGACACTAAACCACACCACAAAAACACCCACCCCCACACACACACACACACACACACCCCAAAAACACACCACACATCTCCACACACCAAACTCCAACACAACATCAAACTCTGTTCACATCACACCCCCACACACCACACACACCAAACACACACACACATACACACAACCCCCCACCCCCCCCCCCCCCCCCCACCCCAAAAACACACAAACACACACACACCACACACACAACCACACCCACACAACAACACAAACACCTCCCACCACACCCACACCCACCACACCACACACCCCAAAAACACCACCCCCAACTCACCCACCCCAAAACACACACACACAAAACCACTAACCTCAGCCCCACCCTCAAACAACACCACAAACCCCCCAAACACTACACCCTCACACACCCCCCACCCCCCCAACCAAAAACACCAATCCAACACTCACACAAAAAACCCCAAACCCCAAAATCACTCACCCCCACCAAAAACCCCAAAAAAACACCCTCACCCCAACCCAAACAAACACCACTCACACACACCAAACACACTACCTAAAGGAGATGCGAAATAAGTAGAGAGAAGAGAGAGAATAAGAGAGATTGGATAAGAAAGAGCTGGGATAGAGGGAGGAGGGGAGTCCCACCCAAAATCCACAGAGTGAATATCACACACTCACCACCCCACACCAACAACACCACACGCCCCACCACACACCCACCCCCCCCCCCCCACCCCCCCCCCCCCCTCCCCACTCACAAACACCACCACACACACCACACACCACACACACCATCTACACCACACACCACACACATCCACACACACACACTACACAGACCCACACCCAACCCACATCAAAACCCACACCCACACACTCAAAAAACCCAAACACACCACCACACACTCTCTCACCCACCCACACACACCAAAACACACAACAAACTCCCCTCACAAAATCACACACACAAACTCAAAAAAATTTCCTGTGTGAATGGCCCCATAAACAAACCCTGAAAAATGAAATAGTCCCCTTACTTATTTCAATTATGCCTCTTGCCATGACAAAAAGCTGAAGTTATATCATCGTAAAATGAATACAGGTTTGCATGTCGTATATCATAATGAGGACTTGCGGATGCTAATGATTTAAAATACAGCGCGCAATCTGCAAACATGAATAGACAATTAGCAAGACGAATGAAATTTGCTGAACATGTCTGGTAAATATGTTTTGGGCTGAAGAAGGACTAGGAATGAAAAATGAATGAATGAGCAAGGGAATGTTACAGCAACAATAACCGCATTAATTTAGATTTTATCCCCTGATATAATATAGATATACACACACACAGATACATTTCACACCCACACACACACACACACACATACATATACATATATAGATATATTTTAAATATATAATTTTAAAAAAAAAATATAATATAAAAAAATATATAGTAATATAAAAGAAGATGATGGGAAATTTTTAATATATATTTTAATAATATATATAAATAATAAATAATATAAGTGTGGGTTTTGGGGTGGTTATGTATGTTATATAAAAAATATTTTAAAACATATTTGTAAATAAATGCGTTCGCATTCTAAACCTCTTCTCACATAGATATAACCTCGGTAAAATTGATTTGGGGGGGGCTTAAATTTGGGGGGTTCCGTTTTTTCTTGGGGCCCAGCGCCCGCGGGGAAATTTTCTGTAAAACCCGTAAACACTGGGTTTTGCGAAGATGAAAATGTAAAATTCCCGACGTCTCCCTAAAGGGGCTGTTATACAGTTCTTTTAGTTTTTGGGGGGGGGCCCCTGTTAGCGTATCGGGTTCAACAACAAGAAAATCGATGCCGGGGGGGAGCCCCCGGGCAGGGAGGTAAAATTTGTATTCTAAATTAATGCTTTTCTGCTCTACCATCTTTTTAAAGAATAACCTTGGGAACAAGAAAAATTTTGGGGCTTTAATTTATTCCGTTCTGCCGAACCCCCCGCGGGAATTGTCTGTAATACCCGCTATCACTGGGTCCTCCTAAGGGGTTTAAAAAGTTTAAAAATTTCCTGCGTCCAAAAGGCGTCTTTTAGACCATTCTTTTATGTCGGTACGTATCGGATCACCCCACCCCTGGCGTTTCTGTATTTAAAAAATAAAACATATTATAGTGGTATATTAATATGTGATAATATATATATTATTATATGTAAAATATATTTTAATATCATAATGAAATGTATTATGTTAAAATATATAAATATATTATTTATATAAAATATAATAATTTTGGTTTGTGTGTTGGTGTGTGTTATTAAAATAAAATTTTTTTTTTTTTTATATGTATATAAAATATATGAAATGTAATGAATATATAAATAATAACAATATATTACATATATATATATATATTATATAATATATATATAATAAAATATATATATATTATGTATGTTTATGGCAATATAATATATATATATATATTATAATATAAAATATATATATATCATATATACATATATATATATATATATGTATATGTAAAAATATATAATAATATATATATATATATATAAATAATATACATATATATATACAAATAATTTTAAAAAATTATATATATAAAAAAATATATATATATATAATATATTTATATATATATATAATAATGTATGTAATGCAAAAATATATTATACATATATATATATAAATAAATATAAAAAAAATTATATATATATATAATATATATATAATATATATATAATATAAATATTATATATAAATATATAAAATAAATATAAATTTAAAAAAATATAAATAAATATTTTATATAATATAAAAAAATTTTAAATCTAAATATTATAAATATATATATATAAAATAAAAAAATATAAAAATAAAAAATAAAAAAAATTATATATATATACCCCCACATACACACGCGCACCCACCCATCCACCCCAATATATAAATAAAAATAATATAAAATTATATAAAAATATATATATATATATATAAAATAAAAAATATAAAAAAATATATATAAAAATACTATATATATTATAAAAAATATAAACATATAAATATTATAAATATATATTATATAAATAAATTATATAAAATATTATAATTTTACTATCTATCTCTCTGTATATATATAAATATATATATTATAATAAATATAAAATAATATATAAATATATTAATTATATAAATATATATTATATATAATTATAAAAATAAGAAAGTATTAAAAATATTATATAAATATAATATAAATTAATCAATATAATATATATATTATAATATATATAAGTACAAACAATAAAATCAATTCTAATCTCCAACCACCACTACACACAACACTCAACACCACAACAACCACCGCACTACCAACTCCCACCCCACACCCACCCCCCCCCCCCCCCCCCCCCCACCCCCCCACAACTACATCACACACAACACTCTCACACACATCACAACACACACACACCTCACAACACAACACACCCACACATTACACCCACACACACAAACAACACTCCAATACTCAACCAAACATCAACACACACACACTCACACACAACACACACACACCTCACACACACACACACACACACATACACCCACACACCACATACAAACAACACACAACACCACACACCCACACACAACACACACACCACTCACACACATACTCACACCAACACACACCACACACGACACACACTACACATCACACACACACACACAACACTCACACCCACACACTTCACAGACACTCACCAACGACACACACACACACACACACACACACACACAAACAACACACACAACACACCCACACACACACACCACTACACACACACACACAAACACTCACTAATCACCCCCCCCCCCCAAACAAACACACACATCCCACACACACACACCACCCCACCACACACCCCACCCCCACCACACAACACACCACAACACACACACACAACACAACACACACACACACACACACACACCAAACACACACACACACACACAGCCACCACACAACACGCACACCACACCACACCCACACCACACCACACACACACACCCACACACACACACACACCCCAACACCCACACCCCCACACACCCACCCAACCCACACCATACCACACCCACCACACACCCACACACACACACACACAACCACACACACACACACACACTCAACACACACACACACCACACACACACACACACACAAAAACAGATAAGATAAAATAATATCATATATATATATATATATATAATCTATAAATATTTAATATTTAACTCACACACACAACACCACACCCCACACACACACAACACACACACACACAACACACACAACACACAACACACTCCCACACACCCACACACACACCCACACCACACACAACCCACACACACACACACACACAACACACACACACACACCCCACAACCCATACTACCCCACACTAACACACACAAACAACACACACACCACACACACACCACACACACTAACCCAACACACACACCACACACACACACATACACCACAAAACACACACACCACAACACACCACACACACTCACCACACATCCACACACACACACACACCAACACACACACACACTCACACACACACACATGTACACACACACACACACACA
>NW_028234420.1:8804938-8807438 GCF_977035675.1 Penaeus japonicus
TCATCATTCTATTAAAAACACTATCATCATGATCATTACTATAGTACTATCATCAGTTTTATCATAATCATGTTATTATCATTAGTGTTATTATTATCATCATTATCATTATTATCATATTTTTATATTATTATTGCTATTATTATTATTATCATTAATATTATCATTACCATTATTATTATTATTATTATTATCATTATCATTATTATTGCTATCATCTTTATTTTCATCTACATCATTACCGTTATTACTACCATTACCATCATCCTTTATATTATCATCCATATCAATATTATCATCATAATTGCTATTATTATTATTTTCATCATTGCTATTACTGTTATCATTATCATTTTCATTATCCCCATTATTGTTATTGTTATCATTATTGTTACTATCATTATCACTATTGTTATTATCATTGTTACTACCATTATCATTATCATGATGATGATTATTATGATTATTATAGTTATTATCATTATTATTATTATTATGATTACTATTTTTATCATCACTATCATCAATGTTATTATAATCCACATCATTATTGTTATTATTTTACAATTATCATTATCATCAATATCATTATCATTGCCATTCTGTTAATCACAATATCCCCTTTTCCGACGCTGATGTTGGCGGAAATTATTAACAAGAAATGAGAGATCGTACCTTGTTTCAAAGCAAAAAATAAAAAAAGTGGAAAGCAAAGAAATTTCTGGATGAAATATAAGAAACAAAAACAAAGCAAAAAAACAAGAAAAAATCAATCGACAGACAAGAGAGGAGCAAAATGCGCACAAGCAGTAATCAGCATTTCAAGTCATGCATCGCCGGTTAACAGGAGGGAAGAGGAGGGGAGAGAAGGGGAGAGAGGGAGAGAAAAAGAGGGGGGGGTGGTGCAGGAGGTAGGAGGGGAATAGAGGAGAGAGAGAGAGATAGGAAGAGAGAGAGAGAGAGAGGAGAGAGAGAGAGAGAGAGAGAGAGAGAGAGAGAGAGAAAGAAAGAGAGAGAGAGAAAGAGAGAGAGAGAGAATGAGTCAGAATAAGTGAGAGGGGGGAGGAGAGAGGGAGTGAGGGAGGTAGGACGGAAGAGAAGGAGAAAGATCGAGAGAGCGAGGGGGGGGGGAGGGCAGAGAGGGAAGATTGGGAAGAGGAAGATGAGGGTGAAAGGGGGAAGAGAGGGGAGGGGCCTCCATAGTCAGCGACCAATCAAAAAAAGGGGGGAGAAAACACACGTGTCAGCAATAACTGCAAGTCCTGGCGTGAACTGGGGGGGGGTGGATAAGGGAAAGAGTAGGGGAGACGGGGGAGGAGTGGAGGGGTGGGGGAATAGGTATTGATAAGAGAAGGAGTAGGGAGGAGGGGTAAGGAGGATGGATGGGGAGGAGGGGAGGAGGAGGGACGGGAAGGATAAGGGAAGGAGTAAGGGGGGGGAGGGGGCCGGAGGATGGGAAGGGGTGACGGAAAATGATAGAGGAAGGAGTAGGGGGGAACTGGGGAGGGGGAGGGGATGGAAAGGAAGGATAAGGGAGAGGGATAGGAGCGATAATGAAAGTAATACTTACGTAGAAAAATATTTATGGTAATAGTGTTTATGATAATGATGGAATGATTATTAATGATAATGATGACGATGAGGATTATGATGATAATGGTAGTTATGTTCTAAATTATTGTAACATTAATGTTCATAATAATAATCATTATCATAGTGATATCTATAATGGTAATAATAATAGCAATGATAAAACGATAATGTTAATAATAATGATCATGATAACAATAATGGTAATGAGTGATGATAATGATGATATCAATAACTTTAACAGCAATGATAATTGTAATAATGTTAATAAATAATAACAACAATTCTAAGAGTAAAATCAATAACGATAATAACAACGACAGTACCGGAAGCAACGAAACCAACAATGATAAATAACATCAATAACAATAGCAATAATGATTTAATAATAATGATAACAATGATACTAATACTACTAAAATAATGATAATGGTAATAGTAATGATAACAATTATAACAATAATGATAATCATAATGATAATAAAGATGATGATAATAATAAGGATAATGATAATAAGTAGGATGATAATAAGGATAATAATAATAAATAGGATGATAATAAGGATGATAATAATAAGTAGAATAATAATAAGGATAATATTGTTGTTTTATTTTAATATGTTTATATACATTTGAACACCAATCATAATCATAAATAGAGTATGAGCAATAACTTTAGGATAACATATGCAACTTAATAAGGATAACGATAACAATAACATCAAACTGGTATAGAGGTATGAGGGAGGATACGGCGACTGTATACAAGGAAATTCCAAACATTCAACATCACGTTTAGAACAACACGAGGAGCAACGGTACGAAGAAGAGGAACGAGTCAGGCAAAGACGAGAGTTAAAAGGGAGTGTGAAAATAAACGAGAGAGAGAGAGAGGGGGAGGGGGAACGGG
>NW_028234420.1:8894028-8896528 GCF_977035675.1 Penaeus japonicus
TCCATTTCAAATTTTGATTCTCCAGACAAAAAACGTGACCTCCAATCTGCACGTGACCATAACCATTGGTAAATATTTGAACGATAGCCTATTCAATTTCCGAAACAAGAAAACGTTTTTGTTTATATAGCACGAGTCAATAATGGTTAATTGGGCGAATATAAATATGGAGCCAACTGATGAGAGAGACTTCAAATTTCAAATTGCATTTCGAATTGAAACATTGAATGAGAAAATCGAGTTTTGTTTAAATTCTGAGCACTATGGTTGCAAGTATGTATGTATGTGTGTTTATGTGTATATGTATGTATGTATATATATACATATATATAAATATATATATATATACATATATATATATATATATATATATATATGTATATATATGTATGTATATATGTATATATATATATATATAATATATATATATGTGTGTGGTGTGTGTGTGTGTGTGTGTGTGTGTGTGTGTGTGTGTGTGTGTGTGTGTGTGTGTGTGTATGTGTGTGTATGTGTGTGTGTGTGTGTGTATGCATATATCTAAATCATTATGTCTACACACCTAAATATATGCACATATACAGTACATATATATGTTTACAAATATGTGTTTGCATATATGTACATATATGTATATATGTACATATGTTTGCATATTCATATATAATATGTGAGTGGAATATAAAACTAAGAAATGTTATTATTCTTTTTTGATCACAAAATCATTACCATTGTTAATTTGTGAGAACAAAGTCATGCAATGTATTCAAACCTTTATGAGCGTGTTGCATTTTCCGTTCGATTTCACTCTTTTCAAGAAGAATGTAAGGTTGACGTTTATCTGTTTTTTTACTATTGCTATGATTTTTCAATTTCATGGTCATTATACTTTCTTTCCTCCCCTTTTTGTATGATCATTGAGGCTTAAGTAAATAAGAATGATTGATTTACATATATAATTATTTTTTCTATTTTTTCCTCTGTTTTTTCTCCAGAAATGTCTTCATTTATCACTTATATTTCATTTATTCCATGCTTTCTACTTTTCTCACTTTTTTAGTCTCAATATGTTACTCATTTCCATGTTTTTGTTGTTTATTTTTTCTTCTGTTCTATGAATTCTTATGATATCCTGAATGTCCGGTATATAGTTTTTGCTTCTTTTTTTAAATCAATATCAGTTCATTTCTTATGTTTCTTTTTTTTTTTTTTTTTTTGGGGGGGGGGTTATTGATTTGAATTTCATTTCCGTCATTTATGTGTGTGATTATGTGCCTGTGTATATGTGTGTGTGTGCGTATGTGTTTGTGTTCCTGTGTGAGTTTCTATGCATGCGAATGTGTATGTGTTGCATGCGTGTATGTTTGTGTTGGTCCCCAACTGCGTCGTCTCACGGTCGTAAAACGACTGGAAATAATGACTGGAAACTCCAGGGAACATATAATGAGTCACAATCAGAACCAAACTCTCAATGGTTCACTTTGCAAGTCCGTTTACAGAAAGATAGAAAAATGTGAAAGAGTTTTGTTTTACGGGAGATGGGGGGACGGGTTGGAGGGGGAAGGGGTGGGGGAATTGAGGAAGAAAATTATCAAGAAAAGAAAGGCATTGCGAACGATACGACACACTGAAGAATCGGAATCCATTACTTGCTTCAGCGAGTTGCAAATGGACGCTGGGTTTTAAAGACCTTAGACTTTAAATCAAACTGTACAAACTACTAATGAAATTTACACACACATTATCCGTCCTTTGAAACTCAATGCCCTCACTCCGTTAAAAGCTTTAAGAATTGAAAAGGTGATTTTGTTGTTCCGAACATCGTAAAAAAGAGAAAAAAATGTTGAATTCTTAGTCGACAAGTAAACAATGAAACTGCGAACATAAAGAGAAGATTTCATAGAGATTTTTTGAAATATGACTATCGATGACCTGGTGATATCCACCCCCCCTCCTCCCCTCAAGCCCCAAACTCTCCTCCCTTCTCCCTCTCCTGCCCTCCCGCCTCCCTCCCCTCTTCTGATCCCACCCCCCTCCCCTGTTTATCCTGTCCTCCGCTGCTTCCTTTTCCCTCCCCTCCTCCTCCCTATCCCACTCCCTCCTATCCCTACTCTTTTTTTTTTCTCTTTCTCTCTTTAGATCCTCCCATCCGCTTATATTCTTTCCCTCTCCCTCTCCCCTTCCGCTGTTACCCTCTATTCTCCCACCATCCATATATTCAACTTCCCTTCTCTATCTCTCTCTCCCCTACCCGTCCTTCTTCTCCTACCCATCCATCCTCTCCCTCCCCCATCCTCTCACCTACCCATCCATCTTCTCCCTCCCACAACCCCCCCCCCCACACCCATTCATTCTCTTCTCCCATCTCATCTCCCCTTCCCTCCGCTCCGCTCCCCGACCTCCCCTACCCTTCACTTCCCATTCCTTCTCCCTCTCTCCCCCTCCATCATCCCTTTCTCCCTCTCACCCATCCATCCACCCTCTCCCTCCCTCCCCACGACCA
>NW_028234420.1:8936528-8941528 GCF_977035675.1 Penaeus japonicus
TATCTAAGCGATCGACACCCATATACCAATTGTAAATGCCTTTCAATCATATGATTTGGTGATGATAAGACAGCTTGTGGTATAGATAAGTATGCACGTCCTTATCTTTCCTAAAAATCACGTCTAAGTCATCTTTTATGGCATGTGAAAAATATAAGTACTTGTTCTACGAAATGCATTCTATGTTTTATATACACCGACGCCCAATATGATACTTTTCCAAGAAAATTCGAATATATTCATTTTTCTTTTCTTTTTTCTTCTTCCTCTCTTTCTTCTCCCGTTTCGTTAAGATGACGAATATCAACAGTAAGGTATTTTCCTGTTGCCATGACTACGTTAGCTATTCATAACTCAGCCTTTGGAAATGTTCACCAAAAAAAATCAAAGGTCATTTTAATTCTAAATAATCCATGTACTCGCTCTAACTCTAATCATCTCACCCACACGCAAATTGCACAGCATTCAGTGAAGCAAGTGATATACCCACGTGGTCAAACATTTGGCCGGGTGGGCGGTGAAAGGAGAGCCGAAGTAGAAGTGGTAGTAGTTGTGGTAGTGGCAGTGGCGGTGGTAGTGATATTGGTAGATGTAGAATTAGAAGTAGAAGAGGTAGCGTAGAACTAGAAGTATATATATATATATATATAGATATATATATATTTATATATATATTATATATATATATATATAATATTATATATATATTATGGTATATATGTAGTAGTGTGTGTATATATATAATAATATATATATATAATATATATTATATTTGATATATATATATATGTATATAGTGTGTGTGTGGTCGTGTGTTGTGTGTGTGTAATGTGTGTGTGTGTGTGTGTTGTGTTGTGTGTGTGGTGTGTGCGTGTGTGTGTATAGATATAGATATAAATATATATATAATAATATATATATATAAATATATATATATATATATATGTATGTATATAATATATATTATTATTATATATATATATATATATATATATATAATATAGATATATAATATATTTATTATATATATATATGCGTGTGTTGTGTGGGTGTTGGGGTGTGGTGTGTGTGTGTGTGTGTGTGTGTCGTATATATATATATAGAATATATATATATATATTATATATATTATATATATATATATATATTATTAAATATGATGATATATATATATATATATATATATATATATATATATTTATATGTATATATACATATTAGATAATATATAATATATATATATAAATATATAGTGTATATATATTACATATATAATATATATATATATATATATATATACATATATATATACATATACGTATACGCATCTTAACAATTCGCTGTACGGCAAATCTTATCTTACATGCATAAATTAGTTAAAAATCCACGTTTCGCACTTTACAACTTTCACAAGCCCTAGACTGAAATCCGCCCCCCTTTAAAACGACAAACCTTCCTTCCCAGATGCTATATCACAGAACCATCCCCGCTACTTTAAGAAAGCGAGAATTCACTAGATCGTAGTCGTAGTCGTAGTATGATCTATCTATCCTTGCAAATTGTTTTCATAATTGTATCATAATCTAGATGAGTGATATATCAAACTTTCTTTGCCCCTCATTGATAAGATTTATAAGTCCTTTATTCGTGAACAAAAATTGCAATACACTCCATTCGTAGGTGTGAAAGATATCATTCACGTGTACCAAATGTCCATAGTATTTCACCCTAATTATTTATTGCGTCTAATTAATTATTGCGTCTGTGTTGCTAATCTTGTCCGGTTGTCTACATTTACATTTGACAAAGAAATAAAGACCCTGTAGTGCTATTATTTTCCTTCAGTTTGATAGCATATGCTCTTTTGATATTTAGACTTTGAGAAAATATTGTCCTATATACCAGAAATACATCGGGTTTTTTTCTGAAATGTGATTATGTAACCTGTTGTTTTCACTCGTTAATAAGTTGTATTCTATAATCAAACAGTGTTTATGACGTATCATGTGACTTTACAAAATATGCTTTCAATCTAGTATAGGGAACCCCGAGCAGTGTCACCAACAGCTTTCAATACTGAATTTGACTTATCCTGAACATTACTAATTCCCTCTATATACACTCTATATAGAGCAATTTGCATTTCTTTCTGATCTGCCATTGTAATAGATCTCACAGAAATTGATATAACTTGTAAGTGGATGGAAGTACAATACTAACTATAGATATAATAATGTCGAAACCACTGGGTCTCTTTTTCGCAAAACTCACAATTCTCTGCAGAGCGTTCCTTCTGGCTTCCGTTTTCTATGCGGAGAAAACTGAAACTGAAGTGATGGTTAGGGATGGAGTGAAAAAAAAATGTCTATTTTCACTTGAATTATAATCATGGCCCTGGGCCCATTTTACCTTTCTTTCCTCTCTTGAACTATCTTCTTCTATCCTTTATTTGAAAAATCCTATTCAATTCTTCCCCTCATCTTTCATTCTTTATCCTACCTTCTCATCTTCGACTTTCCTTCCATCGCCATTCATTCTTTCTCTCTTCCTCCCCCTTTTCTAAGAAGCAACGGCGAGTTATCTCGTAATTCGAGTGTTTCACAAACAAATTATTCCGGGATCAGGTGAAACGCCCCTTTTCCCTCTTGGGATGATTTGCATACGTCTTCTAGTCCCCTTTGCATTGCACGTTGCCCTGTCTTTCATCCGGGTATCTTTGGCTCTCGCCTCTGACCCATTCATTCTGACGTGTCTGCTCGTGTAGTCCCCTCTTGACCCATTCCCCTTCCCTTTTCCTTTTCCCTCGGTCTCTCCTCTCTCCTCCCTCGTCTCTCTTCTTCCCTTCTCTTCGTCTTTCTACATACCTCTTTCCTTTCCTCTTCCATCTACTCTCCTCTTCCTCTCTTCTCTCTACTTCTCTACTCATCTCCTTTCCCCTTGCCTTCTTACCTCCTCTTTCCCTCTTTTCTGTTCTTCACTCTGCTCTCCTCATTCCTCTGCTTTTCTTTTCCTCTTCTCTTCGCTTCTCCTCTAGGCTCTTCTCTTCTCCTCTCCTCTACATTCCCTCTCCTCTCCACTTCGTCTATCCTCAACTCTTCTCTGCACCTCTCCTCTTCCCTTCCCCTCTCCTCTCCTCTCCTCTTCTACGCGCCTCTCTTCTCTTCTTCCAGTCCCCTCTCTTCTCCTCTTCCTTGTCCTCCACTTCTCCACTTCTCCTTTCCTCTTCCCCTATCCTCCCTTTGCCCCCTCTAACTCTCGTCTTCCACTCTACCCCTCCTTTTCGCTCCGCCTCTCCTCACTTCGCCTCTACTCTTCTCCTCTCCTCTCCTTTTCCCTTCGCCTCTCCTCTCCTCTCGTCTCTTCCCCTCTCTTCTTCCCCTCGCCTCTCCTCTTCTCCTCTCTTCTCCTCTTTCCCACGCCTCTCCTCTCATCTCTTCTTCTCCTCTCTTCTCCTCTTTCCCACGCCTCTCCTCTCTTCTCTTCTTAACCTCCCCTTTTCTCGTCTTCTTTTCCCCTTTCCTTTCTTCGCCTCTCTGCTTCCCTCATTCTCCTTCCCTCTTTGTCTCCTCTACCTATCCTCATCCCCTTTGCTGTTCTAGCGAAGATTCGGATTTTTTTTTTTTATATTCTAAATGTAGCTCCTCTTCGTCCGTTTATTTGGTTATTTTTGGTTTTATCTACTTTTTCTTTCTCTTTTTTCATTTGTTGGTGTATGTATATATGCAAACGTCCGTGATTACTAATCTATTATGGTATGTGTCTGGTTGAATATATATATATATATATATATATATATATATATATATATATATATATATGTGTGTGTGTGTGTGTGTGTGTGTGTGTGTGTGTGTGTGTGTGTGTGTGTGTGTGTGTGTTTATGTGTGTGTTTATGTGTGTGTTTGTGTGTGTGCCTATGTTTGTGTATGTGTGTGCGTGGTGTGTTTGTGTGTATGTGTCTGTGTGGTGTTTGTATGTGTGTGTGTGGTGTGTTTGTGTGTGTGCGTGTGTGGTGTGTGTTTATGCGTTTGTGTCTGTGTAAGTGCGTGAAAGAAAAGCCAATTAGAAAGAGAGTATATATTTTCAAACTTTCTTATTTTGCTTTCCTTTCCTCTTCCGTCAATTTTCTTCTGACAGACATTTTCTTTACCAGCAAAGTAACAATCTTATGATATCAAGTCAACAAATGCTTCATTGTGGTACCCAAAGAATATCCGTATAATCTTCATCAATTAAGGTATTTTTTTTTTACTTTTGAACTAACGTTTAATAAGTGGAAAAGAGTTAAAGTTGTATAGTTGTAGTTAGTTTACACAAGTTTGTCTTCCTTTTCCGCGGTGGTTCACTTTTTTTTGGACAACCTTAAATAAAACAAAGGGTATTATTTTGGTTAATCTAGGACAATACAATCAATAAGAAGATTAATGATATGACATTAATTTCCATCAGTATACTCCAGATTTAATATGTCTCTACAGGGGTGTCTGTTTGTTTATACCGTAAATCTTAGCATATACATTTATATTCACGTACACATTTTCACTCGCTACTTATCATGAAAAGACATATAAATTGGTAAACTTCAATGGAAAGGTTTCATATTTTCTGGTCCACCTCACTCGTTTTGAAGTCTTGAAATTGTTTTCACACTCGGCAAACGGGCTTGAAATTTACGCCAGTCTTTTACCGAAGCTGGAATTCTTTTTCTGAAAGGAAATGATGGAGCAAAGAAGAAACAAATTTAGAAAAAAAAATTGAAGACGAAATCAAAAAGGGGGAGGGAGAAAGAATAAAAAAAAAGAGTAAATGAAGCATAGCGCGACTTCAGAAAGAAGAGCGAGGTACACTGAATAGCCTATATGCATACGATTACGAAACATTTGTATACGTACATGTATCTTTCATGTACGTACGTTATACCTATGTCAAGGAAATGCGAGCGGCTATATCTGTGTATCTTTCTTGTGCGTACGTGTTCCCTTAGCGAGCCTGATGAAAAA
>NW_028234420.1:8946528-8949028 GCF_977035675.1 Penaeus japonicus
TTATAGTAGCAGGAAGAAAATAAGGGGGTAGGGGGCGGCGCGCCCGCACCCGCCAGTAATAGTTAAGTAAGTAAAGGAATGGTAAAATAGTGTGCAGGTGGAAATAATGGGCTGTGAAGTAAGTGCGTGAGGTGAAAAGTGAGGAGTGTAGTGACAGTAGTAGTGGTGGTGTGGCAGTGATAATAATGACTATGGTGATAATAATGACAATTATAGAAAGGATGATAAAAGTAATGATAATGATAACGATAACAACAATAATAATGATGATAGTAAGGATAATCATCATAGAAATGATAGTGAACAATAGCAGTGACAATGCTGCTGATGATAATGAAAGCAATATGATAATAACAATGATAATGATAATAATAACATTATTATCATATCAGTAATGATGATGATAATAATAACAATGATAATGATTATTAAAAATAATGATATGATAGTTATAGCAGTAATAGTGATATAAATGATAACAATGATAATGATGATGATTATAATAATGATGTAAAAATAATAATAGTAATAAGAATGATACTAAGGATAATGATAAGTACAATAATAAGGATAATAATAGGGATAATGATAATGGTAATAATTGGGATAATGATATTGATAATAATAATAATGATTATGATAATGATAAGAATGATAATTATTATGATAATGACAATAATGATGATAATGATAACAACAATAATAATATTGATAATAATAGTCATGACAATTACATCAACACTAGTAGTAGTAATGATAATACTGATAATGAAAACGATAATGATAATAATGATAACAATTACAAAAATGTGAAGAAAGACCTCAATTACAGATCGAACAACAGCATTACAAACCGAGCTAGAGCTTATAAAATTCTCACAGCCACGTATAGATTCACTTAGTGCATTAGCTCTCGGCAAACTCCTTCAGTATTCCTGTGTTTAATGTTAGCACAAGTGACGCCTCTCTGGAGTTAGCACGCCATTAAGGGTGTCAATATCATGACCTCCAAATATAAACCATTTAGATGCATTAAAGTTTATGATCTACTATTGACTACTCACTATCATAACTCACCATTACTTACCGCCAGAGCAGAACGTAGCAGGTGAGACTTTTTATCTGCTTGGCTGGTCCAATATTCATGTGCTGATATTTACATTCTTCTCTTATCAAAATCGTTATTATTGTTAGTTTTATTATCGACATGATTATTGTTATATTTTATAGTCATTGCCACTATCTTAATCATAATTATTAACATTTTCGTCTTTTCTCAGGAATGCTTATAAAGAGGACCCTCACAAGGAGCCTCAGGTATCGCGGTGTCGGTTCCTTTCTCGCTAATTTATATCTAAAACTTTTCGTATTATCCTTGCTGTTCCGAATAAGACTTGTGCAACATCTCCATTTCCTTTCTATTGATTTATACAAACCTTTTTGTGATTGTTCCTAGTGCTCTATTCACTACTGGCATATAACGTCCACCTCTTTCCTTTTCCTCATATCTGCAATTTCATATTTCTGGTCGCTTCAATTTGAATTTGTTTTCTTTCTCATTCTTTTCTAATGATTATTAAATGGACATGTAGGGTCTATTAACTGGAACTTTTTATTTGTATGTAATGTCGGCCTATAACATTCTATAATGAAATCCTATGATATCTCTTCCTGTTTGTATGAGGAAATCCCGTGGATAGCTTTGATCATATTGTTGTGTTCTATCTTCTTATACTCTTCCTGTACTAGCTTCGGGCTTTCCGAGACAATGTGTACCTCTGTGTCATCTGCAATACCAAATAATCGACACAATGGAGACACATCTTCTCCATGTATTACTCTCCCTGTTTATAAACCGTTCTTGATCTTCAATAATGGTACATCCTTGTTCTTGTTTTCCGCCAGCCTTCAACCAATCCCATTTATTTCATCTACTGATTTTCTAAACTGTAGCATTTCTCCCTTATATTTATGTTCTTTCGTTCTCTTGTTCCATATCTTCTCTATTTTTGCCGTAACAGTTGGTTACAAATGCATCGCGACTTTCCCCTGCCTTCAACAGTTCCTCTCGAGATGTTCGTAGATACTTTTCCAAACCGTCTTTTTCTATTCACACACACACGCACCTCCACTCCAATCAAACCTCTACCTCCTTCAGCTCTATTTGAAGTACAATCTATCCACATCTGGTTTTGACTGATGTGCTCCTTGCATCGTAATCAACTTCCTTGTTTTGCAATCTAACGCCTCTGCCTCCGCCTTAATCCGTCCTATGATTCCAGCTCTATACCTTGTGATTGCCACTGCTCTTGAGTTGCTAGCTGATTTGATATTTCTGCCGTTAATTTCGTATAGATCTTGCTCTTCGGACATAACATGTACTTATTCGATCCTTCATTTGCTCATGTTTTTATTCCGTCCACTTCTCAAGCTCCAAGATATTTGCATGTACTTTCTTCTTCAAGAACTTTCATCCCGTTTCTCTCAGGCATAACTATCC
>NW_028234420.1:8954028-8961528 GCF_977035675.1 Penaeus japonicus
CTAAAAAATATATAATAACGATAACAATAATAATGATGATACTGATAATAATGATATAAGAGATAACTAAAAAAAGAAAGGCAGAAAAAAGGGAAAAAAAAAATAAATAAAAACATAAGAAAAAAAAAGATATAAAAAGACATCAAAGAAAGATGGAAAACAAGATCAAAACAATATCCGAAACAAACAAACAAACAAACAAAGAGATTGATGAGTCACCGAAGACGGGATCAGAGAAAATATGAAGGAAAAGCGAACAACGTTGGGATATTTAGACACCAGATCTTTCCTATGTCACATGACTCCCCGAAGGGAATACACACATCACGGCATTACGGAGAGGGGTTGGGGGTCGGGTGGGGGAAGTGGGACGGATGAGGGGAAGGGGGTGGGTGTGGGGAGGGGGGGAGGGGGAATGGAAGTGGGGAAGGGGGGGGGTGTGGGGAGGGGGGGGAGGTGGAATGGAAGTGGGGGGGAAAAAAAAAACAAAAAAATTTTTTGGGGGGGTGTGGGGAGGGGGGGAAGTGGGAAATGGAAACGGATGAGGACGGATGAGGGATATGAATGAGGGGAGGAAGGGGATGGGTGTGGGGAGGGGGGGAGGTGGAATGGAAGTGGGGAAGGGGATGGGTGTGGGGAGGGGGGGAGGTGGAATGGAAGTGGGGAAGGGGATGGGTGTGGGTGTGGGGAGAGGGGTAAGGGGAAGCTGAAAAGAGGGAGGTGGAGAGAAATAAGAGGCCTGGTGAGGGGAAGAGGGGGAGGGGATTGGCGTGAGGCGAGAGAGGGGAGGAGAGGAGAGTAAAGAGAAAGAGGGGGCCTGGTGAGGAAAAGAGGGAGAAGGGATGGGCATAGGGCGAGGGGGAGGGGAGGCTGAGGAGAGGAGAGTAAAGAGAAAGAGGGGGCTTGGTGAGGGGAAGTGGCAGAAGGGATGGCATAGGGCGAGGGGGAAGGGAGGCTTAAGATTGGGAGGTGGAGAGAATGATGGGTCTGGTGTGGGGAAGATGCGGAGGGGATTAGCATAGGGAGAGGGAAGGGAGAGGTAAGGGCTCGGAGAGGAGAAAGGGAGGGAAAGGAAAGAGGGAAGAGAAAGACAAGAGGAAAGAGGGGAGGATAGAGGGGATTTTATGAGAGGGGATATGATATTAAAGTGGGGAGAGAGAGGGGAGAGGCTGAGGAAGGGACAGTGAAGAGAAAAAGAGGGGAGGGGATAGGGACGTAGGGCAAGAGAGGGGGGGAGGCTGGGGAGAGAATTAGCGTGGGGAGAGGGGGGGCTGAGGGGGGTATTAGCATGGGGAGAGGGGGGGCTGAGGAGGGGATGCTGAGGAGGGGAAGCTGACAGAAAGAGGAGATGGAGACATCCATGGGCCGAAGAGGAGAGGCTGTGGAGGAAGAGACGGGCGAGGAGAAGACGGCAGGAAAAAAGGGAGATACATAAAAAGAGGGGGGAGGGAGGAGGTAACAAAAATGGGGAGGGAAAGTAGGGGAAATAACAAGAGCAAGACGCGGGAGGGGGGGGGGGAGGGAGCTGAGGAGGGAAGAGGGGAGGGGGCGGCTGTGAAAAAAGTGTGGGGGTGAGGGGTCGGAGGGGGACAGGGAACTGGGATATGGCCGATTGATTTGCACTTTGCATCTATTACGTGTACTTTGCGGTGCATCATGGGTGTGGTATATATTTCTGTAATCAAATAATCGGAGGCACTTATGAGAGAGAGTAGGGGAAGGGGAGAAAAATAGAGAGAGAGAGAGAGGAGAGAGGGGGCGAAGGAGGGAGGCAGGTAGGAAAAGAAAGATTAGGGAGAGAGAAAAGAGAGAGAGAGAGAGAGAAAGAAAGACAGAGAGAGAGAGAGAGAGAGAGAGAGAGAGAGAAAGAAAGAGAGAGAGAGAGAGAGGAGATAGAGAGAAGGAGCAGGGAGGAGAGACAGGAAAAGAGAGATTAATGAGAGGGAAAGAGAAAGAGAAAGGGGCGGAGGATAGGAGAGAGAGAGAGAGAGAGAGAGAGAGAGAGAAAGTGAGAGAGAGAGAGAGAGAGTGATAATAAAAGGCTCCGGAGAAAAAATATATACCCGTATTTTATGTATGAATTCTCAGAGATATGCATATTTCATCTTTCTTTTTCCTCTGTTGTTTTTCCCAGCCTTTCTGCATAAATATGGAAGGTTGGGAATAGAAGCAGAGTCAAAAAGAATAAGAAAAAAAACTTATATCGCACCTTCTCGATACATATCTAGGGAACTGTCGATGGCAACAATGGAGAGCTGCCAGGGATGGCCAATCCGCCATGAAGGAGAAACCTGATTGGTCAGTTTTTTAAAAGATTTTTTTTTTTTCTCACATCTAAACTCCCACGTGATTGGATGATCCTTCTTAACGCTTGAAGCTCACCAGATCATTGGTTATTGACGTTTGACGATGGATATGGATACCAAAAGAGGAGAAAAATCGAAATTTCAGTAATGTTTACGAAAATTCTGCGTCTTGTTTGTGTTGCTGCAGACGCGAAATGACATGTTACCTACCAATATTCCTTCGACATGCCGCCCTAAAGTAATTTCACAGCTTATCCTGTCATCACAACGTCTCACGACATCACACAGCTGCCGGATGACATCACATGACATCACACCTCAGAGTATTCGAGAAACTGTCAAGTATTCCGTGAGAGCATTAGGAAAAAAAATTTAAGCGTGGGTTAGGAAAACTCAAATTTCTTGTAAGTAGCAATTTTAGGCCTACATCTGTCGTAAATTCAGCATTGTTGTTATTATCTTTGACGTTTTAATTATAATCATGTGGGAATTATCATTTTTATTGTTGTTCTTTTGTCATTGTTTTGTTTTTGTTTTTCTTAATCTTGTTATTGTTTTTGATGGTTTATTATTATTAGCATTACTGTTGTTGCTGTTGCTCTTTTTCTTAGAATTATGATTTTGTTTATATCGTCAGTATTATTGTTATTGCTACTATTAGTCTGTAACTACCACTATTTTCTTCTGTGATGCAATTACTATTTTCATCATAGCTGGTATTATTGTTATTATTATCATTATAATAATTATTATTATTATCATTATCATTATTCATGTTATCATCACTATTATTCATATTATCCTCATTATTATTTTCTTTTATCTTTATTAGCATGATAATGATGGTGATGAATTTTATCATTATCATTTCTATCACCTCAATATCATGATCAGTATTACATTTATTATGTTTTTGTTTTTTTTCTCTTTATCATAATATTCATTGTTAATATTCTTCTTATTATAATTATTATTATCATTTTCATCATCACAGGATAGTTAATATTATCATTATTTTTATCATTTTCATCATCAGAGGATATTTAATGTTATCATTATTATTATCATTTTCATCATCAGAGGATAGTTAATATTATCATTATTATTATCATTTTCATCATCACATGATAGTTATTATTATCATTATTATTATCTTTTTCATCATTACAGGAAAGTTATTATTATCATTATCACCATACTAATTGTTATCAATAACATTAGCATTATTTTTTTACCATTTTCATTATTGTTGTTATCACTAGTATTACTGGTGTTATAATTAGTATTATCATTATTGTTATTATTATCATCAGTCTTATCATTATTAGTAGTATCATTAGTATTTTCATCATCAATATCATCATCACTCTTATTATCATCATTATAAATATTATCATTATAACTATCGTTGTAACTATCATTATCATAATTATTATTGTATGTATGTATACATATATATATATATACATATATATATAAATATATATATATATATATATATATATATATGTATACACAACACATCCCACACAACACAACACACAACACAACACAAGCACATTTATATATATATATATATTGATATATATATATAATATATATATAATATAGTATATATATAGTGTGTGTGTGGTGTGTGTGTGTGTGGTGTTGTGTGTGTGTGTGTGTGTGGGTTGTGGTTGTGTGTGGGGTGTGTGTGATGTGTGTATTAAATACGGAGCTAATAATAATATCTTATATATATATATAATATATAAATATATATATATGTGTGTGTGTGTGTGTGGTGTGTGTGGGTGTGTATATATATATATATATATAATATAATATATATATAAAATATATATTATATAGATAGATATGATATATATATATAATAATTTATACATATATATATATAGTATATATATATATATATATATAATAAATATATACATATATATGAATTTTATATATACATATATATATATATATATATAGATAATATATATATATATATACACAGTTAACATCACACACACACACACCTCACACACACACACACCACAAAATATATATTATAGATATATATATAAGATATATATAATATATATATATATATATATATATATATATATGTTTATATAATATATATATCTAAACATACATATATGTAATATATATATATATATATATATATATATATATATATATATATGCCACACCCACCAACACCCTCACAACACACCACCCACACCACTCCCCCACACTCACACACACAACACAAACCCACAAACACCCACCCCCCACAACCCACACACTCCAACCACACACCCCACCCCCCCCCCACCACACACCCACACCAAACACAAACACCACCTCACAACAAACCACCACCCAACCCCCACCCATATTAGAGAGTGGTTTTGTTATTAACATACAAACCACACACCCAAACCCCCACACACACACTCCACACACACACCCCCCCCACCAAACACACAACATTTCCACACACACACACACACAACCTCACACACCACACACAAAACACCACACACCCCAAACAAAACCTCACTTTCCCCGCACAATGGGCGGCAGGGCCCAGCCCCCAGGCCGACCCAGCCCATGCACTAAATCAAGTCCTAAAAGGGCATGCTTCAGATGCAGCAATTGGAAAGTTATGGCCCGCGTGTACACACATATATGCTTGTTTGCGCGCGTGTAGTCGGATATATGTGTAAGGGGAAGGGAAAGTGTCAATGTCCGCGCATATTGTGTATTTTGCCTGTTTGTGAAAATGTGCTTCTTTTCCATTTTGCTTCTTATTCCTCTGTTTCTCAGTTTGTGTGTGTTTGTGTGTGTTTGTTTGTGTGTGTGTGTTTGTGTGTGTTTGTTTGTGTGTGTTTGTTTGTGTGTGTTTGTTTGTGCGTGTTTGTGTTAGTTTTTTTTTGTTTTGTTTGTGTGTGCTGATGCGTGTGTGTGTGTGTGTGTGTGTGTGTGTGTCTGAGTTTGTGTGTGTTTGAGCGTGTATATCCCGATGAGTGCGAAAGGCAAGAGGAAGAGAGTCACTCCTACTCCCTACGTCTAAGACAGTCAAAAAAACAGGGAGAAGAAATAAATAGAGAGACTGAAAAAGGCCCGTGACGTCCACGTTTTCGGCTGCTACGGTAGAGAAGGCTCCAAAAGTTTTAACATTTCTCCACATCTTCGCCGGGCAGAAACACCAACAAGAAGTATTTGAAAGTTACGTATCGAAAATTCTCAAGCGAAACATCCTTTTCATATATAGGTTCTTTTCTTCGCCTTTCTTTGGGAGCCTGGCACCCTCTCGGAGTTTTCGCTCTCCTCTCTTTCTCTCTTTTATTCACCTTCTCTCTCTCTCTCTCTTTGTCTCTCTCTTTTGTTCAGGTTCGCTCTCTCTCTCTCTCTCTCTCTCTCTCTCTCTCTCTCTCTCTCTCTCTCTCTCTCTCTCGCTCTGTCTCTCTTTTGTTCAGGTTCGCTCTCTCTCTCTCTCTTTGTCTCTCTCTTTTGTTCAGGTTCGCTCACTCCACTCTCCTCTCTCCCTCCTCTCCTCTCTCTCCAACTCGCTCTCTCTCTCCCACTCTCTCTCTCTCGTCTCTCGCTCTGTCTCTCTTTTGTTAGCAGGTCCTCGCTCCTCCTCTCTCTCTCTCTTCCTCCTGGTCTCTCTCTTTTCTCTCAGGTTCGCTCTCCTCTCTCTCTCCAGCTTCCGCTCAAACTCCTCTCCTCATCTCCTCTCTCTCTTCTCTTTTACACTACCTTAGCATTTCTCTCCTCCTCTCTCTCTCTCATATCTCTCTCCTCTTCTCCCTCCTCTCCTCTCTCGCTCTCCCCTCTTCTCCTCCTCTCTCCTTCCCTCCTTCTCTACCATTCTCCTCTCTCCTCTCTCTCTTCTCTCGCTCTCTCTCTCTTTTCTTCTCTCCGTGTCCTCTCTCTCCTCTCTTTTACTTAGCTTCTCTCTCTCTCTAACTCTCTCTCTCTCTCTCTCATCTCCTCTCTCTCTCTCTCTCCTCTCTCTCCTCTCTCTCCATCTCTCTCTCTCTCTCTCTTTTACTTAGCTTCTCTCCTCCTCTCTTCTCTGCTATCATCTCTCAGCTCTCTCTCTCTCTCTCTCTCTCTCTCTCTCTCTCTCTCTCTCTCTCTCTCTCTCTCTCTCTCTCTCTCTCTCTCTCTCTCTCTCTCTCTCTCTCTCTCTCTCTCTTTTACTTAGCTTCTCTCTCTCTCTCTTTTACTTAGCTTCTCTCTCTCTCTCTCTCTCTCTCTCTCTCTCTCTCTCTCTCTCTCTCTCTCTCTCTCTCTCTCTCTCTCTTTCTCTTGTTCAGCTTCTCTGTTTTATTCAGCTTATCTCTCTCATTCTCTCTCTATATTTATATATATCTATCTATCTATCTTATCTATCTCTTCCTCTCTCTCTTTTCTCTCTCTCTCTCTCTCTCTCTCTCTCTATCTATCTATCTATCCATCTATCCATCTCTCTCTCTATCTATCTGTCTATCTCGCGCTCACTCGTGCGCTCGCTCGCTTTCACTCTCTTTCCCTTTCTATTTAGTTTTGATCTCTCTTTTTTCTTTCTTACTTTTCATATATAGGTTCTTTAATTCGCCTTTCTTTTGTTTCCGCGCTCCTCTTTTTCTTTCTTTTACTCAGCTTCTCTCTCTCTCTCTCTCTCTCTCTCTCTCTCTCTCTCTCTCTCTCTCTCTCTCTCTCTCTCTCTCTCTCTCTCTCTCTCTCTCTCTCTCTCTCTCTCTCTGCCTTTCTCTCTCTCTTTCTTTTTTTTCTCTCTCTCTCACTTTCTCTCTCTCTCTATCTATCTATCTATCCATCAATCTCTCTCTCTCTCTCTCTCTCTCTCTCTCTCTCTCTCTCTCTCTCTCTCTATATATATATATATATATATATATATATATATATATATATATATATATATATATATAATATTTTATAAATATATGTATATATATATACGTATGTATATATATATATATATATATATATATACATATATCGCTCTCTCTCTCTCTCTATCTATCTATCTATCTATCTATCTATCTATCTCTATCTCGCGCTCGTTCGCTCTCTTTCTCTCTCTTTCCCTTTCTGTTTAGTTTTATTCTCTCTTTCTTTCTTACTCTCTCTCTCTCTCTCTCTCTCTCTCTCTTTCCCTCCCTCCCTCTCTTTCTCCCACTTCCTCTTT
>NW_028234420.1:8999028-9001528 GCF_977035675.1 Penaeus japonicus
CCCTGTTTATTTGAAAAATCCACCCCCGTCATTCCCCCACCCTCCCTCCCACGCTTTCTCATCTCCTTAGTGATATTTTTTTCTACGTATCGTTTCGTTAATTTTACTAAATAACTTTTCGTTAACATTCGGTAACGTAATATTTCAAATCATTATTTTATGTCTTCCGATATGTACGTTATTAGTTCTTTTTACTATGCTACGAATGTTTAACAATTATTCTATGTTATTTTACGTTTGTTATTATTAACGTTTCAACGTTATTCGTACTCCGTATAAATTCACATAAAGGTGTGACATTAGTCTTTCATACGAAACCGATAAAATAACTGTTTCGTTTACTTATTCAGTTATTCTACGCTTAGATTGCTCTACGTTATCTTGTGTGAATTTACGATTACATTTTACTACGTATAATGCATGATTTGTTTTTCTGTGCGTTAGTTAAGTAAATAACTGTAAATCACATCATATTCTTATGGCAATAACTTCGAAATTTCTTATATAGAATTTCTAATATCTGTGTGATTTTCTTAAGTTTTCGTTCCTATGCGAAATTTAACATGACGTATTTCTTCGAACAAAAATATATTATCAAATTACATGATTCAGATTCGTCATTTGATCTCGTGTGATATTTTTCTTGTGAATTTCTATATTTTCCTTTATTAAATATGGTTTACACTATGTATTCGTGGAAATGTAATTCACTTTGCGTTAGCATTTATTATATTTGCTCTTTTATTATGGGACTTTAATATAATTTCTTTTATTCTTGCTTTAATATGCATTTAATTATTAAATGTATTTCGCATATGACCTGACCTCACTTGACCCTTGACCCGTTCGTATGGTCAATCTGAACATAAAACTTTGACAATGTGTTATATTTTCTCGCGACCATTCTGTCCCTTGTGGTCAATTTCATGACCGTGTGATATTGGGAAATAGCATCACATGTGACTCTCGGTCACTTCATGACCGCGTTCTGTAGGTGACCTTATCCGATGTCATTCTTGCACGTGTGAATTCGAAAGAAATTCGTTAACGACTATTAAGATATATATGTGTCTTAACTCTGATTTTCTTTACATTTTCATTTATTTTATTGTCTGCATATACGTTTGCATATTTCTGAATGCATGACTTATATATCTGCATCTCCTGTAACATGACATACTTTGTCATTTGTGATTCGATTAATGGTCACACTACTGACCTCACTCGGTCACGTTGTAATCCGATGATTGGATTAACAATTTGTACTGTCTTTGTGAAATTCTATATATTTCTCAACATTCGACAGTATATGTTTTTAATATTTTTTTACTTTGTGGACTTATGATTGTTAATTCATTACAATCTCTTTGACAATTATTTCATATCATAACATGTTTCATTACTTCGTATTATGATTTATCATCACATTTAGCTAGAAATGTTGACAGATGCATGTTCGTTTCTTAGCTTTATTCCTATTTCATTGTATAGTCATATTCGACTATCTTTGCATTTTTCATTGCATTATTGATTATTGTTACTTCCATATCTCATTATTTAATTGCAGGTAACTTTGATCAGCATATGATATGATTGTCATTATTTTTATTTTTAAGCAATTGTCGACTTCGTCAACATTAAGCATATATGTTATCATCATAGGCCTCTCCGAGTTTCCGACCTTTCGAAACATTTCATGGGTCAATCGGAACGCCAAATATCTTATCATGTTATTACTGAACGAAACGTTCATTAGGTCAGTCAGGAAAAGGTTTACTTATCATTTCATATTTACAGCTTTTCAGCTTAATTTTGCCTTTCTCCAGCTACTGTACCTCATTTATCGGGCCTTCATTGCGTGACGCCCATTGCATATGCATCTCACACCCTAATTCCGCGTATCTATGGTACCACAATTGCATAAACCGCGAATTACGGGTTAATTTTTCGCACTCCGGTGCATCGCGCCTTCGGAGATCTTGACAACCTGACGTCACAATTAATTCTCTCAAACAGAGACAGCGCGCTTATCACTTATCAGACGTTCCAGGCTTGCTACCTCCACATTTTTATTAGCTATGCACATATTAATGGTATTTCTTTCAGTTGCCCCGATCTTGGCTATTACGCCGCACCTTATTTCAGAAGGACGAGTTCGGCCACGCAATTGAAATATCTTAGCATAGTCTAATAATTCATCATATTTATCTTTGTTCTCGAGCTAAGACAGCGTTTCCCCACGGGACGAGTTCAATTTGGCGCATGATCTTACCGACCACTTGCATGGTCAATCAAGGTAAATCACCTATTCCGTAACGGAACGACCTCCAGGTCAATATTATATTAATAATATTTTTTTATTTCAGCTTATTTAACATTTATTTTTTCCAGTCTCATCCAATCTGACTCCTGTCGTGCCTTCTAATTCATTGAAGGACTGGATTCGGTTGATATTTGGATTAATATTATTTTTTTTCTTTCATATGCATACTCATGATAA
>NW_028234420.1:9019028-9021528 GCF_977035675.1 Penaeus japonicus
CTCTCTCTCTTCTTTCATCTCCTCTCTCTCACCTCTCTCTCTCTCTCCTCTCTCTATCTCTCCTTTCCTCTCTCTTCTCTCTCTTTCTCTCTCTCGTCTCTCTATCTTTCTCTCTCTTTCGCCTCTCTCTCTCTCTCTCTCTCGTCTCTCTATCCCTCGTCTCTCTCTTTCTCACTCTCTCTTCACTCTCTCACTCTCTCTCTCTCTCTCTCTCTCTCTCTCTCTTCTCTCTCTCCTCTCTCTCTCTCTCCTCTCCTCCTCTCTCTCTCTCTCATCATCTCTCGTCTCTCCCGGACGTTCTCTCTCTCTTGGTCTCTCGGCTCTCTCTTTATGAGCCTTCTCTCTCTCTCTTTCTCTCACATCTTCTTCTCATCTCTCTCTCTCCTCATCTCTCTCTCTCTCGACTCTCTCTCCTCTCTCTTTCCTCTCTCCTCATTCCTCTCTCACCTCTTACGTCTCATCGGGTCTCTTATGCTTTATCTCTCCTCTCCTCTTCTTTCTCTCTCTCGGTCTCTCTCTTTCTCTCTCCTCACTCTCACCTCTCCTCTCTCACTCTCTCACTCGCTCTCGGGGCGGTCGCTCTCCTCTCTCTCTCTCTCTGCTCATCTCTCTCTCTGCTCTTCTCTCTCTCTCTCTCATCTCCCACTCTCGACTCTCTAGATCTCATCTCTCTCCACTTCATCTCTCTCTCTCTCTTCATCTCTCTCTGGGCTCTCTCATACTTTATGTTATCTCGAGCCTTCTCTCCTCTCTCTCTCTTTCTCTCTCACACTCTCATCTCTCTCGGGTCCACGTTCTCTCCTCTCGTCTCTCACTCCGGCATTCAAATTTCTCTCCTCTCTCCTCTCTCCTCGTCTCTCCGCTCGGGCTCCTCTCGCAATCTCTCTCCATCTTCCTCCGCCCTCTCTCCTCTCCTCACTCTCTCTCTTCTCTCTCTCTTTATCTCTCTCTCTCTCTTTATCTCTCTCTCTCTCTCCCTCTCTCTCGCTCTCTCTCTCTCTCTCTCTCTCTCTCTCTCTCTCTCTCTCTTTCTCTCTCTCTCTCTCTCTCTCTCTCTCTCTCTCTCTCTCTCTCTCTCTCTCTCTCTCTCTCTCTCTCTATTCCTTTCTCTCTCTCCGCTTTGACTTGTTTTTCTTTCTTGCTTGCTTGGTCTTTTTTTTTCTTCTTCTTTCTTTCTTTAATTTTTTTTTTTTTTTTATTGTCTGATTCTTCGTTTGTTTGTCTTTTATATCTCATTTAGTCTTCTAGTTTTCTTTTAATCTCCTTTTTTTCTCATTCTATTTTCATATCTTCTTATTCACATTTTTTTTCTTTTTTTCTTTATTTCATTCTGCTCCGTATGAAACTTTTTTTTCTGTCTTTTATCGTTTTTTAATCTATCTAATGGGACGCACTCGTCTTTGTTTCTTTCCTATACATTCTTTTTCATTTATATAATATTTTTTACATTTATTTCAATGTGTTTGTGTGTGTGTGTGTGTGTGTGTGTGTGTTTGTGTGTGCGTTATTTATTTCAATATTTAATCATTTATGTATTGAGAGAAAGAAAAGGGGTGACTTACATACATAAATATATACACATGCTTATCATCATCCTTAGCTTGTATCATTACACTGCAGGTCTTTGGTCTTTCATTTGGTCTTTTTATGTTAGTTATTCCCAATAATGTTGCCTTCATTATCCACCTCGCGTCCGTCCTGTCTCAAATAGTATGTGACCTGATCTTTGCCACTTCTTCTTTTTTATGCTCTTAAGTAAATGATCTACTTTGGTCTGTTTCCTAGTCCATGTTGCTCTCTTCCTACTCTTTTTCGCTAACTCCATTTTCTTTTTTTTTCTTTTTTTTCTCTTTGCACTTATTAAATTTCTCTCAAGTAATTTGGTCATCGTCCATGTTTCTGACCTCTATTTTATAATGGGAAAAACGCAGTGTTTACATACCTTTCTCGATAGACATATGGCATAGAATCTTGTTATATGTTACTTTGTGTATCGAAGGTACTTTAGTTTCATAGGAAGTATTTTTTATGTAGGACAAATGTTTCCCTTCTTTAAAAATTCCCCGTTTATATAATGTCGCGCATGTATGTTATTTGGATTTTTAACATTTAATCCTTTTAAATACCGGATGGTGATTTCCCCTTCCGTTCTGTCACAAATATTTATTTTCGAAAATATGTATTGAGGGATCGATCTTCAGCATATTCTATTGGCATTTTTCCTATTTCATATCAAGTATCCAACTGAGAATTCCCTTTCTACCTTCTTTCCTATCTTGACATTAAAGTCCCACACAGTTACAGTGAAGTGGCCTTTGCTCTCTCGGTGGCAAAT
This sequence comes from Penaeus japonicus, assembly GCF_977035675.1. Classification (NCBI taxonomy): domain Eukaryota; kingdom Metazoa; phylum Arthropoda; class Malacostraca; order Decapoda; family Penaeidae; genus Penaeus; species Penaeus japonicus. The sequence goes on from NW_028234420.1 coordinate 9,021,364, forward strand.
TTTGTTTCCTTTTAGAAGCGTTTTACCTTTTCATCACTGGATTCACGTTGGGGTTTAGACTTGAATGATTTTTAGGTTCTATATTTCGTCTCACTGTAACGTTACATATATATTTAGGATATATAATTACTATAATATATATATTATATATATATATATATATAT
>NW_028234420.1:9026528-9049028 GCF_977035675.1 Penaeus japonicus
ACAATATCTAACGACCTAACCCTTAATACTAACCGGATTAACCGCATACCTAGGAGCGACTGTAATGAAACAAGAAATTCCAATGATGGAGTCCTCTGTAGATCCCTTCTAGTTCAAATTTATATTGAATTTTATGCGCCGGCTTTCACAAGTCTTCCTGAAGGCGTCCGTATATTACCTGCATAGTAGATTTGTTAACTTATGGTGAAGATGTATTTCCTTATCAGATTTACTGGGTCACCCAATAGAATCACTATAGAATAAACTATGTCATCATGCCGGAGTATGTATGAATGTTATGCTTGAGTAATGTTAATACGTATGTCAGTGAAACAATGATGATATGCCTTAAATTCGATAGATTAATATATTGTCTCTGCCTTCCTACTGTGAGTGCAATAGATCTCCCTTACCAACGAGTATGAACAAAACATGGATGTTGTATAACATATCGCAAGTATAATTACTAACCTAAAAATACTAGAATCACGAGAATTGCTAGGAGTCTCATAACAATGGCTCGAATATTGACGATTTCTGGAAACACTACTGGTACTAAAGTGTGCAGAATATAGAACTTATAACAGACCTAAGCATCTACTCTACTAGGAATCTGAGCTGCAGCTCAGTAGATTAGTTAAGATTATTCTAAAACAACACTTCACCCTCACAAAACGCGAGAATCTCCTTTTTCCAAAAGCCTAGAAAGCCCCTCAAGAGGCATATCACATGACCAGCAAGGAGCTAAACTGTAACATGATAAAAAAGTGAAATAATGTTAATAATTCGTTTCCGACCGAATTACAATTATAAAGCTTCAGGCGGTGTAATCATACACTGTCACAAACACACATATTCAGATACGCAAGACATCACAATATCCAATACACGCACTCCCTCACAAACACAAAGACACACACAAATATACAAAATATACATACAAACACACACACACACACACACACACACTCCCTCAACCCACCCCGAACGCGAGCCACCTTCTGCACATCAACAAACAACACGTCAACACTAACAGCTCATCGGCTCCCCGAAACTCCCTCGAGATACACACATAACCGCTCCTATGGGCCTCCCACCCTCGTCCTATCGACACCCGATCACTTTTTTATCTCGCTTAATCCTCCCCATCCGCAGAGCAAATCGACATTTGAAAAGTCCCCCTCCTCCCCTTCCCTTCCCCACCCCCCTGGCGGAAGGGCGAAACCTTCCCACATATTTCGGTCGAGCCGCCCCTTCTTCACCCTTCCCTTCCCGCCTTAAAACCCCTTTTGCCGAACCCAGTCTATTAGACGGGCGCAGGCGAGGCACTCGGGGCCTATACGAGGGGATACCTGTGGCGCCCTCATCGCTCCCTCAGGGATCCTTTGGCCCCGCCTCTCTACATCAACGGGGCGGCCGTGTTTCCCCTCCCCGTCTCCCGCTTATTTATTTACTCGCGCCTCTTCGTTGGGGTGTCCTTTTCGCTCTTCCCTTCTGTCTGTGGTGCGGATTTTCTTCTTTAGGCTAGAGTTTCGCCGCGGCCTCTCTGGTTTACTATATAATGCCAAATAGATTGATACACATAAATTCACGGATGAACACATTTTTATACATCTATCCACACAAAATGTTGGACAAAGTAGTTAGATACATATTTACCCACACATGTTCAGATATACCGAGATACATGCATTGCTTACATTCCACTATATATATTTATGTGTGCGTATGTATAAAAAATGCTAGATGTAAAATTCCTAAAACGTGTTCATGTGTGCGGGTGTGGGAAAGCAGAGAGAGAGAGAGAGAGAGAGAGAGAGAGAAAGAGAGAGAGAGAGAGAGAGAGAGAGAGAGAGAGAGAGAGAGAGAGAGTAGATATATAGATAAACAGAATAGACAGACAGAAGAATAGATACTGTAAATACATCTGCATGTATTGCATGTGTGTATTTGTCTAAAGATTTGCCATAGTATAAATTGTTCAGACGGATAATGTAGATATGTTACATATACACATATGAGGATTGTACTTCGCACGTGTGTGTGTGTGTGTGTGTGTGTGTGTGTGTGTGTGTGTGTGTGTGTGTGTGTGTGTGTGTGTGTGTGTGGTTTATTCCCAGAAGAAGCAGATAAAAAACTCACACACATTTCTCCCCCAAACATTCTAGGATTTAATCTTACAAACGTCCAATACTCCCTTTTGCTATCGTCACTATACATTCTTCTTTGTCTCCTTCTCCGTCCTCTTTGACATTTTTCACCGATTTCTCCCTGTCCCCTTTCTCTCCGTAGTGCCAATTTCTCTCTTTCCTATTCTCCTTTCTCTTCTCATCTCTCCCCCTCTTCTCTTCTCCTTTTTTATATTCCCTTTCCATTCCTCGTAACGACTTGGTCCTCTCATCACTTCATTTTTGTTAAGCATCTTCCCCTCCTTTCTCTTTCTCTTCTTCTCTGTATATGGATCTTCGTTATTTTTTAAATTTTGTTTCACATGAACTTTGTGTTCTTAATTGGCTTTTTCCTACCTCCTTTCTACAAACATTTTTGGCAGCATTCTTGTTATACACATATACGAACGCATGCACATTCACACATGCGTGTCTGTATCTACATATATATATACTGTACGCGTGTGTGTGTGTGTGTGTGTGTGTGTGTGTGTGTGTGTGTGTGTGTGTGTGTGTGTGTGTGTGTGTGTGTGCCCACATATGTACATACATATACATTCCATCCTTTCACGATACAGGATTCCTTTACATCTGAAAAGTCTCCCCTACATTCAAGACCTCTCCTTCCTCACTTTCCACTTCCCTTTCTCCCTCCCCCCTCAGAGCCCTAACCCCCCCCCCCACCTACTCCCTTGTAGCCTCTTACTTCAAGTAGAATTTGTTTCTTCTACTCTCTCTCTCTCTCTCTCTCTCTCTCTCTCTCTCTCTCTCTCTCTCTCTCTCTCTCTCTCTCTCTCTCTCTCTCTCTCTCTCTTTTTCTTTTTCCCTCTCTCTGTGTCTTTGTCTCTCTCTCTCCCTCGATCGCTCGCTCTGTCTCTCCCTCGCTCGCTCGCTCTGTCTCTCTCTATTTCTCTTTCTCTCTTTCTCTTTCTCTCTCCTTCTCTCTCTTTCTCTCTTTCTCTTTCTATCTCCTTCTCTCTCTCTCACTCTTTCTCTCCTTTTTTTCTCTCTTTCTTTCTCTCTCTCTTTCTCCTTCTCACTTTCCCTCTTTCTCTTTCTCTCTCTCTATTTCTGTCTCTCTTTCTCAATCCGCAAATTTTCTTTCCTCTCTCATTCCCCGCCCGACTCGTCTACAGTTGGTTGCGCCAGCCAGCATTGCCTTGGATTTTCCTTTGTCGTCTCCTCCTCGGCCTGTTTTTCCTCCTCCTCCTCCTTCTCTCTATCCTTCTCCTTCTTCTTCTTCTCCTCTGCTCCAACTCCTTTTCTCCTTCTTTTTCATTTCACTCTCCTTCCACTTCTTTTCCTTTTCTTTCTTTTTTCATTTGCTTTCCTTTTCCTCCTCCTCCTCCCCCTCTTCCTCCTCCTCCTCCTCCTCCTCCTCCTCCTCCTCCCCCTCTTCCTCCTCTGCCTCCTTTTCCTCCTCCTCCTCCTCCTCCTCCCCCTCCCCCTCTTCCTCCTCTGCCTCCTTTTCCTCCTCCTCCTCCTTCTCCTCCCACTCTTCCTCCTCCTCCTCCCCCTCTTCCTCCTCTTCTTCCTCATCCTCCTCCACCTCCTCCTTCTCCTCCACCTCCTCCTTCTCCTTCATCCTCCTCCACCTCCTCCTTCTCCTCCACCTCCTCCTTCTCCTTCATCCTCCTCTCCCAAGGCGCTCAATCATGTCGTCCTTTCGTCTGCTCTTCCTTCCTTCTCTCAATGTCGGGTCTTTCTGGATGGCGTCGCTATCTCTTCTTTCTTTTTTGTTTTTGTTGCTGATTTTGCTCCGAGGGGGTTGGGGGACTATGGGTGTGGCGGTGGTGGTGGTGGTGGGGAGGGGGTGGGGTATGTAGGAGACTGATATTTATTGTGCCTTATTCAGTGCTTTCATTAGTTGCTTGCCTAATATAGTAAATCATTCCATTCTGTTTCTGTGTGTTTGTCCGTTGGAGTGTATTTATGAATCCCCGCCCCCTCTCTGACAATATATATATATGTATGTGTGTGTGTGTGTGTGTGTGTGTGTGTATGTATATATATATATATATATATATATATATATATATATATATATATATATATATATGTATGTATGTGTATGTATATGTGTGTGTGTGCAACTTATACCAATATGCTTTCTTCACATTTCTCAGCATGTTCTTCTCTCTCCAACCTTTCCGAAGACTCCCAGATCTTCCCTCGCCCTTATCTCACCCATATGTCCGTCCTCTCCACCCCTTCCTCCGCCCCCTTCCTCCGCCCCCTTCATCACCCTTCACCCCTTACCCAACCCCCACCCCACACCCACACCCACACCCACATACCCCCTCGACAGCGATCTCTTCGACACCGTCAAACCATCGAAGAAAAAAAAAAAAAAAAAAAAAAAGAGAAGACAACATGTAGAGAAACGACGCAACTAATTCAAAAGAGACCGCGGATATTAAATCAAAAATTATGTTTCCCTTTTATGTGATAGCGAACCGCGTCGTGCACATTCGGTCGCATCTTCGTAAGCAAGAAGGAAGCTCGTATCTCCGCTGGTTATCTGCGTACGCGTCGATTTGTAGGCGCGTTCGTCTAAAGTGCCGCCAGTCCGTCTGCATGCGTGTGGATCCGCCGCCATAACTAAGCGCGAACGGGTCGTCCCGAACCTCGCCTATTGTAACTGGGGTATAAATCAGAGCTTCCGGCGCCACGGCCAAAATTATCATTGCTGTAAAATATCCGGTCGACGACTTTTTTTTTTCTTCTTCTTTTTTTCTTTTTTAAGAAATTTAGTTTGCCGTGAAAGGAATTTAAGGAAATGTTGGGAAAATCGTCGGCGTTGCATTTCGTACCTGGGCGAGGCGGATTTTCTGTGATTAGATTTGCCCCTTTTTTTTTTTTTTTTTTTTGAGGGTTGGCTTTGTGATGTGGAGGTCTTACTGTCTTTCCTTCTTCATAATCTCTCTCTCTCTCTCTCTCTCTCTCTCTCTCTCTCTCTCTCTCTCTCTCTCTCTCTCTCTCTCTCTCTCTCTCTCTCTCTCTCTCTCTCCCCCTCTCTCTCTTCTCTCTCTCTCTCTCTCTCTCTCTCTCTCTCTCTCTCTCTCTCTCTCTTCTCTATCTCTCTCAACTATCTCTCTCTCTTCTCTCTCTCTCTCTCTCTCTCCCCCCCCCTCTTCTCTCTCTCTCTCTCTCTCTCTCTCTCTCTCTATTATATATCTATATATATATATATATATATATACCTATATACATATATATATATCTATCTATATATATATGCATATACATATGTCTATATATATATATATATATATATATATATATATATATATATATATATATATAGAGAGAGAGAGAGAGAGAGAGAGAGAGAGAGAGAGAGAGAGAGAGAGAGAGAGAGAGAGATGTGAGAGAGAGATTGCGTGTCCATATATATATAAGGACATAGATACCATATAAACTACAAGTAAATACAGAAGCAATTATAACCGATGAATTACTGACTAGCAACGACACACAATCAATTGCAACGGGAAATCCAAATTGCTCAACCGCTCTTTCCTCCCGTTGTTCCAGCGCCGTATTCGAGGCGTGACCTCTCACTATTCCCCCACAGCTGGCCCAGACTGCTATGTCCGCCTCCCTCTAGCTATAACCATAACTGTAATAGACAGACGTTCTTTCCGAGTTCCAGATGGACGCTCTCTCAACTCTCCTCCTCTCGCTCCTTTTCTCTCTCTCTTTCTTTCTCTTTCTTGTTCTGTCTCTTTCTATTTCTTTCTTTCTTTCGCCCTTTGTTACCAGGGCTTCTCATTTTCTTTTATTTTTGTATTATATCTGTTATCTTTATCTATGGATTGGTGTGTTGAATTATCTGTCTCATTCTCTTTCTGTCTGTAGATTTACACATACACACACGCACGCGCACACACACACACACACACACACATATACATACACACACACACACACATACACAAACGCACACACACACATTTCTTTTGTTCTTTCTCTTCCTTTTTCATGGCGAGTTTTCCTCCCACCACAATGGTCGTAGAGTGTTAGTTTTTTCCCCCGAAGATGATACTGGTCGTAGTATTTTCTTCCCCTTGGTGGTAGTAGTGGTGGATACACTAGGCGTTATGGCAATATAATTTCTATGATAGTACAGTAGCATTTCTATAAATGTACGGTTTAATTTTCTGATAGCACTGTACTGTTCCTGCGGCAATACGGCATATGAAAGTGCTGCAGCATTTCCATAACAATGCAGTACTATTTCCTGGAAAGTACAATGCCATGCCAATGTCATCAGATTATCATCCCCTTGACAATGCAGTATCACTTCTAGAACATTCTATGCCGTTGCTATGTAAGTACAGTATCATTCCAACAACTATAAGGACTTATCCCAATGGCTTTGATATCAACCTAGTGAAGATTCCCACTATCTGCAACGAAGCATCTGCATTCCTTCCCTTCCAGCTCCCCCACCCCCCTCCCTCCCCTCCCTCCCCTCAAGACTCCAATGCAACTGAAAGAAAGGAAACATTAGCTCACTCAAGAACTTATTAAACAAGCAATTCTCTCTCCCACCTGTCCTCCACACGCCCCTAGTTCTGGCCTCTTCATGGACTTTTAATCGGCTAGCAATTAGAGCGAAGAAGGCCCTGGCTTGAGATACAGCTGGGAGACTGAGAAGGAGAAGGAGAAGGAGAAGGAGAAGGGGAGGGGGAAAAAGCGACAGAATCTGTACGTGGAGAGAGTGCCAACACGTTTCACTCTCTCCATGGACTCTCTAATTGCCATCTGCTGGGGGGTCGGATCCCTTTTTTGTGGGTGTGCGATTTTTTTTCTCTTTCTTTTCTTTTTATTCTTCTGTGTGTGACCGTGTGTGTGTTGATATGCTTTTTTCTTGGATTTTTTTTATTGAATTATCGTTGTCATATAGATTTTGAGTCTATTTGAAGTGTTTTTTCGTACTGAGTGTATACACACACACACACATAAACATACACACACATGTATTTATGTATGTATATAGGTATGTGTGTATGTATGTCTCTCTCTCTCTATCTATCTATCTATTTCTCTCTCTCTCTCTCTCTCTCTCTCTCTCTCTCTCTCTCTCTCTCTCTCTCTCTCTCCCCACTCTCTCTCTCTCTCTCTCTCTATTTCTCTCTCCACTCTCTCTCTTTCTCTCTCTCTCCTCTTCCCCCCCCCCCTCTCTCTCTCTCTCTCTCTCTCTCTCTTTCTCTCTCTCTCTCTATATATATATATATATATATATATATATATATATATATATATATATATATATATATATATATACGTATGTATTTAATCGTATATCCATTCCTGAGAGTCACTCAATAGTTTGCGAAATTACTTCACTCGAGGAAACAAAGCAAATTACCTTTACTTCCATTATCATTTTAATGACTACAAATACTCAGAGCAAATCAACATCAAGTTTTAATATCCATTTCAGATAAGACCGACGATAATGTTAATGCATTTCCTCGTATAAAACGGACCTTGTTTTCGTCTCTTCTGCGGGACAATTGGCAGATCCATTTTAACATCTTTTATTGTTTATGTTTGAATGAATAAAATGATATATTTTCAAGTGTTGAATGCTATGATGCAAAAATTGTCGATATATCTAAATGATGTATCATTATTATATAAATTTGTAGTATAGCTATTGAGATCTGGTGTTGTTGTTGTCGTCATTATAAAAACATGGACATCAGCGTTTTAGTGGATGTTCTCTCTATTATACATATCTGTAAAAGCTTTAATGGAACGAATCAATTACAGCTTTGTATCTAAATATCGTAGTCGCCATTGCAAGCATTATCGCAGTGCTAATACTCTTCATTCATCAAAAAAAATAATAATAATTGGATATATAATATATAGAAAACATAGCTCATTATCATCACGACAACCAATATCAACACTAATTAACCGTAATTAGTACGCCATTCAGAGAAATTCAAACCCCAAATAGTCATAAAACATTTCCACTCTCAGCCGATAAAAAAGTCAGCTGGACACTACAAAGTGGTTCGGGTCCTCGTCGCAAATAATTAAACAAACTGACACTGACCCCGAAGCCACGATGTCCATTATTCAAGCAGCGGATTTTAGCATGCAAATGATAGGTCAAGCCAACTTCACTGGGAAGGAAAAGGTCACACACTCACATACATACGCATGCACGCACACACACACACACACACACACACACACACACACAAACAAACACACACACACACACACACACACACACACACACACACACACACACAAACAAACACACACACACACACACACACACACAAACAAACACACACACACACACACACATCTACACATGCATACACTAAACAAAGACCTACATGTATTTGACTTGCACGTACAATTGGATCGCCGATTTAATTCACTTCCATTCTCTCCCTCTTTACTCTTTTTCAATACCTAGATTTGTTATATTATGCGATATAACCTTGTGATGTATGAAGTAATAACAGTACATTTTGAAACACGTCATCAAAGAAAGGAAATGAGTCCTAACTCAAGTGAAATTAATTATTAATTGAAGTTTTGATTTAATTGCATTGCTATCATAATGATAATGATGATTATTAGAATAATTTTGTTTACTATTATAATTTTATCATAATAGCGATGAAAATTAAAATGATAGTGATAATAATGATTATGAGAATGATGACGTAGGTTAAGTTAATGATAATGTCAATAGTGATGAGGATAACAATAAGGATAATCATCATTAGCATTAGCTTCATTATGAGTATATCATCACTTTTCATTATTAGTTATATAAAAAAAACAATAATGATAATAATAACATAAACAATGATATCATACATACCCTGTAACATTAACGATAACATCAATAATAACTGATATCATCAATGACAAAAAAAAAGTACAAAAATAATACAAAAACAAAAACAAATAAATAACGAAATAAGTTACCCCAAGGACAAGATCCGAAGCGAGTCCCAAGCTCAAAAGCACTCGAAAGCAGAAAGGCAAAGACCAGACCCGTTCTGAAGGCGTCCGTTGCGAACTCGTGACGGCGGCGGCGCTGCTGTTAGCGTGTCTCCTTCCTCGCCGTCGGGTTGTGGCCGACTTAGACAAATAATGGCGTGGTTGTAGAAGCCATCTTGGTTGGGAACGCGCTCGCTCTTGTTCTTTGCGGGTCTTGTTCTTTGCGGGTCTTGTTCTTTGCGGGTCTTGTTCTTTGCGGGTCTTGAGATCTCCTTTGGGTCATGCAATCATTCATTTGGTTTTGCGGTTTGTTCGTTTTTCTTGGATTCTGTTTCTTCTTTGTTTTTGTTTTCTTTTGCTCTTTTTTTTTCTTCATCTTCGTCGTTATCTTCTTTTTTTTCTTCTTGTTCTTCCTCTTATTCTTATTCTTATTCTTCAACTTCTTCGTCATCTTCTTTCTCTTCTTACTTCTTTACTTCTTCTCTTTCTTCTTCCTGTTCTATTTCCTCTTGTTCTACTTCTTCCCATTCTTGTATATTTGAGGTAAGATATATTTTTATATTCTGATTTTATTTTCCATCTTTGATAATAGTTTGTAAAGCTTCTTTCAAAATCATATTTCTATTCATATAGTTTTCTTTCGTCTGTTTCTTTTTGTTGTTCTTCTCGCGGGTGATTTGTCACTTGCTTTTCGTTCATAAATCACTTAGATTTCTTTCCGTTTTTTCTAAGACCAGCATTGTTTTAATCTTGATAAGCGATCAGAGGTAAAAAAGAAAAAAAAAAAAAAGAGAGAAGCCTTATTTGAAATGCTAGAGGTCCGCTATGTTTACCCAAAGCAACGGGCGGGCTGGGCGCTGTTTTGAGTCAACACATAGGAGTGAAAGGCGACACCTTATACATACCTGACATCCCTCACTCTTATCCCTCGAACCGTCGCCCCCCCCCCCCCCCCTCTCGCCTCAGATACAACGAACTGCTAACCATTATGTTAAACGGTAAGAACACTACCTCGTGTCGGTCTTGCCCCTAACCTCTCTTTATCTCTCCCCTCTTCTGTACTCATTCCCTTCTCCTCCCTGTCGTCTCTTCTCCTATTCTCACCCTCCCCTCTTCCCCGCCCCTCCTCCCCATCATCCCTGCCCGCTAACTTAACCTTACTGGCACCTCCTTTAAATAAACCTTCACACGCGCTTCACCCGTCCTTTCCTATGACCCCCCCCCCCACCCTCCTATTACCCTGTACTACCCCCTCTACCATTATCTCTCTCTCTCTCTCTCTCTCTCTCTCTCTCTCTCTCTCTCTCTCTCTCTCTCTCTCTCTCTCTCTCTCTCTCTCTCCTTTCCTTCTCTCCTCTCTCTCTCCTTTCCTTCTCTCTCTCTCTCTCTCTCTCTCTCTCCCCTCTCTCTCTCCTCTCTCTCTCTCCTCTCTCTCTCTCCTCTCTCTCCTCTCTCTCCCTCTCTCTCTCTCTCTCTCCTCTCTCTCTCTCTCTCTCTCTCTCTCTCTCTCTCCTCTCTCTCTCTCCTCTTCTCTCCTCTCCTCTCCTCTCTCTCTCTCTCTCTCTCTCTCTCTCTCTCTCTCTCTCTCTCTCTCTCTCTCTCTCTCTCTCTCTCTCTCTCTCTCTCTCTCTCTCTCTCTACCCTTCCTATAGGTCTATTACCCCCCCCACCCTCCCTCCTCTCCCCTCCTCGTCTTCTCTCTCCCCCTTCGTTGTGTTTCCTTTACTCCTGTCTCGGAAATTGATCCCTCGCCTTCTCCCCTCACCTCCCCCTCCCCCCTCCCCCTCCCCTCCTCCTCTTTAACCTCTACCCCCCTTAACATTAATAGCTCCTACCTCCCCTTTCCCTTACATCTCTCTGCCTGCTTGCGTCCCTTCAATATACATCCTTCCTCATTTCCATTTATCACGACTACCCCGTCAATCCCTCTTAGTTCTTCATTTCCTTTCTTTCCCCCCATTATCCTCCCCTTCCCGACCCCACCCCCACCCTCGCCCCCTCCACCCCCACCCCACACACCAACCCATCTGCCCCCTATGCCCTTTTGCCCATCTCCCCTCTCTGATGCCCTAACATTCCCCTCAGCCTTGTGACCATATGTCAAACACAAACACCAGCTGTCTCGAAGAATACCTCAAATAGCTTTTGAAGTTGACTGTAAAATGAATGATAGACCTTCTTGCTGATGTCTCATGTATACAGTATAATAAATTTATCATCATTTTCATTATCGTTTTTATTATTCTCGTTATCGTCATTATTATCATTATTGTTGTTATTATTTTTATCGTTATTATGATTGTTTTTTTGTAACTATTGTTATTCAGTACCATCATTAACATCATTACTGATATTTCTGTTAATTCTATCATCATTATAGAGCTATGCTAATTATCATTATTACTATAATTACTGTAGTGATATTAGTATAATATTCCATTAATTAGAGATCGAGGCAAATGAGGAAGGAAATTAAACGTAATACTTTACTGATTACTTTGAACAGATTTGTTTGTGATATGTAATATTGAGTTACCTGCATACATACGAATGCTGTGTTGATATACCTTTTAATCTTTTGTATTCTCTCTCAACGTCGAGAGGGTCGCCCTGATAAGCCAAGTTAAATATCGGATTCGAAATCTGTTTGTCTATATCTGCCTATCTATCTGTCTGTCAATCTACCTATCTGCCCATCTATCTATCTGTTTATATATCTATCTATTTATCTGCCTAGCTATCTATATTTCCATTTATCCATTCATCTGTTTATTCATTCATCCATCCATCCACCCATCCATCCTTCCATCCATCCATCCTTCCATCCATCCATCCATCCATCCATCCTTCTATCTATCCATCCATCCATCCAACCAACCATCCATCCATCGGTCTATCTATCAGTTAAACTCTCTATCTATTTATTTATCTATTTATCTACCTGTCTATCTATCTATTTATCCATCTATCTTTCTATTTACCTGTCAATTTATAAATCTATCTATCTATCTATCTATCTATCTATCTATCTATCTATCTATCTATCTATCTATCTATCTATATATCTTTGATGAATGAGAAATACCACGCTAATATCAGTATGCACTAGTGTCCTGCACAACATATAGTGGCTATATACTCGCATGTCCAGGCAGCGGTATCTTGAGGAACTGGCTTCGTAATGGATTAAGTTCAACTCTTGGAATTCTTAGTGTAACGAAACCGAGTTCAGGATTCAAGCTTACACTCTAGCGTGAGCCATGCTGCGTCTAATACGTTGGCTGTGCTGTTGTGTCTGCAATGCATGCAACTCCAAGTAAGACAAAGCATTGCATTATGATAATGATGTGTAGTTTAACCTGAATTCATGCTACTCCGTGATCCTTTTGCAACGTCTCATGTGTTCATTTCGACATCCGATTCCTCAATTATCAATTAAGGTAATTACCATAGTTCCGCTAGTAAGTTCAATCATTCCCTCCCCAATCCCTCATTTGTCAGTCGGTCTTTTGTTGGGAAAGTGAAGTAACTATATATAGCTTGTGGGTCAGCGTTCTAGGGTTTTGACGAAAGCAATGAATATTTCCTCGACGAACTTTTTAGATGAACAAATGCCGAAAGGTCATACGCCATTTAAATAGACCTTCTGAAGTTGTCGCCTAATATATGATTAATAGTATCGCTGTATTATAGGACATACTCACACTGTCGATGGCTCAACGAGGTCCGTTTGTGATAGCATACGTTCACAATAAAAGATCAACCTCTTGGAATATTCACAATTTCCGTTTCCAGATTTCAAAATCCAAAATTCGGTATGTCAGGCTTTCCACATTTAGCAAGTCAGTGCATGGTCTGGTTTCAAATACAATATCAATTTTAGCCAAGTATTAAAACATTCCGATGTGCTTGTGTTATTGTACAAACACCTGCACACAGACACCTATGAGCAATTTGGGGATGCACACATTTCGTAAACCAATACTCCTATTTATGTTTGCGTAACATCCTTTTGCATACGAATATTTCAGCATTTCAGTGGGTCTTCATTCTAAACGGACAAGTACTGCAGAAATTGCAGTTCCTCAATAACTTAGATAGATATTCCTATAATAAAACATAATCGGCTGAAACAAAGGGGAACGGAAACGTAAGCATATTCTAGATAATCATTAACATTATAGAATGTATATTGTAGAAGAGGAGTGTATATATTCTGGGAGAACAGAGAGTATACCTAGATCTAGTTTACAAAACACAGAATCGTGTGAAGAACATGAATTGTTGTTAAGTGTTCTTCATACATGGCTCTGCTTGTATTTTGTTTGGCATATAAAGGACGAACATGTATTTGATGCAAGTGTCCAGTTTGACTTGAAATCTTAATATCACGTGTTTTCCTTCTCACTGCGTTTTATTAAAAGCTGGATATCTTCAATTTATATTATAATCTTCATTATACATCATGTAGTAATTCCAGCTTTCATTAATTTATTAAATAATGAGAATGATTGAAGAGTCTTTCGTGTTTTATAAAGCTATTAGATTCATCTGCGGTCAAGAAGTATATAGTTGAAAGAAGTATGTACGGTATTAACTTTGTTTGTTGCGTTATTGGTATACACCGCCTTTAGTATATGTCTGGATATGTGAAATCAAGAATTGGAATTCTGAAGAATTCTCTGGAATAAATAGAAGAATTTTTGGTTAAACAACGTGGCCACCATGGTAACAAGCTCTCTTGAAGGAACCATACGGTTTGCAGTACGCTGGCTGTGCAATTGCAATCATAATGAATACAATTACAAGCAGGGCAACGACCTTCCTTATGTTAATGGTGTTTTGTTTGACGAGACGTCGTGCTGTTCGAGGGTTTCTCTGCAAAGTGTTCTGCGTTCCCTCGGACTCCCAGTTTCTCTTTTGTTAGTTCGGACTGTATTTTAGGGGTTATAATAAGCAGAGGAATTCGGGTTGTTGATATGGTTGCATCATTTCCATTCCTTCAGCCGATCACTAGAGCATGTGACTAATTCATGAACGCCTAAACTTTTTAGAGGAATGGAAATCCTCTAGTTATCAGCCTTGGAGAGTCCAAAGATATAAACAAAATTGGATTGACAATATGAGAAAGGATAATGAGTTGTATCATTATGGAATAGGTTATAGTCTCACACTGCCGAGAGTGCAACGAAATAGCAAATCACACGCACACACACTCACACGCACACACACACACACACACACACACACACACACACACACACACACACACACACACACACACACACACACACATGTTACAAATTACGGATACACGCACTACGTAATCATACTTTCAACTGGAATAGATGCCATATTTGCTTCTAGTTGAACATTTCAACATATCAATGAGCGTCCATTTAGAATAGAACTTTCAAGTTGCGCAATTATTGCAAAATGCGCGTAGGCTCCCATTAGTATAGATGGATCTTTACACAAAAACTGTATGAGATACAAATACTCTCTCGCTCACTCATTCACTCACTCATTCCCTCACACATGAATCATTAATCATAGAACACAATGTGCAGGAAGAATCACTGTGACAATGATAATAAAAGTGTAAATTAAAATGAATGACTTCACACTACGAGAGATGTAATGGAAGATTCAATCGACACACGTTGATTACATATCCTGCAAAGTTATTCAGTCCCATAAAAATGTTTTTTTTTAATATTATGTATATCTTACTTCCGAGAGAGCAGAGAGTATAATTGAAATTACTTGACATGACAAAATAAGAGTAACATGGGTACAAATGATTATCAATATGACTGTATCATTTCAATTTTCTTTCCATATTCGTGTTTTACTTGAAATATACGTAGTGTATAATATAAATAAATAAATTCCTCCAATCCTTTCTTTTAGCATTATGACTCCAATTCAAGTAAAGCCTTTTTATTTTCAAATGAATCCATCTCCATCACGGATCATGTAGATTCTACAGTTTCCATCATACAGGCAAGAGAGACGCAGTTGATGGAACATAGAAAGAATAAATTTGCCTTACTCAATATCGATATCCAGGGGCTTTCTGTGCAACATATTCTGGATATGTAAACCAGGAAGTGGAACTCTGAAGAACTTGGGGTGCAGTGTAGAAGGGAGCAGAAGAAAGGAAAACACTGGAAGTTCACAGAAGAAAGGAAAACACTGGAAGTTCACAGAAGAAAGGAAAACACTGGAAGTTCACAGAAGAAAGGAAAACACTGGAAGTTCAAATCTGGGAATTCTCGCTACGACGAGATCGTGTTTGAAATTGAAGCTGTTTGTAATACGTGGGTTTTGAGTTTTTTTCAAATGTTATAAATGCAACTACAGGCAAGACAAAGCACTACGTGAAGTGCATGATGTTTTTGTTAGAATACCTTTTTATACGAAATATTAAAAGATAGAATCATTTTAAGCAAAGCAACTGCTCTGAGTGAATTTCCTGGACCGGAAGAGAGAGAGAGGCAGAGACAGAGACAGACAGACAGAGACAAAGACAGGTAGAGAGAGAGAGAGAGAGAGAGAGAAAGAGAGAGAGAGAGAGAGACAAATGCAGAGAGAGATAGAGAGAGAGAAAGACACACAGAGAGAGAGAGACAGAGAAAGAGAGAGAGAGAGAGAGAGAGACAGAGAGAGAGAGAGAGAGAGACAGAGACAGAGGAAGAGAGAGAGAGAGAAAGACAAATGCAGAGAGAGATAGAGAGAGAGAAAGACAGAGAGAGAGAGAGAGAGACAGAGAAAGAGAGAGAGAGAGAGAGAGAGAGAGACAAAGGCAGAGAGAGATAGAGAGAGAGAAAGACAGAGAGAGAGAGAGAGACAGAAGATGCACTGCATATTTATTCATCATAATACATAGACAAACATGCAACGTCAATGCAAATCATTACTAGAACCGTATTCCTTGTTATGGTCATTGATAAAATTATCATTATTTTTACAGTAATATTAACTTTTCACAATATTAGCATTAAAATATAACATCGGTATTATCTATTGTATCAAAAATATATTTATCAAAATTGCAATCAAAGAGGAATAAAGAGATGAAAAGAATGTATGAAAAAAAAAATGCATAAACAAAAATCATATTATTCCATTAGATTATAGAACACGCGGTATACTTTAACAAAACCGCAAGCCTTACTGCTTTATCCTAAAACACACACAAAATTCTCACCTTCTACTCTCTCCCCCTTCCACCTCCCGCTTTTCACTTCCCCTCTCTCCCACCTCCTCCTCTTCCGCCACCCCCATCCCCCATCCCCCTCCCCCTCCCCCCTACCCCTCCTCTCACCCTGCTCTTCCTAGTTAGCTATCCCCATCACACTAAAAAGAGGAAGAAACGGACATGTGATATGCCCCTTTTCAATACAGCTGTCATGGTTATCCCCGTTAAACGCTGACAAAACACTAAGAAAGCCATAGCGACTCGTTTTAAGTCATGCTCTCCATACCCACACCTGAATTCATGTAAGCTGAAGGAGGATGGAAAGAGAGGGGGGGAGAGAGAGAGAGAGAGGGAGAGAGAGAGAGAGAATGAGAGTGAGTGTGAGAGAGAGAGAGAGAGAATGAGAGTGAGTGAGAGAGAGAGAGAGAGAGAGAGAGAGAGAGAGAGAGAGAGAGAGAGAGAGAGAGAGAGAGAGAGAGAGAGAGAGAGAGAGAGAGAGAGAGGGAGAGAGAGAGAGAGAGAGAGAGAGAGAGAGAGAGAGAGAGAGAGAGAGAGAGAGAGAGAATGAGAGTGAAAGAGAGAGAGAGAGAGAGAGAATGAGACTGAGTGTGAGTGAGTGAGAGAGAGAGAGAGAATGAATGTAAGTGTGAGTGTGAATGTGAGAGAGAGAGAAAAAAAGAGAACTATCAAGAAAGAAAACGAAAGAAAAAGTCCGACAGAGAAAGAACGACAAAAAAAAAGAAAAAAAAAAAAGAAAGAAAGAAATAGACCCAAACCAAACCAAGAGCAACCACCCAAACCAAAACAAACACACACCCCAATAAAGAATATGGAAAGACAGAGCCAAGACCAGCAGCGTATTAGAGAGGGATGAGAGAGGCTTTGCTCCTGCTGAAGTAACGGCCGCGCCTCGCTCCTGCTGCCGGCGCGCCCACGGCCCCTAACATACTGAAAACTCCCTCTTTACGGGCGGGAGGGATTTGTTTTAACGTCCAAACTCTCCGTGTAAACCGACCGAGGATGGGCGGCTTCTGTAGGGGGAGCGGGGGTGGGTTAGAGGGGGTGGGCAGAGGGGGGGAAGGGAGGGAGGTGTAGAGGGGGGGCGAGGGGAGAAAGGGGGAATGAAGTGGGGTGGAAAAGGGATTGGGGAAGGAAGGGGAAAGGTGGAAGGGAAGGGGCAGGAGGAAGGAAAGAGGGAAGAGGGATGGGGAAGGGAAGGGGGATGTGGAGGGGGGAGTGGGGAAGGGGAAGTGAGGGGTGAGTAGAGATGGGGAGGGGAGGTAGGAGCAGGGAAAAGGCAAGAGAGAGGGGAGGAGGGTTAAAGAAGAAGAAAGTAGGAGGAGAAGGAGGAGTTCAGGGTGGGAGACGGGGGGAGAGGGAGGAGAAAAGAAGGGAAGGGATGAAGGGAGAACAGAAGAAATCAGAAAGGAATGGGGGAAGGAGGAGGGACAAGAGGAATAAAAGTGGAACGAGATAGAAGATAAGAGACGAGGGAGATGTAGAGAGAAAAAGAATAAAGAAGGAGAGGATGGGAGGAAGAGAAGGAGGAACAAGGAAGAAGACGTATTAAGGAACCTGAGAAAGAACAGGAGAGCAATGAGAGAGAACATGGAACTAGAATGTGTACGAAAAGAAAGAGAGAGAGAGAAAAAAAAAAAAAAAAAAAAAAAAAAAAAAAAAAAATATATATATATGATATAAAGTTCGACAAAAGACACAAAAAAGGGAAAATAATATTGGTTTTAAACAGAAAGGAGTAAACAAGACAAGATAACTATGAGATGAAAGTAAAACCAAGAGAAGAATAAAGTAAATACCAAAACGAATAGAGAACAAAGATTAAGAAAAAAGAAAAACCCACAAGGAAAGAAGAAAAAAGAATAAGAACAGGAATCCAAAATAATGATAACGAAGGTCGTTTTCCCAAGAGCCTCGACGGCAAAGTTTAGTTAAAGAAAAGAAAAAAGAAAAAAAAAAAAAAAAAAGTAACACCACATAATCTACGAAGACAGGAATAAGGCAATAAAGGATAAAGGGATATACGATAAGGCGAGTCAGACAAAACAAAAAACATTAAAGATCCCGGAAAGCTAGACACAAAGGGAAAATAGCAGAAGAAAAGAAAATCTTACGAGGAAATAGCAAGAAGGTAATAACTCAGACTGACAGTGGTGGAAAACCGACGGAAGGGGGGGGGGGGGAAGAGGAAGAAGGTGGAGGAGGAGAAGAGGGAGGGGGAAGGAAGAGAAGAGGGGTAGGGGGAGGGAGGAGAAGAGGGAAGGGAGAGGGTGAGGGGGAGAAGAAGATGAGGGGAGGGGGAGGGAAAAGAAGAAGGGAGGGGAAGTGTGAGGGGGAGAAGAAGAAGAGGGGAGGGGGAGGGAAAAGAAGAAGGAGGGGGAAGGAAGAGAAGAGGGGTAGGGGGAGGGAAGAGAAGAGGGAAGGGGGAGAAGAAGAAGAGGGGAGGGGGAGGGAAAAGAAGAAGGGAGGGAGGGGGAAGGAAGAGAAGAGGGGAGGGAGAGGATGAGGGGGAGATAATAGGAGAGGAAGAAAGGGGGTGAAGAGAAGAGGCAGAAGGTGGGGAGAGAGAAGAGAGGAGAGGGGGATAAGAGGGGAGGGAAGAGAAAAGCGGAGGGAGTAAGGAAGAGAGGAGGAAGAAGATGGGGAAGAGAAGAGGGTGAGGTGGGAGGAAGAAGAGGGGAGGAGAGAAAAGATGGGAGTGGACAGTCACGGAGATGGAGATAGAAGAGAGTAAAGAGGGAAGGGGAAACGTAGAAGGGGAGAGGGGGAGATACAGATACGGAGGAGGAGAAGAGAGAGACGAAAGGCGGAAAGGGGGAGACAGGATGAGGGCGGAGGGAAGAGGAGAGAGGAAGGGGGAGAGAGAAGAGGGAAGAGAATAATGATAGAGAGGGAGAAGGAAACAGGAGAAGCAGAATGGGGGGGGGGGATGCCAGACGGGGAAGGCGAGAGTAGAGGGAGGAAGAGGAGGAGGGGGCACACGGGAGAGGGGGGAGAGTTGGAGGGGATGGGAGGGGGGTGAAGACGGAAAGGGGGGGAGAGTGCTACCGTGAGGCGATGAGAGAGGAGGAGAGGGGAGCGAAGGAGGGGAGACAAGGACAACGTGAGAGCGCGTGAGGGATGACGGAGTAGGTGAGGGGAACGAGAGAGGAAAGAAAACAAATATGATGATGATAATAATAATGATAATAATAATGATAATAATAATAATTATAATAATAAAATAACAATAATGATAATAATAATAACAATAATAAAGATAATAATAATAATAATAACAATAATAATAATAATAATAACAATAATAATAATAATAATAATAATAATAATAATAATAGCAATAATAATAATAATAATAATAATAATAATAATAATAATAATAATAATAATAATAATGAAAAAAAATTATCGCACCAAAAATACCCCGCATCAAAAAAAACAAAAAAAAAATCCATCGGCATAAATCACAATCAAGAAAAATAACACACACGGCCTACTAACCGCCTATTATCTCTCGTAAAATTATGAGATGCGTGAGCTGATACACACAGATAGGCCTATGCGACCGTGCGATCACACATGCACACGCGCAACACAGCTGTAATGATGTCGATGTACCTGCCGGAGCCCTGTCCCTCTGGACCAATCACGACCTTGCTTGGTGGTGCTGATCATCGCTCGGGGACCAATCAGCAAACAGCTCTTTTCACGCATAATGTCTGCTTCGTTCGTGAGTCATTTTATGATCGCGGACTAACTGGAAATAATGAAGCTGTGTGAGTTAATATCACGTTGTGCGGGTATTGCAGCTGGACGTGTGGGTTTATGGCGTGTGTGTGTGTGTGTGTATGAGGGGGGGAAGGGGGAGGTTGTGTGTGTTAGTGTGCGTGAGGATTGTGTGCGTGTGTGTGTGTGTGTGTGTGAAGATTGTGTGTGTGTGTGTTTGTGTGTGTTTGTGTGTGTGTGTGCGTGTGTGTGTGTGTGTGTGCATGTGTATGTGTGTGTGTTTGTGTTTGTGTGTGTGTGTGTGTTTGTGTGTGTGTGTGTGTCGGTGTTTATATGAGTGGATTCATTTATCCCTCCCTCTGTCTGTGCTTATATTTCACTGACGGCAAATAGTTTAAGTACTTCCGATAAAAAGAAAAGTTGTACGGCCACGATAAACAAATAACATCACTAATCTCATCTTTACCTTTTCCATTTTCCCCAATAAAAAAAAAACAAAAAAAAACACATAAACAAAAAAGAAAAAGAAAAGAAAATCCTACCCCAGCTCCCAAAAACAGATGAAATTTAGTTTTCAAAAATCCTTCATATCTCTTATCTTGCACCGTGCAATGAATCAACCAGCCCTGCAACCATTAATCATCTGCAATGCACGTTTCACTTTTGCTTTCTCTTTCAAAGCTCGCGCCCGTTTGATACAAAAGTGACATTAAATGTTACGTCTGGTCGATTTGCATGTATTTTCCCGCCAAATGGATGGGAATCATATGTCAGAGAGGAACCGGCATTATCTTTTGCTTTTTACCTTCGTTATCAATGATTTTTTTCTATCGTTATCATTGGTTTTATTGTTTTTGTTATCGTTTTCGTTATTGATGTCATTGTTGGTGGTGGTATTGTCAATATTCTTATCAATAATTGTCCCATTATTACCACTATCATTTTTATCATTATCATTATTATTATTACCATCATCATCATTATCATCATCATAATCAAAATCAAAATCATAATCATAATCATCATCATAACCCTCATTATCTCATGATCATCATCAGCATCCTGTTATCAATATTATCTTCATTTTTTTTAGATAGATTGACAGATGAACAGATAGTTAGATAGATAGATAGATAGATAGACAAACAGATGAATCGGTAGATAGACAAACAGACAGACAGATAAGGTAGGCAGATAGATAAACAGGAAGACAGACAAAGCAAGCAAGAGACACTGAGACAAATAGACCAGCATCCGCGCGCCTCCCAATAGCATTTGAAAAAATCACTTCTCAGGACTATATCATGAAACAAAATCCCGGCTGATGGTAATTTGCAAATTCCTCGGAAACGGAACAAGACTCACTTTGGCAAATATCGTTTTCCGATCACGAGAGAGAAGGAGGGGGAGGAGAGAGGGAGGGGGGTGGGTATTGGGAGAAGATGGAAGAGGGTGGGGGTGGGATGGGGGTAGGGATGTTGACAAGACTTTCTCTCGGCGTGTCTATGTGTCTGTTGTGTTGAGAGATAACAATGAGTGAGTGTCTCGGGCATGGGAGAGGGGTGGGGGGAGTAGGGAGAGAGGGAGGGGGTGTTACGAGTGAGGTGGCATGTGGCATGTGGCTGCGAGTGTGAGAAAGAGGGAGAGGTGGACAGTTATGTTGGTCAAATAGGTTGATAACGAGATTGATGTATAGATAGGTAGGTAAGTAGATAGATAGATTGATGTAGATATAGATAGAGAGATAGATAGTTAGGTAAACAGATAGATATATGTAGATGTAGATAAATAGATAGATAAATAGGTAGGTAGACAGATACATAGATCAAGTTAGTGAGTGAGTACATAGTGAAAGGACGGATCGAGGTAGTTAAAAAAAAATAGCTCCATCTTTTTCCTTAACAAAAATATAGATATTCAAAATAAACGCATAAAAAAAAGTATATACATACATCAAAATGCAAACATGAAAAACCACCCTTAAAAAATAAAAACAAAAAATCCCCAACATTAGAATTAAAAAAAAAAAAGCAAAAAAAAAAAAAAAAAAGCTATATGAAATAAACATCTCTAAATTCCCAGCTTGTGTCCCGGTCTCATCGTCCCACCTCGTTCGTCGCCTTATCCCTTTCCTCCATCAACACCCCTTTCCTCCTCCTCTTGATCCTTTCCTAATCCTTCACCTGGCTCCTCTGTAGAGAGAGAAGGGGGGAGGGGGAAGGGGGAGGGGGGGAGGAGGTCTCTTCTGGCGTCTTAGCAGTTAGGAATTAATTATATAGTCCCTGGAAGTGATTTTTTTTTTTTTAATGCTCTTGGGAAGCGCGCATATGCTGGTTTATTTGTTTCAGTGTCTGTTCCTTTATCTGCCGTCCTGTTTATCTATCGACCTATCTATCT
>NW_028234420.1:9066528-9071528 GCF_977035675.1 Penaeus japonicus
TTTTCTCCTTTCCAATCTCCTCTCATCTTGCCTTTCTTCCGTTTCTCCTTGTTTTTACTCTCCCGTGTCTCCCTCCCCACCTTCCTTCTACCTTCCTCCCATCCCTTTTTGTGTCTTCTTTCCCTCTTTTCCCTTCTTATCTCATCTCTTCTTGTTCTTTTTCCCTCCTAATTTTCTCCCACTTCCCCGTATCTCCTTCCTCCTTCTCCCCTTCACCTACCTTCTTCTATTCATTCTCTTCCCTGTCTCTTCCCCCTCTTCCCCTCTCCCTCCATCTCTCCCCTGCCTCCTCACCCTCCTTTTCCTACTCCTCTATTCTGTAACAATTAAGGACGCCCTTTCTTTTTTTTCTTTTTTTACCTTTTTAATTCACCTTTTCCCCTCTATACTCTCTCACCCCCCTCTCTCTATCCTTTCAACTTGTTTCCATTCCTCCTTCTTCCTTGTCTGTCCGACTTCTCCTTTTCCATTTTGTAACTGATAAAGTTACAGAAAAATAACTTGATAACAAGAACTTCCTTGTCGAACAGATAAGCAAGTCTGTTCGACATTTTGTAATTGATAAATTCCGTGTTATTGAGCGTGTGTTAGAGCTATTGCGATATTTTTTCTTGGCTTTTGGTTGATTAATTGAGAGAGACAATATATTTTTCCTTTCTTTTTTTACTACCGCTATGATTGACCTAGTTATTCTGTCGGTATTAATTTCCTTGGAGTAGTGTTTTTTGTTGTTGTTATTGTTGTTGTTTTTTGTTGTTGTTATTTTGTTATTACGTATTTCTTTTATTTCTTATTTATCATATGCGACTGACAGTAGCATTATATCGTATATCTTCACGTTCCTTTGTTTTTTGAAAAGTTCATTAACAACGTCGGAAAAAAAAAGACAGCATCCCTATTTTTTTCTTATTTATCTCTTCGTAAATTGGAATACTTTTTGGCATCTGTGACTTTAATTGATAGAGAACTGGTTGATGCACACTGTTGACACCATGAAAAACAGACAAACAAGCAAATATACAAAGTACAATACAGTCGCATGGTTTAATATGCTAATGAAGCCTCCCACCCTTTCCATAGGCCTGACTGAAACTTGCTGTATATTAATGTCGTGCAGCTGGCGTGTCCAATGACCTTAAAGGCCACGACCTTACTTGACATGATAAAACTGAAGGTCCGTGAGAGAGATAGCGTGTTTTGGGAAACAGTGGCAAGGACAGAGGCAGAGAGATACAAGAGAGAGCTTATTCAGACTTTCTGTAGATAAGGCGAAAAGGGGAGAGGCAGAGATAGGGTGACGAGGAGAAATGAAGCGAGCAAGGGAGATCAGGAAGGAATGAGGGAGGGAGGGAGGGAGGGAGAGAGAGAGGGAGAAATTGATAGCAAGGGGGGTCAGGAAGGAAGGGAGGGAGGGAGGGAAGGAGGGAGGGAAAGAGAAAGAGAAAGGAAGAGAGAAAGGTAGAAGTGGCGAGCAAGGAGGCTCAGAAATGAAAGGAAGTAGCGAAAGAGAAAGAACGAACGAACTCAAAAACGGAGCAAAATAAAACGACAAAGCAAATATGGAAAACGAAAATAAGAACAAACATTTCATATGCAACAGAAAAAAAAGAGAGAGAGAGAGAAAAAAAAACAACAACAACGAGATTACCCAATCTAAACAGAGCGACGTCAGGTGGAACTGTAGCCCGAGGAATAAAGGCATAAAGTGAAATCCATTTAGATAAGCGGTTCATATCTGATGCATGACGAAGGACCCAGAAACTCCCGTGGCTCGTCCGGTGTCCTTCCTTTCGGATTACTTTCGGTCTGATTAAGCCCGGAAGATAGGCTTGATGCGATAGCAAAGGGTGGCTTAGACGAGGAATTGGGCGACTACGAGAGAATGAATATGCGATCTGTATAATGAAAGTGGAGGGAGGGGGAGTGGGGGGAGGTGGGTATTCACAAAAATCCGAAACGTTTAAGGCCGTAATTTTCTGAACATTAAAAATCCATTTGAGCCTATGTGCGCCCTCCTCCCCTCCCCCCTCCCTCCCTCCCTCCTCCCTACACACCCGCTATCTCCCCCCCCCCCCCCCCGCCCACCCCACCCCACTCCCGCTCTTCACCCTCCTCTACGCATACGGTATTTGGCATCTCCCCCCCCCTCCCCCTACTAAGCCCTCCCCTCCCCGCCCACTCCCCTCCCACTCCCTTCCTCCCGCCTCGTCCCTTCTCTCCTCCCCCCAAACCCCTTGGCCCGTCCTTCCCATATACTCTTTTTTCATAATTTTATTCATCCTTGCAATAAAATTCGTGATGGCTTTGTTGGGAGTCCATCAGTGTAACCCTCTTTCATTCTTTCTTTCTGTTTGTATCCTGTTGTTGTTGTTGTTGTTGTTTTTCTTTTCTTTCGCTTCCGTTCTCTTCTTCATAACATTTATCCTGTTCGGTTTATTCATACGTTATTGCATAATCTCTTCTCTTTATTTGCTACACTCTTCTCGATTCATTACCTTCTCCTTGTCTTTTTTTCTTCTTTCATCATATTTATTCAAGTTATATTTTTCCGTCTATTATTTGTGCTCCTATTACATACGTTTGCTCTTAGATAATAATGGAAGAGTCTTTATTCTTCTAAATACAGGCATTATCCCTACATTATCTTTCTCAATTCTAATTCCTTTCTTAGGCTTAGCAGTCTGTGCCGTCACCTTCACCCTCACTTTCGGTCAAGTACGGTGCATTTTATCCTTCATTTTCGTTCCCCTATTATACATATTTTTATAATCACTTTAGATCATGTATTATGCATATCTATACTCACGTTCACTCACGTACTGTGCATTTTCACGCTCATTTTCGCTCACGGTTTGTACATTTTTCACAATAACAACTTAGATCACGGGCTGTGCATGTTCGCCCTCACTTTCACTCACATACTGTCCATTTCCGCATTCTCTTCCCTTCTCACTCATTCGTCATTCTCACTTCCATTCTCCCCAGTGCTTTGTTATCTAAACCCTCTCCAGTTCTAGCTCTGAGGACTACATAGAGGCCTGTGTTATGGCAGCTTAATGTGAGGATGTTGTGCAGAAGGGTAAGGCTAGGGAGGCTATAGGGGGGGTATAGGGGGGGGGGCTATAGGGGGATTACGTTGACGACTAGGTTGGGATTGGGGCATGTAATATTCGTTGTGATCCTATCTACTGTGTACAAGTACCGAGCGTGGTGCTGTTTACTACTACATTAACTACGTGGGTGTTCTTGCTGCTCTGTAGAAATGGCGACTGTGATGGTTGGGTTGTTTTTGTTGCGTTGTTTTTTCTTGTTTGTGTGGAGTGGATTGTCTTTTTTATCTGTATCTGTTGTTCGTGTCTCCCTGTTGTCAGTAAGTTCAGTTAAATACGCTGATTTTCGAAAGTTACTGATTCAGTGTGTGTTTGTATATGATCGTTTTACTTTGATTCCAGTTTATTTTTAATTACAGACTATATGTGAATCTCAGTTCCACGGTATAAATGGTGAAATGATATAATAGGCAAACAGCAAAGTTTTGTAAGATAAGACAGTCATAAGCACCACCCAATTGATGGAAAAGTGCGATCTCGTGACAAGGATTTAGTTTTTGTCGTTAAAGGCACGATAAGCACCCTAGGATTGGAGTCAGTAATCATAGTGAAAGATATTCTAATATTTCTTCATAAAGACATATGATACGGAAATAGATTATTGGTTTAGCAGAGAAAGGAGAACTATTCTTTGTGGTAAACAAGGAAGTTATTTTCACAGTGTAAGATATCAGCCATCGGGAGCAACACAATGTTCTTGGATAACAAGGGAAGAGTCCATTGAGTCAATAAAAGTCTAGCCTAGTGAGACCTCTCCAGAGAGAGCGTTGGCAAAGGCCTCTGCAATGTCTGAAATTATTTGCGATCTTCTTCCAGAACAGGCAAATGACTTTTTTTTTTCTTTCTTTCTTTTTTTTTTTTGGGGGGGGGTGAGCGATGATCATCATATTCTTTCCATCGAAGTGACTTGTGATGTGTCTTAAAAAACAACTTTATATCGTACTAAAGTATGCGAAACAAGCTTGTAATCCGGAGGTTGCAGAGGAGGGACCTGTCACTGCATTTGAGTAGGTTCTTACAGTTCTCATCAAGCTCCTTAGTAGAGGTGCCCCGCTGTAATTAGAACAAGAATGATAGTCTTAACCGTGATATTACGCGGGAAAGACTGGCAAGGAAAGTCTAATGTCATAGCTATATCCTCTAATACTATCAGTGCGTATACGTTAACACTGTACTTATTGTATTGCTGGCACGATTGAATGGATGTTTTTATGCTTAAGAATTATACCCCTGTATATATAGGGGTTCTCTAGTCATTCTGTAAACCATGTT
The DNA here is from genome assembly GCF_977035675.1 of Penaeus japonicus. Lineage (NCBI taxonomy): Eukaryota > Metazoa > Arthropoda > Malacostraca > Decapoda > Penaeidae > Penaeus > Penaeus japonicus. The sequence goes on from NW_028234420.1 coordinate 9,070,911, forward strand.
GTTTTCATGGGTAGTAGACTTGTCTGTTCGTTATCCAGTAAATGCGAAGAGGATTTAAAGTCTCCAAACCACTGTATATTTTGGGAGATTATGATTTCCGAAATCCGATTTGCGAAAGTGATTAGTCACGAAATTATACCTGCCCGTGATTGATATCAACTCGTCGATAATAGGATACAACATATGATGCACCATAGCCTCGTATCTCTAATTCAACTATCTCTAATACCTCTATCTCAACATATTACATCTCTAATATATATCCACGGCTTATATCTCAAAATCTGTTACCTTCCGGGTCTCTATCTCTGCTATAACCATCTCTACTTTAACCCATGAAATTTTACAGTTGGTGTTGCAACCGGTTCTACCTTTGTTGCAATCACGATTCTGCCGCGATCATCGATCATTCTGTCCTCCCTCACATTTCCTGCTGTTCATTCGTTTTCTGTTTTCCCCCTTCCTTTATCTGCTGTATCTGTGTGTGCGTTTTTATGCTTATATATTCGGTATTTTCCCATTCTCTCCGGGTTGCTTTGGGCTTATTCAAGACTTTGCAATGTATATTTTCCAGTTGATTGGGTTTTTATGTATTTTGGGCAATAGCTTGAATTTTGA
>NW_028234420.1:9101528-9112423 GCF_977035675.1 Penaeus japonicus
CTCCCTCTCGAATTTCTGTAATGTTGTACATTTCATGCTCCTTTCGTGTGTGATGCATCTTCCTTGGCCTATTGTTCACTCTCTCTTTCTCTCTCATCTCCTTCCCTTGCCCCTCACATCTTTCCTCTCACTCTCTCTCATCATTCCCTTATCTCTCATACCCTACATCATTCACTCGTTCCACTCTAGACCACAAGGGATTCGGAATTTTTGTAATATTCTCGTTTTTTTTGCCTCAGTTTGTGGCGCAAATACTCTGTTATTCATTCAAACTTCATATCGTAATATTTGAATGGAATATTGCACAGGGTGTTTCCTTTTATGTATACATCATATTATTCTTCTGTGTATATTCACGTAATGGTCTGTTGCATATGCGATGAGATATATACAGATATGCACGTGTGTATGTGTGTGTGTGTGTGTGTGTGTGTGTGTGTGTGTGTGTGCGCGTGTGTGTGTGTGCTTATGTATGTATACTTATATATTCCAATCCATATAGATAAACATGTCGACCATTAACCAATCCACTCCCTTTCCCACAGTATCCCACAGATAACCAGAACTGAACTCTCCTCCCTGATAATTTTCCCCAATCCAACAAAATAATAGCCAGAGTACAAACACAATCCCCCCCCCCCCCATCCGATATTATTGGCCTTCAGTGCGTCGTTTTATTTCGAGATTTTAAAGCGGGACTGTTTTTTATAGTACAAGTTTCCCCCGGGCTCGTGAATGGCTCACTCCATCACTCGAGTTTAATAAAGAACAGGCGAGAGTGTTCGCCGTCGCTGAGTTCACTGCTGTTATAAACCGGGAATATAAGTCTAATTTATGACACGCTTAAGCACATCTACAGTGAAATCTGGAATAAGGTTTAGAAAAAGAAATGTAAATACGTGATGTATGGGAATAGTTTTCCTCGGAATGTGAGGAGGTGATCTTTTATTGATCTATTTATCATCTTTAAACAATGATTTCGCACTAAAAAAAAGATAAAACAGAGAGATGAAGACATACAAAAGAGGGAAACATGAGAGTTGTATATCGAGAAGACGTTTCCTATAAAGCTTTGCCCTCTCTAATGATACGTGATGTTTCAAGTTTGCTGTTAAAACTTTGCTTCCTTGGACGTTACGGAGTTGGGAATAGCTTCGTCAGTGGTCATGACTAGCCAATCCCAGACGCTTCCTCTCTTTGATGGCCGGGGTTAATAGAGAGGGGAGGAAGGGAAAGGGGGTTGGGAGGGAAGGTTTGGGAGGGGATGGGTGGAATAGAGGGAAGAAGGGGAGAAAGCACGTGGAAGGTCTTCGGGTGATGAGTCAAGTGTGAGAGTGGTTGTCGAATGGTTAGGTCGATTGTGTTGTCGATTCGAGGTACAGTTTTGTGGTGATACGACCAAGGGGTTTACGGAGGAGCGAATTCATTCGATCAAAAGCTGTTCAAAGGATTATACGGACGATATAAGATTGAAAGGGTTCGTAAACGATCAAAACGGTTTCAGTTTATGTATCACTGGTCGAAATTAAATTGAAGTAGCTGAAAAAATGGAAAAACGAATAGGCAACTACACTGATTTCTTCTTCTTTGACGTCCGGAAAAAAAACATCAAAGAATACTGACTTATCTCTCGTGCAGAAGCAACTGTTGCAGAAGTTTCTTAACATTTATCATCGGTTCCTGTGTAACAAATCAGAAAGGAAGATAGGTTGAAGAAGAACGATTAAGATTATAAGAAAAAATATATATAGATTTGATAATGAAATTATGATAATATATAAATGATGGCAGAATAAAGTTAGATACAGCAGAAATAAGGAAAGTAATATCTTCAAAAAAGGGAGTAAAAAGGAACACTTGAAATTTTGCACAAAGTATCTAAAAATAATGAGTTTTAATCCTTCCTTAGAAAAAAAAAGTCACAGGAAAAAATGAACAAAAAGCTGTCCTTATTAGTTTACAACCTTTGTTCAAAATTATTCTGAAGGAACCTATATGAATCGAATATCATATGCTATTTTATATATGTACTTGTTTTTTTTTATGTAATTACTACAATGATGTCTTATTATAACAATGATGTCTTATATAGAGGTAAGATATATGTTTATGTATACATGTTAAAGTATATGTTTATGTTTATGTGCCAGTATATATTCATCCACCCATACGCACTCCATTTAAAATCCCAGTGTATTATATTCAAGGCATTACGCAGTATGAGGTCGTTAAAGACAACATGTTTTTGACATTCGCCCCGTCGCTGTTGAATAAATTATTTGTGTTGACATGAAAGGACGCATAAGTAAGTGGAGACCATTCTTTACTTTAATGAGGGTTTGTTTTCATCTAGATTTTGTAAATGTCTTTGTCGTTTAGACTTCGATCGTGGTCTTAAATTGGGAGGAGAGGGGAGGGGACGGGGGGTGATATTTCTAAATTTGATTAACGATTATCTGATGCTTATCTTTGGTACTTTGATACTTTATTATACTGTTTTCATAAGCTACATCGTGATGGAGACAAACAAAAGAAATTGGATATGTATTTTTTATTAAGCCTTAACACGATTGAAACTATGTAATAAAACGCAGAATTCTAAAAGATAATACAAATAATAAATGAATACAAAATAAATAAATAAAAAAGGTGAAACTTTGATGCCCGAACGTGGACATAGCAGCGCATATGTGGCATCCCAGACAACATGAGAAGATTAGAGATTGGGAGGGAGGGAAACCCATAATACAATGGCATTGGATTAATTAGAAATAATTTGCGTTTGAATGGAGGGATGTGAGAAAATTCGGTGCAGGGGGCGTCGTCTGGCTGCGACGTGTGTGTATGTGTGTGTGTGTGGGCGTGCGTGTGTGTGTGTGTGTGTGTGTGTCTGTAGAATATGTTCGTGAAATATTTATTTGATTATTGGGAATACATGTTAAAAAAATGTTTATATAAACATTATATGTATGCTTATATATTTCCAAAACGTGGAAATAATGGTTGTAGATATTATGCATAGTTACGCATATGCTTTTGTGTGCGTTTGAGCTTTAAATAAGCATCTATGCATGTATGCATGCATTCACAAGTATATGTATTTTGTTCTGCGACGAGGGATGACAGCGCATAGGGGGAGGGGGGGGGGAGAGAACTGGATTAGGAGGAATGACTCATCCAGTTCAGGCAGCGAGAGGAGGCTTAGGGACAGAGGAGGAGGAAATTGAGGAAGAGATGGAGGAAGAGGAGATTGGGGGGGTGCAGAAAGAGGTGGAGGAGGAACTGGAGATTGAGGGGGAGAGGGGGAGAGGGGGAGGATGATCAAGGGAGGGATAGGGAGGTGTGTGTGCGTGTGTGTGTGTGTGAGTGTGTGTGTGTGTGTGTGTGTGTGTGAGGAAGAGCAGGGAAGGGAGAGAGAGAGGGAGGGGGGAAGCAGGGAAGGGAGAGAGGGGAAGAGCAGGGTGGGGAGAGGTGGAGGAGGAGCAGGGGAGGGAGAGGAGGAGGGGGAGGAAGAGCAGGGGAGGGATAGGGAGGAAGGAAGATCAGTCGTGATCTGAGATAAAGTAAGTGGATTCCTTTGTCCTATTTCATATATATTTTTTTTCTTTTTTTCATATATTCTGAGAGGAAAAATAGTATTATTTTGAAGGTGCGTCTAATACACTCGCAAAGCTGGTGGGCAGGAAAACGGGCTGTTTTTTTTTTTGGGGGGGTGAATTAAGGGGAAAAAAGATGATTTGAATAATAGATATAGGAAAATTGATATAATATAATGAGTGTCTGGAGGATAATTACGTAAGTTAAGACATGAAGGTAATGAACACGATGATACGTGATCTCTCGCTCTCTCTCTCTCTCTCTCTCTCTCTCTCTCTCTCTCTCTCTCTCTCTCTCTCTCTCTCTCTCTCTCTCTCTCTCTCTCTCTCTCATCATCTCGCTCTCTCTCTCGGCCTCTCAACTCTCTCTCTTCTCCTCTTCCATCTTCATCTCGCTCTCTCTCTCTCTCTCTCTCTCTCGCTCTCTCTCTCTCTCTCTCTCTCTCTCTCTTTTCACTCCCCCCCTCTTCTCATCTCTTCTCTTCTCTCTCTCTCGACTCTTATCTCCTCTCTCCATCTTGCTCACTCTCCCCCCTCTGATCTCCAGTCTTCGTTCATCCTTTTCTTCTCTCCTCTCTCGCTCCCTCCACTCTTCTCTCATCCTCACCGACTCTCCTTCTCTCTCCGCTCCCCCTCCTTCAACCTCATCGTAATCACCGTCTCTCTCATCTCCCTTCTTGCTCGTCTTCCTCCTCTCTCTTTCTCTATCTATCTATCTATCTATCTATCTATCTATCTATCTTTTTCTCTCTCTTCCTCTGTCCCTTTGTCTCTCCAACTCTCTTTCTCACTCTCTCACTCTCTCGCTCTCTTTATTAGAGCTATTGTATCTGACCCCCACCCCCCACCCCCCATCCCCCGTGAAACCCCCTAAGCTTAGCGTTCTAATGGGCAGTAATTACCCTCTCCAATCTCCACCCATCGGTAATTACCCTCTCCAATCTCCACCATCGTGATAAACCCACCTCCAATCTTCCACCATCGTGATTTAATGACATGACCCCCCCCCCCCCCCCCCCCCCCCTCCCCCCCCTGACCCCCCCGCGTAATTATGGACGCCCACCTCCCCCCCCCCCCCCCCCACCCCTTTCCCCACTGAGTATGCGGGAAGGGGGGGTGAGGAGAGGGAGGTGGGAGACGGTGGGGAGGGGAGGGAGAGAGATGGGGAGGGTGGTGCGAAGAGGGAGATGGAAAGGAGGGGAGAAGTATGGGGTAAGGGAGATATGGGGAGGGGAGCAGCGTGGGAGGGGAGGAGGAGGGGTGGGACATAGGAGGGGAGTGAGGAGAGAGAGATGGGGAGGAGATGGGGAGGAGTGAGGGGGGACATGAAGCAAGGGGGATGAGGACAGAGAATTTGGGGGGATTAGAGAGTAGGGGAACGAGGGGGAAAATGAAGGCAGAAACAAGAAACAAAAGGAGAAAGAAGAGAGAACAGGCGAGAAGAAGAGGGGGGGAAAGAGATTAGAACAGTAAAAGGGGAAATATTAAGTGCAGAATCGATTTTATCTTTGTAACGAAAAACCATAATGCACATAAACATCTGAGCGAAGGGATCGACCAGGCTTGAATTCTCAGCGGAGTTGGATTCCCTCCTCCTCGGCTATTAACCTTCACATCCACCTGTTTCCATGTGACTGCCTCCTCTTTGTCTGTTCGAGAGTTCAGTCCCTGGCTCACAGATCCTCCGTAGGCCTGGCTGTGGCTGTGGCTGTTGCTGTGGCTGTTGCTGTTGCTGTTGCTGTTGCTGTTGCTGTTGCTGTTGCTCGCTCGCTCTCTTTGTCTGGTTTATGGTTTAGCGATTTTTTTTTTTTTTTTTTTTCTATGTATCTTTCTCTCTCTCTCTCTCTTTATTTCTCTTTCTCTTTCTCTCTCTCTCTCTCTCTCTCTCTCTCTCTCTCTATTTCTCTTTCTCTTTCTCTCTCTACTTCTCTCTCCCTCTCTTTCTCTCTCTTTCTTTCTCTCCCCCCCCTTCTCTCTCTCTCACTCTTTCTCTCTTTCCCTCTTTCTCTCTCTACTCTCTCTTCTCCTCTCACCTCACCCTCTCATTCTATCTCTCTCTCTCTCTCTCTCTCTCTCTCTCTTCTCTCTTTCTTTTTTCTTCTTATTCTTTTTAAGCGGGACAGAAGACGGGACAAAAGAGAGAGAGAGAGAGAGAGAGAAAGAGAGAGAGAGAAAGAGAGAGAGAGAGAGAGAGAGAGAGAGAGAGAGAGAGAGAGAGAGAAAGAAAAGGACAGAGAGACAGACAAACAGACAAAGAAAACGAGAAAGAAAGAAGGAAGAGCGTGAAACCGTGAGGGCCTACATACACTTAAGCAAGCACGTGCACATTAGAATATCAAAAACAACGTATACGTCATTTATTGAATATCATGCTTTATTCAAAGACTTTATGCATTCATCCTACCCAGCCGGTTCCCTATGTCTCTGTTCTTGCAATATCCCCATCATTTAATTAAGTTTTGTTTACCATTACTCACGTACCTCAATATTTACCTCGAAACTTGAACTATATTTATTTACCAGTCGGCCTGTTGGATTTGTTTATAATTCTTTTCTTTTGTTTTTGTTTGTTTGTTTGTTTGTTTGCTTTTTTGGGTATCGTCCGGTTGGCTTTCGTTCTGTTTATTCTGTTTTGTTTACTCTGGGTTTCCATCTATTATTGTTGTTGTTGTTGTTGTGATTGGAGTTTGATTTTCTTATCATCATTACTTTTATCTTGTTATTAATTTGATTATTATTATCATTATTACTATCATTATCGTTGCTTGTGTTATCATTATTAGTATAATTGTTATCATTATTATTAGTAGTAGTATCATTATCATTGTTATCTTCCTTATTTTTTTATCACAACCATTACCATTATCATTATCATCCCCACTATGATCATTACTATCATCATCATTATTATCATCATAATTCTCATTAATTCCATTAGTATTATCGTTATAATTTTTGTTATCATCCTTTTTGTTATCATCATCATCATCATAATTGTAGTAGTAATAGTGGTAGAATTACCAGTGGTAAAACTAACAGTACTTGTAGTAGTAGTTGTTGTAGTATCTATAATATTATTATCATTATCATTATAATCATACTTGATATCAGCCTTAACATTAGAATTAGCATTATCACCATCAATATTGTCTATAAGTATTGATAAATATTTATCCTCCTTTCTGTCTATAATTTTCCCCTCTTCTTTTTCCCCCGTTATTTTACGATCGCATTACCCTCTCGTGAGAATTAGGAGAGGGGAGAGAGAGAGAGAAAAAAAGAAAAAAAAAAAACATCTGGAATCCCACGGGTCCATTGATAATACAAGCGGGACGCGTTTTTACATGTTTAGTATGCGTATCCATTGTCATTCGCCATCGTATTGTGGTTTCGACAAACAATGCTACCACCCGTCCCTCCCTCCCTCCCCTCTTTCCCCTCCTTCCCTCTATACCCTCCCTTCCCTCTTTCCTTCCCTTCCCTCGCCTCCCTCCCCTCTATACCCTCCCTTCCCTCCCTTCCTCCCTTCCCATCCTTCCTCCCTCCTCTCCCTCCCCTCTATCGCCTCCCTTACCTCCCCTTTATCCCCTCCCTTCCCTCTCTCTCCTCCCTCCCCTCTATACCCTCCCTCCCCTCTATACCCTCCCTTCCCTCCCTTACTCCCTTGTCTCCCGATCCTCCCTCCCTTCCCTCCCCTCTATCCCCTGCTTCCCTCCCCTACCTCCCTTGTCTCCCGCTCCTCCCTCCCCTCCCCTCCCCTCCCTCCCATCCCTTCACTCCCTCCCATTCCTTCAATCCCCCCAGCCGCCCCCCCTTCCGCCCTTCTCTCCTCCCCTCCACCTTTCCCTACTTTTTCCCCCTTTTTCTCCTTCTTTTCCCCCCCTTCCCCTCCTCTTTTTCTTCCCCCTTTCCCCATCCCTCCTACTCTTTCCCTCTTAGCCCAACCCCGATCTCCTTCCCCTCCCTCCCTTCCCTCCCCCCCCCCGCCTCCCTTGCTTCCCCATCCCTTCTCTTTCCGCTCACCCTTCCTTCCCTTACCCCCCGCCCCCTCTCCTACCTCCCTTCCTCCCTTTCCCCCCTCCCCTCTCTTTTAAACTCCCTACCGGCAAATCCACCATGACATTCACTCCCCTCTCCCCCCTACCCTCTCCCCTTCCCCTGTCCCTCCCCTCCTCCCTCTCCCTGTCCCTCCCACCCCCTCCCTCCTCTCCCCTACCCCTCTCTCGGCTATTAGATCAATGCAACTATCCCACAATATATCATATTTTCCCGGATATTACTATTACCGGCAGGATGGGGAGAAAAGTTCCCCCCCCATCCCCTACCCCCCGCTGCTGCGTCCTGCCACACCCTCCTCTCCCTCCTCCTCCCCTCCTCCCCCATCCCCCGTTGATCCGTCCTGCCACACCCTCCTCTCCCTCCTCCTCCTGCTCCCCAACCCCCTCCCCCACCCCTTGCCCCTTTCTCTGGGCCTCAGCTCTCTTGTTTCCCTTGTTCTCGTTCCTTGCCCTCTCCTCCACCCCCCCCCACCCACCAACCCCTCGTTGACTCCCTTCACTTCTACCCCCTCCCCCCCCCTCCCATCCTCCTAACCTCCTCTTTTCTTCAGCCCCGGCCTCTCGCTTCCCCCTCCCCCCCTTCCCCTCCGACCCTCTTTTCTCACCCGGCCTCTCGTTTTCCCTCTTCTCCCCCCCCCGCCCCCGAACCCCTTTTTTTTGAGCCCCGGCCTCTCGACTTCCCCCCCCTTTCCCCCCCCCCCCCGTCTCGAACCTCTTTTTTGAGCCCCGGCCTTCGACTTCCCCCCCCTTCCCCCCCCCCCTCGTCCTCGAACCCCTCTTTTCTTGACCCCCGGGCCCTCTCGCTTCCCCCCCTTTCCCCCCCCTCCTCGAACCCCTTTTCTGGCCCCCGGCCTCTCGCTTCCCCCTCCTCCTCCCCCCCCCCCCCGTCCTCCGAACCCCCCTTTTCTTCAGCCCCCGGCCTCTCGACTTCCCCCTCCCCCCTTCCCCCCTCCCCCTTCCCCCTTCCCCCTTCCCCCATCCCCCTTCCTCCATTCTTATATGTGCATCCCCCCAAGAGGGCCTCGCCACGCAGACAGAGCAACAGCCAACAGCGTGTAAACACTCGACGGTGAAGGGCATCCCGCCAGGAAGTGTTGCCCTCAGGGGGTGCTCCCCTACCCCCCTCCCTCCCCCCTCCTGCCTTGACCTTGCAACCCCCTCCCACCTCTACCCTTCCCATACCCCCACCTCTTCGACCTTCTGTCTCGCAAAACTTTTTTTTTTTTTTTTTTTTGGTGGTGGGGGAGGGGGGAGGGTCAAAATTTTTTTTTTTGCTCTGTCTTTCTTTTTTTTGCATGAATTCAACTCTCTACACCCTCCCTCACCCCCACTCTCTACCCCATTTCCTTTTTCAACCCACCCCACCCCCCCCTCACCTCTTCCCCCCCCACCCACACTCATTACAAACCCAAAACTCCAACCTTTTCACATCACCATCAACACCACACTATTTTTCACTTTACCCCAACCAATTCATCCATTTTCTCTCCCCCTCCCTCCTCACTCTCAACTCTCTCTTCTCCTTTTTCACTACTTCCTTTTCTCTCCACTCCACCACACCCACTCCCTTTTCTCTCCTCCTTTTTTTCCCCCCCCCTCCCTCTTCCCTTCCTCTCCCTCTCCCCCTCCCCTCCCTCTCCTCTCCCCCCCCCCTCCCCCTTTTTCCCCCCTTTCCTCTCCCCCCCCCTCTCTCCCTTTTCCCTTTTTCCTTCTCTCCCTCTCCCTCTTCCTCCCTCCCCCCTCTTTCCTCCCTCTCCCTCTCCCTCTCCCTCTCTCTCCCTCTCCCCCTTCCCCCCTTCCCCCCCCTTCCCCCTCCCCCTCCCTTCCCCCTTTTTTTTCCCTCTCCTCTCTCTCCCTTCCCCTCTCTCCCCCTCTTCCTTTTTCCCCCCCTCTCCCCCTTTTTTCTCTCTCTCTCTCTTCTTTTTTTATTTTTATTTTTTTTATTATTTTTTTTTTTTTTTTTTTTTTTTATTTTATATATAATATATAAATTAATATATATATATATTAAATATATATTATTATATATATAAATTATTTTAAAATATATAATATATAATAATATATATATATATAATCTGTCGCGTCTCTTTTTTATCACAAACCTCTAAAACATGTGAGGACATTGAATTTATTGAATTTAGTTCCCGAAAGAATGAAATACTATATTGTTTTTCTTCGGCAAGATAAGTGATCTATGTAAGATGAGTATTTTGGTGGAGCCTTGTAAGTTTGGCCAGTTTGAGTATATGTTCAAATATCGTTCCCTGTCTTTTTGGTTGGGCATTTACATTCATTAGTCTGCAAATCAACTTTCCATCTTAAGTCAACACCACACAAAAAAAAAAACCAACTTTTTTGCCCGTTTTTTTTTTTTTTTTTTTTTTTTTTTTTTTTTTTTTTTTTTTTTTCTTCTCTCTCTTTCTCTCTCTTTTCTTCCTTCTCTTTTCTCTCTCTCTCTCTCTCACGCACCCACACCCACACACAAACACGCTCATCCTCGAGATATACCAATTCCAACAGATATGCCTCATTAAGAAATGGACCCAAAATAAAACCAATAAATGAGACAAATAAGCAAAAGGGAGAACAGAAACAAGACTTATTCACCTCCTAAGACCTTGATGTGGGCGGTGTTCCCTTCGCCCTGTTTATATCCCTCTGTCTCTCCCATCCCCCAGCCTCGGTTATTAAATGCAGATAATCATCTCGATCTCCGCTTCTGCTTGTGTCTTACCTGTAATCTTTAGCAGCACAATACTTCCCATAATTAGATGCCTGGCGGTCTCCCGTGTTTAATTAGGCCACCTTAATGATCGCTTGACCTGATTAATTTAGCACCGTTTTTTTTTTTTTATGAGCTTCAGCGTGCATAATTCTTTAATGATGCTTCACCGTCTCCCGCACTGCATCACCTGAGGCTGTGTCTGAGTCACTCCCGTGGCCTCTATCTGCTCCTCGCAAGTGTTGCCGAGAAGGAGTTCGGTGTGAGTGATGCTTCTCTCTGGCTTGGAATCTGCCTTTCCTTGATTGTTTGCCTCTCTGTGCGTTGCTATATCTATATCTGTATCTATCTATTCATACACACACATACACACACATATGTGTGTATATATATGCATATAAAATATATGCATATATCTATATATATTATATATATATATATATATATATATATTATATATATATATTATATATATATATATATATATATATAAACACACACACACACCAACATACC
>NW_028234420.1:9142523-9147523 GCF_977035675.1 Penaeus japonicus
GTGCTTGACAAAGTGCTTCTGTCATTGTGCGCAAATGGACGTCTGCAATGCGGAAAACAAAACACACATTTAGGAACATACATAAAGAACCTGATATGCCATTCGCTAAGTAAACAAGAGGAATGTACTTAAGTAATCCATATTCCGTACGTATGCAAATTGCATCACCAGTGCTTTATATATGTATAGATGAATTAACATTTGCATATTTGTTTCCTATTATATGTAGAAGAGATAAGAAAAAAATATAAAAGTAACAGATAAAACTGAACAATTTTCATCATTGCAATATTAATATCAATTGCAGCACTTCAAAAAAAGATGTCATAACTTCCAACAAACATGAGCTCCACTTCAGCTCAGTTGAAGTTTCACGCTCGTCAAGTAGATGACCCCCCCAACCCACCCACCCCCTTCTTCACCCCCCCCCCACCCTCCTTGCCGTCATAGCACATAATGAATTCGTAATAGATTATAACTTTCGTTAGTGCTCCTTTGTCAATTTTACATGCCATTTCCCCATCTTACCTCGCAATCCTATTTCGTCTTTCATTAGTTGTATTTTTCTTTCTCTATCTCTAACTCTCTAGTCTACTCTAATACCTTTTCTGTCTTTCATTGATTCTCATCTTCTATCGACGCTTTTCTCTCTCTACCTCTCGGCTCTCTCTCTTATCTTTCTTCTACTCTCTACTCTCTGTCCCTTCTCTCTTCTCTCCTGTTCTCTCTCTTTCCTTCTCGCTTTGATTTCTCTACTGATATCTTTCTCTCTTCTATCTCATTTATCTTAGATTCTTCATTGATTCTCTTTCTTCTCCTCTATCTCTTTCTTACCTTCCTCTCATTCACTTCTTTCTCTTTCTTAAATCATCTCTCTCTCTCTCTCTCACTTCACCTCTCTTCTTCCTATCACACATTCTTTTCTCTCTCTTCACTCAAACTCTCTCTCTCTCTCTTCTCTCTCTTCTCATCTCTTCTCTCTCTACTCTTTATTTCTTCATTACTCTCTTCAGACTCTCCTTTTTATTTTCTACCTCTCACTCTTCTCTCTTCTTCTTTCTCTCGTCTCTCTCTACTCTCTCTCTTCTCTTTCTCATTTCTCGCTCTTGTTTTTTCATTTTCTTTACTCTCTCTTCTTTATATATTATTCTTGATTTATTACACTTCTCTCTCTCTCCCTCTCTCGCTTCTCTCTTTACTTTCTCTCCTCTAACTTCTCTTCTCATCTCTCTCTCTCTCTCTTTCTACACTCTCTCTCTCTCCTTCTTTCCCTCCCTCCTCTCCCAACACCTCCTATCTCACCATCTCTTCGTTATTATTATTTATAAGTACATGAATAGGATAGCGCGTTTAAGAGAGATGAGAGATAATAGAGGTGAATATGTTTTATGGTGTCGCAAATGATTAGGGGGAGGATTGTTTCTGTTCATTATGTTATCATTTTTAGTTTCATCACCCTTGTTGCTATCATTATTTCATTATTGTTGTTGTTATTGTCGTTATTATTATTGTTGTTATCACCTTAATTGTATTATCATTATCATTATTATTAGTATCATTATTATTAGTATCATCATTATTATCATTACTATCACCATTATCATTATCATTTGTGTATATATATATATATATATATATATATATATATATATATATATATATTATATGTTTGTGTGTTTGTGTGTCGTGTTTGAGTTGTGTGAGTGTGTGTGAGTGTGTTGTGTGTGTGTGTGTGTGGGTGTGTGTGTGTGTGAGTGTGTGTGTGTTATGTATTATATATATATATATTTATAAATATAGTATATTATATATCATTACTATTATTATCATCATAACTATTATCATGATTACAATTATTACTATTATCATTATAACTATTATCATGATTACAATTATTACTATTATCATTATAACTATTATCATGATTACAATTATTACTATTATCATTATAACTATTATTATCATTATTATTACTATTATTATCATTATTATCATTATTATCGTTATTATTACTATTATTATCATTATAACTATTATCATGATTACAATTATTACTATTATCATTATAACTATTATCATGATTACAATTATTACTATTATCATTATAACTATTATCATGATTACAATTATTACTATTATCATTATAACTATTATTATCATTATTATCATTATTATTACTGTTATTATCATTATAACTATTATCATGATTACAATTATTACTATTATCATTATAACTATTATCATGATTACAATTATTACTATTATCATTATAACTATTATCATGATTACAATTATTACTATTATCATTATAACTATTATCATGATTACAATTATTACTATTATCATTATAACTATTATCATGATTACAATTATTACTATTATCATTATAACTATTATCATGATTACAATTATTACTATTATCATTATAACTATTATCATGATTACAATTATTACTATTATCATTATAACTATTATCATGATTACAATTATTACTATTATCATTATAACTATTATTATCATTATTATCATTATTATTACTATCATTATCATTATAACTATTATCATGATTACAATTATTACTATTATCATTATAACTATTATCATGATTACAATTATTACTATTATCATTATAACTATTATCATGATTACAATTATTACTATTATCATTATAACTATTATCATGATTACAATTATTACTATTATCATTATAACTATTATCATGATTACAATTATTACTATTATCATTATAACTATTATCATGATTACAATTATTACTATTATCATTATAACTATTATCATGATTACAATTATTACTATTATCATTATAACTATTATCATGATTACAATTATTACAATTATCATTATAACTATTACTATCATTATCATTACTATTATTATTATAATCATTACTATTATTATCATTGTCATTATTACTATTGTTATCATTATTATCATCATCATCATTATTATTACTATTATTATCATTATAACTATTATCATGATTACAATTATTACTATTATCATTATAACTATTATCATGATTACAATTATTACTATTATCATTATAACTATTATTATCATTATAACTATTATCATGATTACAATTATTACTATTATCATTATAACTATTATCATGATTACAATTATTACTATTATCATTATAACTATTATCATGATTACAATTATTACTATTATCATTATAACTATTATTACCATTATTATCATTATTATTACTATTATTATCATTATAACTATTATCATGATTACAATTATTACTATTATCATTATAACTATTATTATCATTATTATTACTATTATTATCATTATAATTATCATGATTACAATTATTACTATTATCATTATAACTATTATCATGATTACAATTATTACTATTATCATTATAACTATTATTATCATTATTATCATTATAATTACTATTATTATCATTATAACTACTATTATAATCATTATCATTACGATTATTATCATTATAACTATTATCATGATTACAATTATTACTATTATCATTATAACTATTATCATGATTACAATTATTACTATTATCATTATAACTATTATCATGATTACAATTATTACTATTATCATTATAACTATTATCATGATTACAATTATTACTATTATCATTATAACTATTATCATGATTACAATTATTACTATTATCATTATAACTATTATCATGATTACAATTATTACTATTATCATTATAACTATTATCATGATTACAATTATTACTATTATCATTATAACTATTATCATGATTACAATTATTACTATTATCATTATAACTATTATCATGATTACAATTATTACTATTATCATTATAACTATTATCATGATTACAATTATTACTATTATCATTATAACTATTATCATGATTACAATTATTACTATTATCATTATAACTATTATTATCATTATAACTATTATTATCATTGTTGTTTTTTTTTACATTCTTATTGTCACTATCATTATTATCATTATCATCATTATTGTAAAAATCACTATTATCATCATTATCATCACTATTATTATCATTATTATCATTATTATCATCCTTATCATTATTAACATTATTATTATTATCATCATTATCATTATTGTTACTCATATTATTATCATTAATGTTTTTTTTATATTGTTATAGTATTATCATTATTATCATTATTATTATCATAATTATTATTATGATTACTATTATTATCATCATAATTACTATTATTATCATTATAATTACTATCATTATCATTATAATTACTATTATTATCATTATAATTATTATTATTATCATTATAATTACTATTATAATCATTATCATTATTACTATTATTATTATTATTATTATCATCACTATCATTATTATTACTATTATTATCATTATTATTACTATTATTATTATTATTACTATCATTATTATTATCATTATTATTACTATTATCATTATCTTTATTATCATTATTATCATTATTATTATCATTATTATCATTATCATCATTATTATTATCACTATTATTATCATTATTATCATTATTATCATTATTATCATTATCACAATCATTATTATCACTTTTATTATCATTATTATTATTATTATCATTATTATCATTATCATCATTATTATTATCACTATTATTATCATTATTATCATTATCATCATTATTATTATCACTATTATTATCATTATTATTATTATTATTATCATTGATGTTTTTTTTATATTGTTATAGTATTATCATTATTATCATTATTATCATTATTATCATTATTATTACTATTATTATCATTATTATCATTATCATTATTGTTATTATTATCCTCATTATTATCTTTATTATTATCACTATCATTATTACCATTATTATCATTATTATTACTATTATTATCATTATTATCATTATTATCATCATCGTTATTGTAATTATTACCATCATCATTATAGTCATTATTATCATGATAGTTATTATCATTTTCATTATCGTCAT
>NW_028234420.1:9162523-9167523 GCF_977035675.1 Penaeus japonicus
CCATCGGGCCCAGAAGATTAATTCGAACCTAAAGAAATATCCATATTTTTTTCGTTTTTTTTTCGCAGCATGTGGTCCACGGAAAGCTTTTGTCTTCTTGTTAAACCCTTCTTATGAACAAGATTCGACCACCTGCAAAGGGTTCCAAGTCAATTTGGTTTTAATTTCCAAGTCAATTTAGATTTGAACGCAAAAACGGACAGTCAGACGGACACGCATTCCCACAGATATTAATTTTAGCTGATTGACAAGCTCCAATACATTTTTGATTGGACTATTAGTCGGATGATTTCATTTGAGCTTTTCACAATTACGTAAGAGCTTGATTTGTGCTTTATTTATAATTATCTAATCTAATTTTCATAGATCGAGTTATGAAAAGTTTATGATGTTAAACAAGCTAGGCCGCTTACGTGTAATTCGATTAGAGAATGGAAAACCAGACCATATGTTCTACGTATGAGTGTAGCAGGTACATTCACTTCCCTTCTCCTGTCCTCTTTGTAGACCTAGTATCATTCACATCTTCGGAAGAACCATCCTTAATTCTCCGCGCTCCTGCCCCCCTAACCCCTCCCCCCTTCCCCCTCCCCCTCCCCTGTGCCCTCTAGAGGAGCTGTCATCCCTTACTTACCTAAGGATGAAGAGCGTCGCCCTCATCCGTACGTAGGTCCTTCGAGTAAACATGTAATTACAGTGGAATGTACGGAACTGCTCAGGCGTATTAGCTTCCCCTGCGCATCGCGACCGTCTTTTGACTCTTTTTTTTTTTTTTTTCTTACGGTAGTGTATTTTCTTCCTCCATTTTTTCCACTCTCTTCTTTCTTTTGAGGTTACTCTAAGGGAAAAAAAAGTTTGTTTTTTTCTTGGAGGGGTAGGGTACAATGCCTTAGTTGTTTGTATATGTGTGCGTTTTATGTATTTGGTTGTACGTCTTGTTGTTTGTATGTGTGGGCTTATGTATGTATGTTTCCATTTCCATTTGTAAATGTGTATGTATTAATAGTTGGGTGATGTGTTCGTGTGTACGTGTAGATGTCTGTGTGTGTCATCATGAGGGATCAGTATCTCCGTCCCAGTTCGGAATCCGTATTTTTACCTTTTTTTCTGGGAATTCAAACCGAACACGTGTTAACAATACACACGAGAGAAAATGGGGCAGGGATAACCAGATACATATGGTTTCCATGTCATATTTTTTTTATCTTGTTTAACACTACCCAAGGAGAGGACGTAACAAGTATTTCTATCAAAAGTTTTCATTGTTATTGTGTGAAAAGCCGTCTTAAAGAAGCTTTAAAAATCATGGTATGAATAATGTCTGATACAAAACTGACATGATTTGCGCGGTACCCGGCACGCAAGCTAGCCGTCAGTTCTCATATTTTGGAAGAGGCATTTCCGAAAATATTATGGAAGGGGGGCGGGGATCAGTTTATCCCTAAGCAATCGATCAATCCGTCAACAAGCAAGATTTATGGATGTGACATCAAAGTCCTCCCAAACTGTCCCGGATCCAGTAACGGGAGACGCACAACAACAACACGGGGCATAAAAAAAGTGGAAATCTCTCGTTCACATCTAAGAGAAGCATTTTTCACATCCCTTGCCAATCCCTCCTCTCTGCCCACTCCCCCTCCCCCTCCCCCTCCACGCTAATCCTGATGTATTATGCATGGCAGAGAGAACAGACAGGCGAGAGATGGGGACAATGTGGATGGCCGAAAAAGACAGGTTCATATTTCATAAGTACGGACACAAAAGGCTAGAAATTAACGGATAGGAAAATTCTGGGTTGTTGAATCAAGGCCTTCATTATTTTTTTTTCGTCTTTTTCTCTTTTTTGTGTGGATATTTTGTTATAAGAATTTAAACAATTTTATCTAGCTCTTAATGTACACAAGCACAGATTCCATAGAATAAACATGCACTTATTTTAATTCACAGTGTTTCCACATTCATTCATTCTTATATTCCATTTCATGAAGGTAAACATCAGTTTGCTTCTTCACTGAATATGGTAATGTATAGATAGATAGAGAGGGAGGGAGGGAGAGAGAGATGCGTGCATGTGTGTGTGTGTGTGTGTGTGTGTGTGTGTGTGTGTGTGTGTGTGTGTGTGTGTGTGTTCGTGTGTATGTGTGTGTGTGTGTGTTTACAATATATATATATATATATATATATATATATATATATATATATATATATATATATATATATATAATATATATATGTATGTATATAATATATATATATTTATTTATATATAAATGTGTATATATATACACATTTATATATATGCATATATAGTTTATCTTTCCCTCTTGTTTGCTTCCTTGATTTCGTTTGCCTTTGTGTTTTATGTATATACATGTGTGAGGAAACAACAAATAAAACGCAAAATATATTCGTGTATCATTCACATTGCGCCATAAATCCGGCCAGAATCATATCAAAATCCGCATCACACGCGCTCGAAAAAAAACAAAAAAAAAATCCGCTATAGCCCGAGAGAGAAGACTAAAGAAGCTTTAAAAAAAAGGGTTGGGGAGTGGGGTAGGGATGGGGATAGGGGAGAAGGGGGGTCAGGAAGCACGACAGAAAACGCGTAGGATAAACATTTTATTTTCTTCCAATGGGAAAAACAACTCTTAACCTGTCAGACAGATACCCATAAACCGATAACCTGTGATACTAAACCACGTCGGACGATAAAACAAAAGATTACCCGTGATAATGGCTTAGAACACAGACTTAGAACCGAGCGAGGGAGAATAACCCCGCGGATTACGAAGGAAAAGCCCCTGCCAGCGTCGAGCGTGTCTGGTAACACTCCTTCCCTTGGGGTTGTCTCGCGCTTCTGGTAATACTGTCCACTGCTGGGAAAGGTGGAGGGAGGTAAGGGGGGAGTGGGGAGAGGGGGAGATCTGTTTTACCTTGTGCTCTATATGAATCGCGTTTCACGATTAGGTTTCGAAGGCATAAGGTAATAGGATTAAGGTAGCTGATAAGTTAATTGTATTAATGCGAAATTGAAAGGTTTATTGAGCATCTGATTCTCCGAACGTTGGTGTGTGGCAACGGGTGTAGGTCATGGCTTGTTGTCTGAAATTGCTCTAGAATGTATTGATAATTCAGGATCCATGGGAGTGGGTGTGTTTGTGTTAATATTTGCACGATGTATAAGCCTATGTGAATGTATATTAAAGATAGGGATACTTAAAAATGTATATGATACTTGAATATGTATATGGACATATGTTTAAGTTTGCTGTGAGTGCCTTTGCGCGCGCGCGCGTGTGTGTGTGTGTGTGTGTGTGTGTGTGTGTGTGTGTGTGTGTGTGTGTGTGTGTGTGTGTGTGTGTGTGTGTGTGTGTGTGTGTCCCATGACAGCGAAGACTAGAAGTTGCATCGCAAATGATACAACGAAAATGAAAAAAAAAAAAAAAAGCTTTAGATTTCATGCAATTAAGCTGCTGCAGTTTACCCCCCAGAGAACGAGACAGTAAAAAAAAAGACGGCAAATTGACGAACATGGTTATGTCAAAGAATATCATTGAATGCATTTAGCAGTCCATGTAACCTCACTGCCCTGGCGGAGAGCGGCTTCATGACCAGTGCCAGGCGATGTTCGGGAGACAAATCGATGTAATAAGCGACCGGATGAATGCTAGAACAGCTTCGCTCGGGAGATCAGCGACTAATTGCACGTGCATGCCTGCCAGACTACATACCATGCTTGCATGACTGATGGCTTGGGCGGAGGATGTGTTTTCGCTCTTCGATCTGGGTGAATTTGATCTTGTTTTTTTTTTTCGCTCAATTGTGTTTAGGTTCTTTCTCTCTTCTCTGCGCTTCTCTCTCTCTCTCTCTCTCTCTCTCTCTCTCTCTCTCTCTCTCTCTCTCTCTCTCTCTCTCTCTCTCTCTCTCTCTCTCTCTCTCTCTCTCTGTCTCCTCCCCTCTCTCTGTCTCCCCCCCCTCTCTCTCTTTCTCACTCCCCCCTCTCTCTCTTTCTCACTCCCCCCTCTCTCTCTCTCACTCTGTCTCCCTCCCCCCTCTCTCACTTCCCTTCTTTCCCTCTCTCTCCCTCTCCCTCTCTCCCTCTCCCTCCCTCCTAAGTTTTGTGTGAGACTTGGTGGCGCGTGTTGGTTGTTTCCGTCCAGCTGTCAAGGCTATTGAGATAATTACTAGGCTGCTAACAAGAAAAATTGCATATCGAAGGGGAAAAGAAGGAACATCTACCTAGAATAGAGCGTAAATATATAATTACCGTATCTGCCAATTCCATCTACATTACCTTTCTTAATCTACCGAACGACCGAATAAAGGAACCGGCACGAGAGGCAAACGGGCCGGGGTCGCCTCATTACCATAACTACTTTTGATGATTCGGGTATTTGACGTCCTCATCACCCAGCTCATTACCTGTACTGTCTCTCCCTCCCTAACAGCTCTAAATGATCCGCTCACTACTCGTCATCACTAGGTATTTTTTTTTTCATTAATGGTCCTTAACATTCTTAATTATCCAATGGGTCATTAATTCGTGGTCATTAATTATCGTCAGGGGTTATGTATTCCTAGGTAACGCCTCCTTTTGTGCGCTGTTGCCACGTCGTCTATTGCGTCGGCCTGTTTTGCCTCGCAGTGGAATATGCTGTTAAGTGGTTGTTTATTGATGGCACGAGCGATTGTGGCGGAAATGGGTTGTAGCGTCGTTGTTTGTTGTTTGATTGCCTATCTCCTCCGGTCATGGCTTCTTGTCATGAATGCTTTGTGTAAATGAGCATGTGGCACACGCGCCGGCATTGACTGACAACGCTGAGGAAGTGTGTTTTGGAGGGAATTTTAAAAAAAAGAAGATAATTTAAAATTCGGGTGAACAGCTGGTAAGACAGTAAGACCATTCTAAAGGCAAAAGCACAAACTACAACATATATATCTGTGTGTATATCCATTCACAGTAGTGTGTGTCATTGAGTCGTCCCCCTTTGTACTTA
>NW_028234420.1:9190023-9192523 GCF_977035675.1 Penaeus japonicus
GAGAGGGAGAGAGAGAGAGAAAAAGAGAGAGAGAGGGGGAAAGGGAGAGGGGAAGAGAGAGAGAGAGACAGAGAAAGAGAGAGAGCGAACGGGAGAGAGAGGGGGTGGGGGAGACAGACAGGCACAAGAAGAAGAAAAGGAAGCCCAAGAAAGTATGTGCCAAAAGGAGAGAGAAGTAAAGGCACACGAGGGAAGAAAAGTAAAAAAGACAAAGAGATACAGGACGCAAAGAAGGAAGAGAGAGAGAGAGAGAGGGAAAAAAAAACAGATTTAAGCAATATGAGATGAGAGGAAGAAAGATAAGGAAGAAAATGAAGAACCTAAAATTATATATAAAAGTGGGACTCATAAGTAGGAGGAAAAAAAGGAAAGAATCAAAGAAACGGAAGAAAAATAAGAAACAAAAAAAAGATGATTAACCAAATAGAAAGGGAAGAATCAAAAATAAACTAAAGGGAGAGAGAGTGAAAGAGAGAGAGAAGAGAAAGAGAGAGACAAAGAGAAAGAGAAAGAGAGACAGAGATAGATAGATCGATAGATAGAGAGGGAGAGAGAGAGAGAGAGAGAGAGAGAGAGAGAGAGAAACAAAGAGAGAGAGAGAGAGAGAACAAAGAGAAAGAGAAGGAGAGACAAAGCGAGTGAGAGAGAAACAGACAGACAGAGACAGAGACATAGAGACAAACAGACAAACATTCATAAAAAGAAGGAAAGAGAGAGAGCGAGAGAGCGAGAGAGGTGTACAGACGCAAGAAGGGCTGGTTAAGGGGCCAGGGAAGGGGAATGATTCATACGTGAGATAAAGTCACTGTCGGAACTTTTGAACGGCGGAGAGAAAAAAATAAAAGTCAAATAGTAAATCAGCACGAAATGAGGCGTCTAGTTAGAGGGGGAGGGGGGAGGGGGGAGAAAAGGGGAAGGGGTGGAAAGGGGGGGTAGTAAAAGGAAGAATGTTGAAAGGGGTGTTTTTTTTTTGTGTGTTTTTTTTTATCATTATTACTATTTTTCTACTCTTATATTTCTTTTCATTTTGTCTACGTCATCTTTTTTTTTTTCTCTCTCTCTTTGTTTTGTTTTCCTTCTTTCCTTCTTTTAAGATTTAGTTTTGAGTATCATTTGATTTTTTTTTTTTCCTTTCTTCTTCTTCGATTCATATCAGTCTATCTTCTCTCTCTCTCTCTCTCTCTCTCTCTCTCTCTCTCTCTCTCTCTCTCTCTCTCTCTCTCTCTCTCTCTCTCTCTCACTCACTCTCTCCTTCCTCACTTCCTCCTCCCTTTCCTCCCTCCCTCCTTCCCTGTTATCTATATGGGACTCATATGCTCTTTACAGGACATGTGTTGATCATTTAAAATTCCATAGGTTTTTTAAGGGGTTGGGGGATGGGGGAAGGGGTGGGGGCGTTAAGGATATTAGAAGCATTTACTTCATTGCCATTTGCTTCACTGTAAAAGACATTTCCTTATATCCTATTCTAAGGTAGCGTACTGACAAGGTATTCTTTTAATGAAAAAAAAAATAAAGTGTAAGTACTTGTATGTATACTCCCATTAACACACACCCTTCTTAACTAAAAGACATATATTTTTTTTCACGCATTTTCTATTTTCGCTTCCCGACTTTTAAGGAGAAATGAAATATGTAATAGCCGAGGGAGGGAATATTGTACTCCCCATATTACTTCTATAAATTACATTGATAGAGCGCCAAGCATCCCATAGAGACAGTAAGCTAGAATCGTTCTTTTTTATGTTGGATACTTGAAAAAAAACGAAGTACGAAAACAAAGAGACTTTATTCGGAAATTAAAATAGGTCAATTAACGATATTGTTTTAATGCACACGATCCCATTATCCTATCAACGAAAGAGAGAGAGAGAGAGAGAGAGAGAGAGAGAGAGAGAGAGAGAGAGAGAGAGAGACAGTTATAGATACAAAGTAAGGGAACGTAAGCCCCTATAAGCTACCTTTCTTAGATGAGATGAACTTTTAAAGACCTACCCCCTTTTTACTAACAATTTATTGCCCACTTAACCCCCCCCCCCCCGAGGAAGGGAAAGAAAGGGAGAGGGTCGGAGGGAAGAGACAGACAGAAAGGGGGGCGAAGGGAGGAGAGGGAGAAAAGGAGAGAGAAGGAGAGACTGAAGAGGGAGAGAGACAAAAAAAAAAAAAAAGAATAAAAAGAAGAAGAAAGAAAGAGAGGAATGAGAGAGACCGGCCCAGGCAAATACCAGGTCGTCCCCAAGTATCCTAATTTCTAAAATGGGTCCATCGCGTAGCAGCAAACGTCCCCATAAGTCTAGTGCTAACAGAACCTGCCACCCGCCCTCTGATAGGCCAGATTATGGTGCCGTCACGGCCTGCTGCTGCTGCTGCTGCTGTTGCTACTGCTGAGGGACGTGGGGGAAGGGGGAAGGGGGGTGCGTGAGGGGGAGAGGGGGAAGGGAGGAGAAAGGGGTATTCGAAGTGTAGAGTGTAATTTTGAGGAACAGTTTAGGTCGAAACA
>NW_028234420.1:9197523-9200023 GCF_977035675.1 Penaeus japonicus
TATCTGCCATTTATCGTGTTTATCCCTTTGGCATGTCTTGCTCTCCACGTAGAGACGAGGACAACAGAAAAGAAAGAAAAAAAAAACAGGTTAAATTGTTTGTTCTCGTGACGAGATAACGTTAAATGTTGACAGACTATTAGTTTGAAGACGTGAGTTTGAAGAATATCTTATCTTTTTGTCTTCTTTTCTTTACCTTTAGTTTATTAGTCGCATGTTTTCTTTCTTTTTTTTCTTTCTTCTCTTTTTTTTTAATTCATCGCTAATGAGGACGGTTGTGACTTACACGGCATGTCGACTCACGCACTCGGCGCCAAACTCGAGGAGCTGAAAGCCCTTCCACGTGCACACGACAGCAAGCAGACACGTAGTCGTGCTTTTACGATCATCAGATTGTTTGGACATAGTGATTGCGTACTCATATAGATAATGCTTGCACGGTCAAATAGGACAATTGCATGTATATAAAATGGTTAACAAACACGAACACACGAAAGGTTAAACATTGTTTGAATTTTGTAATGAAGTATTTCCCGACATTCAAAATGACAAACCCTGACATATAATAAATCAATGGAACTTCATAGACCGCTAAAGTTTTCGTTATTGTAAAACTTTTTTTTCGCCCAACTTTTCATCTACTATTAAGGTTTTCATGCTGCAGGAGGTTAAACTTTTTACCTGCTGCTGAAAGAGTGCTTCCTACTGAAGTTTTAATTGCTACAGTTGTTGTTAGAGTTCTGTCTGATGTTTTAGTCATGGCTGAAGTTTGAGGGAATGCTTTCAGGCAAATAATGTAGTTGAGTTTTCAGAAGGCAAATCTTTTCACAGTCTTCTATCGAATTCCCATTTTGAGTGACCATTATTACTACTCGTTTTTTTCTTGTTTTTATGTTTTCTTTTACTTTCCTCCTCTTTACATTTTTAACAACAGTTTGAAAGTTAAATATGACAAGATTCCCCGAAATTCCATCACAAGATATGAAACATCCATCACAAGCAATACGAATATCTTTCCCTCAAAACAAACCATCACTACCATCATATATAATAAAGAAATAATAGAGTATGCAAACAAGCATATAAAAACAGAAACGCCGCATAATGCAGCCGAAATACACCTCCGTTCCCAAGAGTTCAAAACAGAAAGAAAGGGACGAGGCGCATAAAGAGCCATCTAGCGGCAACCGAGCGAACCTCATTCCGTACTCATTTGCCTACATCCTCTACGGAGGAATTGAATTCGGAGCCATTTCGCCGCACGGAAATTCGCTCGGGAAATGCCAAATAAAACCCTCTGATAGAACCCTATTATAAAACCCCTTCTCGCATGCACCTGGAACCCGGGCCGAGCGCAGCCAGGAAGACAAAATTTCGGCCGATGAGCAGAGGGGAAGGAAGAGAGTAAAAAAAAAAAAAAAAAAATGGCGGAAAGACAGAGAGAGGGACATGATAACACTGACCACGCGGAGGGATATAAGGACTCGTTTGGTAGTGCTTGATCGTCATCCTGAATGCATGCAGCTGTGGCTCAGGATATGTGCGCGGGGGAATTTAAAGTGGTGGGTGGTGTGGCTCTGAGGATGGATTTGTGGTTCAGCTTGAGGGTTTGTAATGGAGATAGGAGTGATAGTACGAATAGGAGTAATAAGAATAGTGAGAGGAATAGCGTAGTGTTAGTAGTAGACAAAAAGGAGGTTGAGGCATAGATATGTTCTGTGTGGGTGTGGGTGTGGGTGTGGGTGTGGGTGTGGGTGTGTGTGTGTGTGTGGGTGTGGGTGTGGGTGTGGGTGTGTGTGTGTGGGTGTGTGTGTGTGTGTATGTGTGTTTATGTGTGTGTGTGTTTATGTGTGTGTGTGTGTGTAAGAATTTAATTTCGGCCAGGCAATGATTCTAGTATCAAGAATAATGACAATCAGTATACAAGTGTTATTACTATTACTACTCCGTCAACAATTATCTTCATTACTATATCAAGAACCTACGACAGTCTGCAGTTCACCAACATGGAAATATGAATGCATTAGTTTATTCTTAATAAACTATTGTTGTTATTCGTTGCAATGAATAGGTCTACAATGGATTATTCATTCTCTCATGCACTAATGTTTATCGACATTCACGCCCGGATGATGCATGTGTTTATAAATATAAGCTCTCCTTTGTTTGTTCCTATTTGCAACGTAATTTTAAAGAATTATTATTTAGGTAATATTGTGCAGGAGGTTTTATGAATTCACCTAAACTTTACTAGCATTATAAAGTACGGTAATATGATGCAATTTTACATAATATTCGAAATAAATACGTTTTTTTGGCTTATAATAATTGAAAGCTGGATATTCATAACATTTATAAAACAAAATTTATTGAGACATGAAATTTGGCTATGCATAAGAACCTGAAATTTGAATGTCCCCGTGACCACATAAGCACATTTCCACAGAAAGGCGAATTGATTAAGACTATAAAATGCGTGTAATGACGGTTACTAATTTCG
>NW_028234420.1:9212523-9217523 GCF_977035675.1 Penaeus japonicus
CACCAACACTGTGATTAAAACTGATAATCCCCGTCGATAATAAACACTTATCAGACTTCAATCTCCTTCCTTGCGGCTTTATATAATTACCTTCTTTCTCACCACAAGGAGCAACGACCACTTGGCTCCCGGTGCGTCTCCTCTGACCGCGATGCCTCTGACCTCTGACCTCCCGAGACCGTGACTGCTGATATTATGGCGTTCCTTTTCGATGAGGTAGATTTCCGCTTATGATGGTTTCGATTTTTTTTTTTTTTTTTTTTTTTTTAATCTGTTTTGATTTTTTATCTGTTTTGATTTTTTTTTTTTATTTTTTTTTATCTGTTTTGATTTTTTTTTTTTTTTATCTGTTTTGATTTTTTTATCTGTTTTGATTTTTTATCTGTTTTGATTTTTTTATCTGTTTTGATTTTTTTTTTTATGTTTTGATTTTTTTTATCTGTTTTGATTTTTTTTTATCTGTTTTGATATTTTTTATCTGTTTTGATTTTTTATCTTTTGATTTTTTTTTCTGTTTTGATTTTTTATCTGTTTTGATTTTTTTATCTGTTTTGATATTTTATCTGTTTTGATTTTTTATCTGTTTTGATTTTTTATCTGTTTTGATTTTTATCTGTTTCGATTTTTTAATCTGTTTTGATTTTTTATCTGTTTCGATTTTTTATCTGTTTCGATTTTTTATCTGTTTTGATTTTTTTTATCTTTTTTTATTTTTTTATCTGTTTTGATTTTTTTTATCTGTTTTGATTTTTTTATCTGTTTCTATTTTTTTATCTGTTTTGATTTTTTATCTGTTTTGATTTTTTGTTTCTATTTTTTTTTATCTGTTTTGATTTTTTATCTGTTTCGATTTTTTATCTGTTTCGATTTTTTATCTGTTTTGATTTTTTATCTGTTTCGACTCTTATCTCTTTCGAATTTTCTATTTCGATTTGTATCTGTTTCGATTTTTCATCTGTTTCGATTTTTATCTGTTTCAATTTTTATCTGTTTTGACTCTTATCTGTTTCGAATTTTCTGTTTCGATTTTTATCTGTTTCGCCTTTTATCTGTTTCGCTTTTTATCTGTTTCGACTTATCTGTTTCGCCTTTTATCTGTTTCGCTTTTTATCTGTTTCGACTTATCTGTTTCGCCTTTTATCTGTTTCGTTTTTTATCTGTTTTGCCTTGTATCTGTTTCGACTTTTATCTGTTTCGAATTTTATCTGTTTCGAATTTTATCTGTTTCACCTTTTATCTGTTTCGCCTTTTATCTGTTTCGCCTTCTATCTGTTTCGCCTTTTATCTGTTTCGCCTTTTATCTGTTTCGCCTTTTATCTGTTTCTTCTTTTATCTGTTTCGACTTTTATCTGTTTCGACTTTTATCTGTTTCGTCTTTTATCTGTTTCGACTTTTATCTGTTTCGTCTTTTATCTGTTTCGACTTTTATCTGTTTCGTCTTTTATCTGTTTCGACTTTTATCTGTTTCGACTTTTATCTGTTTCGACTTTTATCTGTTTCGACTTTTATCTGTTTCGCCTTTTATCTGTTTCGACTTTTATCTGTTTCGCCTTTTATCTGTTTCGCTTTTTATATGTTTCGACTTTATGTTTCGACTTTTATCTGTTTCGACTTTTATTTATTTCGACTTTTATCTGTTCCGACTTTTATCTGTTTCGCCTTGTATCTGTTTCGCCTTTTATGTCTTTCGACTTTTATCTGTTTCGACTTTTATTTGTTTCGCCTTGTATCTGTTTCGCCTTTTATCTATTTCGCCTTGTATCTGTTTCGCCTTTTATCTGCTTCGCCTTTTATCTGTTTCGCCTTTTATCTGTTTCGACTTTTATTTGTTTCGCCTTGTATCTGTTTCGACTCCTATCTGTTTCGCCTTTGATCTTTATCTACCTTATCGGATTCGACTTTTATCTATATTTATTCCAACGGCCTCTCTTAGCCTTCGAAGATCAGCGAATGACATCAGCGCATTGACAGCCCTGATAGACGTCACGGATCAGCTCGCGTGTCGGGGCGCTTAGCTTAAAATCGGAGGCTTAAGCTGGCGGGAGCGTGATGCCTCGACGTCAAGTGAGTGCCCTTCAGCCCCTCCCCTCCCCATCTTTTGGCTCTCCTCCCCTCCCCATCTTCTGACTCTCCTCCCCTAACCCATCCTCTGGCCCCCTCCCCCTTTCACCTACTTTCTGCTCCTTATCGTTTCTTTTCTGCCTTGCTCCCCCTTTATTCTTTGTTCCCCCTTTATTCTTTGTTCCCTCCCTATACCACAATTATCCGATTCTTTGCCCCTTCTTCCCCTATTCCTTGACCCTCACCACCCCATTTCTTGCCCCCTTCCCCCTTGTCCCTATGCCCCTCGTCCCTATTCTCTATCGCCCCCTATATTACTTTATTAAGGATCCAATAATTGTTTGTATTATCGTATCAACTCAATGATGCTTCAAAGGGCCTTCCTAGGGGAGTGTTACTGTACTTCATACATACTTTAGATGTAAACATGATTTTGTATTCCTTTGACTAAATAAAAAAAATGATTCTGCCCTCTCCTTCCTATTGCCTAGGCTGCCTGCCCCATTATCTCTCTGCCCCTTCCCCTATTCTCTGCCCTCTCATTCCTATTCTCCCCCCCCTGTCCTCTAGTTCTGTCCAATTCTATTTTTTTCTGATTTACTTTTTTTTTTCTCAATCTCTCCCCTTCTCTCTCTCTCACACAATCACTCACGCACACATAAACACACACACACAAACGCACACACAAGCACATGTATATATATGAATGTATGCACAGGTACATATGTATATATGGCGCATACACACATAAAACCTCAATATTTTCAATTCAATCTGACGAATTGCTTCCCATGGCGCGGCTGCCCATATGCAAATCACTGTTACAGCGGTACAACCTTGCAATTGAGAAGCAGAAGTCGGAATGAATCAATTAACGAAAATGAATTGATTGCAAGTCTATAACTTCATGCATATCAATCACTCTGCGGCGCCGGGTTCCAGTTTCGGCCGCGTGGATAGTATTACTCACGGACGCCTGGCCTTTGCTGGATTGGGGGGAGGGGGGAGGAGCGGTGGGGGGAGGGAGGGGGTAATGGGAGGGGGGAGGAGCGGTGGGGGGTGGGAGGGGGTAATGGGAGGAGGGGGAGGGATAAGGGGAAGAGAAGAGGGGGTGAGGAGGAGGGGGAGGGAGGAGGGGGTGAGAAGGAGGGGGAGGGATAAAGGGAAGGGAAGAGGGGGAGAGAAGGAGGGGGAGGGATAAGGGGAACGGAAGAGGGGGTGAGGAGGAGGGGGTGGGGGAGTGGAGGGGAGGAGGAGGTGGGGAGTGGGTAGAGGTTGGGATGGGATTTATTGGGGGAGGGAATGGGGAGGATGTAGATCTTTGGGGAGTGGGTTGGAAGTGGAGAGGGTAGGTGTTGGGGAAGGGAATGGGGAAGGGATAAGGAAGTGGGGAGTAGGAGAGAGGATAGGAGGATATGGTGCGCTTTTTCAGGGTATCATCTATACAGGTATTTTTGTGAGAATACTGCGCCTTTTACAGTATATATATATATATATATATATATATATATATATATATATATATATATATATATATATATATATATATATATATATATATAACACACACACACACACACACACACACACACACACACACACACACACACACACACATATATATATATATATATATATACATATATATATATATATAATATATATATATAATATATATATATAATATAGGGGGGACAGAGACACGCAAACATACACACACACACACACACACAAAGTTCTCAAGAAAGGCTGTAAAATTAAGAAATTAGTGCAGGAAAATAATTTCCCTCTGTAGCCAGGAAAATATTGCCCCATTTGCAGGCTTTTTTCTTCTTCTTCTTCTTTTTTGCTCATTACTTATTCAGAAAACTATGAAGCTGCCTATTGTTCCTGATCTTTTACACTCCTGTAATTGATTTGCTTCCCTGCGTGTTCTGCAGTATATCACAATAAGTTAATCTCAAAGACAGGAGGTGGAGTTAAATGACATCCAAAGCTAGCCAATCAGGTCGCTGTCCGCAATTGCAAACATGACCGTATGGGAACTTATTATTAAACATAATTCGTTTTCATTATGATTATCAAAAGAAACACAAAAAGTCTGCTCTTTCATTGATAGTAAGCAGTGTTTCATACCAGAGGCATCTTTATTTTTCATCACCGTAGAGTTCAATGGCAGTGGTACTATTTGTCTTTGACTACCTTGGGCTGAACGCATTGGCTGAAAACAGACATAATAATAGGGAACCTCGTATTATGCTACTGTGTCTGCTAGAGGCGCAGGATTTACGTGTCTATATGAGTTGTTCTAGGTATATTTACTCGTTCATTACTTCTAGTACTTCACCCTGTACTTGTATTTGCTCAACTTGGACTCAATTGTTGAACATAACGTTAGTCCATTTCCTATTCAACTCAAGTCCAACCTTCAGACTTTCCCTATTCAATCGTTTAATAATTGCTGTAGTTCATTTGTTGACTCGCTGAAGACAACAATATCTTTTGCAGATCTTACGTTGCTTATTTGCTTATCCTCTAATTCGACCCCTCCTTCCTTACGAACTAGTTTCTTGAATATTTTTCTGGCTATAAACATTTTATTTTGGGTGGTATTTCCCTATCTTTGTACCTTTTTAAAATGGAATATACCGGATTCTGCATGGAGCTTGATGATAACCGTTCGTTAAGACATTTGTTAAAGAGATTGACAAGTTACACATCCCCTACATCTTTACAAGATCTATACAAATGTTATTTTTGGTGCTCTTGCTTTATTGTCTTTTTATGACCTCTGATTTATATTTTGCTATATTTCCTTTCTCCACTGGAGTTGTTCATTGCATTCGATTTTCCCAATTCTGAGTCTCTCTTTTGTCGTCCTAATGCTGCTCCCTGAGAGCAATATTCCATCCATTCACTATTTACACACATCTTCCACT
>NW_028234420.1:9250023-9252523 GCF_977035675.1 Penaeus japonicus
TATATATATACATATATATATATACATTATATATCATATTATATATAATAGACATATATTAATTATATATATGTATATATAGATATATATATGCATATATATATATATAAAATATATATACACATTTATACATACATTCCCATCTATCTATCCATATATATATATATCTGTCCATATACCTACCTACCTACCTATCTATCAGCCTATCTATCAATCTATTCATCTGTCTATCTAGCTAAATATCCATCTACCTACCTACTTATCTATCTAGCTATCTAGCTAACTACCTATCTCTATCTACCTATGCATCGTTGTCTCATATAGATAAGACTCACGCATTATGCCGTTTAACTCGTTCATCCGAGAGTTTAACTTATTTTCATACTTCTGGAAGCTTAACTGAATTAGCTATTTGTTGTCGAATTTTGTCTTCGAAATCTATCTACCTCTCTACCCCTCTACCCCTCTACCTCTCTACCTCTCTCTCTCTCTCGATATATATATATATATGTATATATATATATATACATTTATAAGTATATATATATGAAAAATATATATCTTTCTTTGTGGGTGGGGGGGGGTGTTCGAATCCCGAAGAGGGGAGCGCCCTCCTGGGGATTCGAACTGGCGATCGCGGGTTCAGACTCGGGCGCCTTAGACCACTCGGCCACGCTGGGGGAATAAGAAAAAATAGTTATAGTTAGGGCTTCAAAGGGGTATTTGTATCACGCGCGCGCGCACGTCAGTGTGTATGTGTGTGTATGTGTGCCCATATTTATCACATAATATAATATATACCCATATATATACATAAATGAATGAAAAATTATTTAGATATATATATATACTTAATATATTTTACATATATATATATATTTACATATATATATATATTATTATATATAATATCTTTATAAGTATAAGTATATACTACATACATAGCATATGTATATAGCTTACATATATATAACATATGATATACATCTATATATATGTATATATTATATATATATATTACATATAGATATATATATATATATAATATATTTTATTTGTATATATTCATAGATATATGTAAGTATATGTATATACGTATACATATATAAATGGTAAACATATATATAATAGTACGATATATATATATATATATATATATATTATATATATACATACATACATATCAATATGTATATATACTGCATATACTGAGAACATATATAATTAAAAATATATATATATATATATTATATATATTTTAGATATATATATAGCATATATATTCATATGTATTATTCATTTATATTTATATTTATTCTTATTTATATATATATATATATTTATATATATATATATATAGATTATAATATAAATATTTATTTATATTTATAATTTATTTACTTCTTATAGATATATGTATATATGTATTATGTATAATATATATATTATATCATATATTTATATATATATAATACATATTAACTATTCCATTATATGTACGTATATATAAGTTTATATAGATATAAATTATATACACAATATATATATTATATATATATAGATATATATATATATATATAAAATATGTATATACATATACTTATATAGATATGTGTATGTATGTATGTGTATATATAGATTGTATATACATATTTATATATATATATATACATATGCATATATATACATACATATATATGTATATATATATATATATATATATATATATGTATATGTATATATATATATTTATATTTTATTACATATATTCACTATGCTTATATATACAATATACATATATACAACTTAAACATAGATATAAATATTATCTTTATCTACTCTCTACTTCTACTACCTCTCTACTTTCTACCTCCTCTCGCGTGTTGTCTCTCTCTGTACCAGTAGTGTCTGTACTATATATATATATATATATATATATATATATATATACATATATAAGTATATATATATGAAAATTATTTGAAAAATGTTTTTTTTTTTTTTTTTGAGGGGTGTCGAATCCCTAAGAGGGGAGCGCCCTCTTGGGGATTCGAACTGGCGATCGCGGGTTCAGACTAAGGCGCCTTAGACCACTTGGCCACGCTGGGTGATTGATAGGAATGGTTTCAAAGGGGTATTTGTATCACGCGCGCGCGCTAGTCACTGTGTGGGTGTGGGTGTGTGTGTGCCCATATATATCACATAATACATATACCCAAATATATACTTAAATGAATGAAAAAATAAATATGTAGATAAATGAATAAATAAATAAATCTATATATATATAATAAATAAATAAATAAATAGATCTATCTATATATAAGTATATACATACATACATATATATGTATATGTATACATATATATACATATATTCATTATATATATATATTTATATATATATATATATATTTATATGTATATATTCTTATATGTATGTATACGCATATATATATCTATATACATATATATGTATATATATATATATATATATATT
>NW_028234420.1:9257523-9260023 GCF_977035675.1 Penaeus japonicus
CATTTACAATCATTCTTATAATCATCATCATTTATAATCATTCTTATAATCATCATCATTTATAATCATTCTTATAATCATCATCATTTACAATCATTCTTATAATCATCATCATTTATAATCATTCTTATAATCATCATCATTTACAATCATTCTTATAATCATCATCATTTATAATCATTCTTATAATCATCATCATTTATAATCATTCTTATAATCATCATCATTTATAATCATTCTTATAATCATCATCATTTATAATCATTCTTATAATCATCATCATTTACAATCATTCTTATAATCATCATCATTTATAATCATTCTTATAATCATCATCATTTATAATCATTCTTATAATCATCATCATTTATAATCATTCTTATAATCATCATCATTTATAATCATTCTTATATCATCATCATTTATAATCATTCTTATAATCATCATCATTTATAATCATTCTTATATCATCATCATTTACAATCATTCTTATAATCATCATCATTTACAATCATTCTTATAATCATCATCATTTATAATCATTCTTATAATCATCATCATTTATAATCATTCTTATAATCATCATCATTTACAATCATTCTTATAATCATCATCATTTATAATCATTCTTATAATCATCATCATTTATAATCATTCTTATAATCATCATCATTTATAATCATTCTTATAATCATCATCATTTATAATCATTCTTATAATCATCATCATTTATAATCATTCTTATAATCATCATCATTTACAATCATTCTTATAATCATCATCATTTACAATCATTCTTATAATCATCATCATTTATAATCATTCTTATAATCATCATCATTTATAATCATTCTTATATCATCATCATCTATAATCATTCTTATAATCATCATCATTTACAATCATTCTTATAATCATCATCATTTACAATCATTCTTATAATCATCATCATTTATAATCATTCTTATAATCATCATCATTTATAATCATTCTTATAATCATCATCATTTATAATCATTCTTATAATCATCATCATTTATAATCATTCTTATAATCATCATCATTTATAATCATTCTTATAATCATCATCATTTACAATCATTCTTATAATCATCATCATTTATAATCATTCTTATAATCATCATCATTTATAATCATTCTTATAATCATCATCATTTATAATCATTCTTATAATCATCATCATTTACAATCATTCTTATAATCATCATCATTTATAATCATTCTTATAATCATCATCATTTACAATCATTCTTATAATCATCATCATTTATAATCATTCTTATAATCATCATCATTTATAATCATTCTTATAATCATCATCATTTATAATCATTCTTATAATCATCATCATTTACAATCATTCTTATAATCATCATCATTTATAATCATTCTTATAATCATCATCATTTATAATCATTCTTATATCATCATCATTTATAATCATTATTATAATCATTATCATTATCATGATCATCCTTAATATCCTCATCATCATTTACAATCATTCTTATAATCATCATCATTTATAATCATTCTTATAATCATCATCCTAACTATCATTCCTCCGCTCATTCATTCATTTACTTACTATCCTTGTCTTTTATTTACAACCCTTTCCACTCTTCTCGAGGCTAGAACGTATCCAGAAAGGCGTGACTATCGAGTCGGAATCAGGAACGTGTAATTCGATTTAATTTTCATGAGGCAAATTGAGGGAAAATCATAACGGGTTGTTTGCGAGCTGTATTTTCTGCGAATCAGACTGTATTATTTATGATGTATTATTTATGCGTTGTTGGTTACAAATATATGCTTTAGGAATATATACTCTACGCACGTGTGTATAATATGAACACGTTATGTATCATGGATATACAACGATTTTGATAAAGAGTGGAACATATATATTGTGAACATATTGTAGTTTGCATTACTTATATATTGCATATTACCAACACGTATACATTACGGATACATTATGTATTCCGAACACTCAAGCAATTCTGGAACCTTCTGCATGGACTCGCCTTACAAATGTTCAAAAGTTCATACGTATTTGGTGTATATTGTTCAGGTCTACTTGCACATGCACACCAATGATCATGGAATATTAAAGAGTACATTTATATATTGCAAAGATATGATGATCTTCAACTTGATTTTGCAATGACCGAATAGTGGAATATGTTGCTAGAAAAAAAAATCATTGTTGTCAATGATATTATCTTAATCTTGATGATTACAATGGTGGTAGTGATAAGGATGAGGATGGCAATAAACATGATATTGATGATGATGATATTGATAATGATATTGATTATGACCATGATAAGGGATAATGAGGATGTAGATGATAAAGATGATCACAATATTGATAATGATGATAATAACTACAATGGTAATGGTAATTACGATATCAGTAGTAATGATAATGACGATAATGATGATAACAACATTTGCAGGCACATATCAACAGAAC
>NW_028234420.1:9265023-9267523 GCF_977035675.1 Penaeus japonicus
TTTATTCCTTTTATTTTATTGATTTCTAAATTTTGACATTGTTGTTTGATGTAGTAAATTTTGTTGTTGTTGTTGTTTTGGTAACAAAACATTCTTTTCTAGCTAAGACGTTTGTATTTTAACTCATCAACGCCCATAAGTCAAGTTTTTTTTTTTTTCGGTTAACTAGTTTTTTACATATAAAAGTATTTTCATTATTTCCCCCTCGAAGTTTTCTTTTCCCCTTCTC
Source organism: Penaeus japonicus (assembly GCF_977035675.1). Classification (NCBI taxonomy): domain Eukaryota; kingdom Metazoa; phylum Arthropoda; class Malacostraca; order Decapoda; family Penaeidae; genus Penaeus; species Penaeus japonicus. Next base: position 9,265,253 of record NW_028234420.1, read on the forward strand.
AATCGATTTTCCCCTTCGTTATCATCTTCACTACCCCCTCCCCCCTCCCCCACCCCTTCCCCTTTTCCTTGATAACCTTGGTCCTCGGAAGTAGACGGAGTAGACAAATATGAGCCATAGTACTCAGATATAACACAGTATACTGACGATGAATACTCTCTCCTGCAATGTCGGTCTTGAGATAACCTTCAAATCCCTACCGGTGAGGCCCAGACCAGATTGAAGATATTGCGAGACAAATAAAGAAAGAGCGAAGTGTCTCTGTAAATGGGTCGTATTTTACCATATTTAGTGGGCTTAATGAGATCGCAAGAGTGTGCTGAAAGACCTGGGCCGAACCGCTCTGGGGCGTCCCATGAGTCCCATTAGGGCACCGAAACTTATACTCCTTCAAGAGTAGGGACGTAAATATCGACGCCATAAGTACAGGACCCCGAATTTTGTCCACGTAACCATGTTTTCTTTTTCTTTCTTTCTTTTTTTCATTTTCTTTTTCTTTCGTGAGAAGGTCGAAGATTTATTTCAATCAGAAAATGAGGATGATGGACGTGATAATTACGGGCTGAATCGCAGGCCCTTGTCGGATTTTCTGTCGGTGTGTACATAGTGGGGACTCAAGATGGAGGCGGTCACGTTCGTGTAAGCAACTGCGTTCTTGTGATTTGTCTACTTGTGTGTGTGTGTGTGTGTGTGTGTGTGTGTGTGTGTGTGTGTGCGTGCGTGATGGATTTATGGGTTATGTAGATGGACAAGCTTGATAGTAGTTTGTACATTTGCATACAGACTTGAGCGTTACAAGGAAAAAAAGAAACAAGAATAAAAAATTGTGGCAAAATGGGTCTTAAAAAAATATAAGGAATGTCAGATATATCACACAAGCTGTAATTTCGTAATATATCTCTGTCCATAAACATACTGTATGCCCGAACCCACACATGTACACTGATAAACTCACACATAACCGCACCCTAACAACAACAACACACCACACACACACAACATATCATGACACCACAGCACTTCAATTTTGTGACCAAAATTATCCTCTGCCCCTTTTTCTGAAATAGTCTTCGCAAGCGGTCTCTAACGGGCCCTAATATTGAAATGGGAAAATTTACGCGATTAAAAATATTCTCATGCATATTCTACGTTGTTCCATTTTGTTATTTCTGGTCTGGGAACACTTTAAAACGTGCTTGTGACCATGAGTATCCGTAAATCATTCGCATTCCTGATCTGGAAAGAATTAGCATTCACGCTGCACAAGGGAGTCAGCAACATCAGCAACATCAGCAACATCATTAAAATATACATCGATGGACAGCGTTGATCAAATAGTTTGAACAGAGTATGAGATTAGTATGCTCAGGCAGCTTATCAACCACAGATGGTCACGTGACGGGTGCTTAATGGTGTGAAAGTTCAGGAAATTGTATTATTCTGCATGGTATATCTATCCTCATAGGTCACTTTTATTTATGAATGCATGTATAAGCTTCTCTTTATCGTCATTCTAATCTGCATATGCACACACATAGACAAATATTTTTGCCCAGTTTCCTAACTGAATTCCTTTCCAATGAGCAGTTTTCATTATTTAATCATTCCTCTTTCTTTCTTTTATTTATCAACGCATTCTCGGAATTAATTTTACCGATGTGATTTGAAATCTAAAGAAACAAACTGTTCTAAGGATTGTAGTGCATTGGATTTATAACTTATAAATGCTCTTCCGAGAAATCTGTGTTGCGTATTATTTGTCGAGCTCCATTACACCTCTAATGAGACAATCGTACATAAAATAGGTCTTTTTTAGCGTTTACTTGCCTGAAAGGCATATATATCCGTTCACGCCACAGTTGTGTAGAGAATTCTAGAATTGTTGTGGGATATAATATATAATGATCTATATATATTATATATATTATAAGAGAATATATATAGTATATAATATCTACATAATATATATCACTATGTATATATAATATAGACTATAATATATCTTATAAGATAGAGATAGATATATAATGTATTATGTATATATATATATACTATACTAGATACTAAATATATATATATATTATAGATTATTATATATATATATAGCATCTATACGCATATACAAAAGCGTATCTATATATATAATATATATATATATATATATAAATACGATATAATATATAATACTATCTTATAATAGTTTATATTTTATAAGATATAGGTAACTTCTATTATGTATAAAACAATTATTTATTTATATATAATACTATG
>NW_028234420.1:9280023-9282523 GCF_977035675.1 Penaeus japonicus
TGTTATGAAAATATTCCCTCTTTTAATTTTACTCTAAACAAATACATGAAGCATAGTTTGTAAAATGAAGCACACAGCAAGGGGGGACTCAGCTGAGCTGTGGGCGTGATCCAGGAGCACCGCAGGCAATGGGCGTGGGAAAAATGCTAGAGGTTAAATAAAAGAAAGAGAGAGAGAGAGACGAAAGAGGCGTGATGGGGGGTAAGGGAGGCAGGGGGAGAGGGGAGACACACCCAGAGGGGGAGAGGGCAGGGATGGGGGGGTATAGACAAGCATTAGCCGGAGGGTGTATATCCAGAAGGGGGAGGAAAGGGAGGGAAAGAGAGAGACAGAAAGGACGGAGGGGGGGAGAGAAAAAGAAAGAGAGACGGTGTGTTGGAAAAAAGGGGAGAGAGAGAGAGAGAGAGAGAGAGAGAGAGAGAGAGAGAGAGAGAGAGAGAGAGAGAGAGAGAGAGAGAGAAATAAAGAGAGAAAAAAAAGAGAGAGACAGAAAGGACGGAGAGGGGGAGAGAAAAAGAAAGAGAGGGAGGGAGGGAGAGAGAGAGAGAGAGAGAGAGAGAGAGAGAGAGAGAGAAAGAGAGAAAGAGAAAGAGAGAGAGAAAGAGAGAGAAAAAAATCCATTGATAGCGTAAGCCCCCGTAAAATTGATTCCGGGGGGATCGAAAATTGCCAGACCTTATTGTGATTGTGTAAGGCGCGCCGGAGGGCATTGAAGGCTTGTCGTGGGCCTAACAGGATTACGCCGAGAGTTGATAAACAGCGCGATACAGGTACTGGCACACGCGTAAACTTCGCTTTGGCTGCTAATGAAGCGAGGAGAAATGGGGTCGGGATTAGGCGGTGCATTTGGGGGACATTTGAATGATAAAGAAAGGAAGGACGTGGGAAAAGGGAAGGTAGGAGAAGAGAGAGAGAGAGAAAAGAGAGAGAGAGAGAAAAGAGAGAGAGAGAGTTATGGTTAGAAATAAATATATAGACACAGATAAACAATCAGACAGATAGACAATTAAATGATAAAGACAGAAGAGATGTGGGAGAGAGATAGACCGATAGATAGACAGAAAGAGAAAGAGAGAGAGAGAGTAAGAAAAAGACACAGAAAGAGAGATAAATAAACCCACAGAGAGAGAAAAAGGGACACAGAAAGAGATAAATAAACCCACAGAGAGAGAGAAAAAAGGGACAAAGCAGCCGTTCGAAAAGACCAACAGGTTGTCATCAGGCAAAGACTAAACCCAGATGCAAGTACGACTCCACAGCTGATCGAATCCCCGCTCGTTCGAACACGGCGTCCGAGACAGCGGCGTGGACACTGAACAGAGCCCCTACGACTGACTACTTCTTTACGAGACCTGGTTCCCGCAAGTGGCTCCGGATCTCTGTGTCTAGTGCGAATGAGGTGGGCTGGTGGGTCTGGTGGGTCTGGTGGGAGGCGGCGCACAGGATATGAGGTGGGCGAGCGAGTGGGCAGGGGAATGTATGAAAGTGTTGGCTGTGTGCAGAGGGGGTTAGCGGGAGGGGAGGGGGAGGAGGGGGGTGATGGATGCGGCGAGGGCTGTGATTTAGGGTTGAGGATGTGAAAGGGCGTGAGAGATTTTTGGGATTAGTTCAAAACATTATCCTATATTCACACACTCATGCACAATGTAGGCACACACACATTTGTGTGTGTGCGTGTGCGTGCGTGTGTGTGTGTATGTATATGTATATATGTATATAATGTATATATATATATATATATATATATATATATATATATATATATATATATACTTATACATATATAATATCATCATCACAAATAATGATCAAGAGTATCACAATCATTTATAATAATAATAACAACTATAGTAATGATGATTATGACCATTGATATCACAAAAATAATATTGAATATCTAACTACAATTTATTTTTTTTTGGAACAAGCTAAACGAAGTGTCGACATGTAAATGCGAAAACACGGTTTCTTCAAACACCTCTAAAGCAATTTCGCAGTTGCTTGACACTTTCATGACTCTGCCACCATCTGGTGTGAATCATATTTGTGCATGTCTTTCATGACTGAGATATAGTCTTTCGTCTCGTAATACATCATCTAATTAGCTCTTATTATTGTTCTCTGTTAACATTTATATATTCTTTTATTTCTTTCCCTTTCTAATTCTCTGATTCCAATTCCCTATTTCCCCGTATCTAATGGTTTGAGAAACAAGCTATAATAAGAAATGCAACCAGACTTTCTGAGAGATGCACCGAGAGCCGTAATCAAGTCCAGAATTGACCTCTTAACTATGGCGTCTTTGCGAACGCCATCTGTGGACGAATTCTTACAGTTTCCAGCGAGTCGACCGGATGGTTTGAATTATTAAAGGCCTTTTACTTATTAACACGCAAGGGTGTAAATCATGAAGCGCATATGCACTAAAACACGGTCGTAAACATGCATGTAGCAACAAGAATGTAAAAATGCACGTGAGTGAGGTACATGCTTATATACA
>NW_028234420.1:9290023-9295023 GCF_977035675.1 Penaeus japonicus
CTGCATTCTTCTTATTATTATTCCCTTACCTTTTAATTACCTTCTTCTTCTCCTTCTTCTACATTTATTTTCTTCTTTTTATTCTTCTTCTTCTACATTTTCTCTTTTCTTTATATATATCATTATTCTACATTTTCCTTTTTATCTTCTTTTTCCTCTTCTTCCTCACCATTTTCTTCTTCCGCTCCAGTAGTGGATTCCTTGCAATGTTTCTTTTGCAAATCAATTTCGTACAAGTTTTAGCTTCGAATTTCACTACTGTCTTTCTTCTTTTTCCTTTTTGATTTTTATTCATTCTTGTTTCTTAGCTCTTGCTTGCTTCTTACTTCTCTTTGCTTTTGCATTTTTACATATTTTGTTACTATCATGGTTATCATTATCATCATCATCATTATCTTTTATAATGATAATGATAACAATAATAAAGACAACAATAAGAAAGATACAACATGATGAAAATGATAATGAATAAGAATAATCAAATGAAGGATTCGGACATGAGATGAATGTCCTTCACAGGAACTCGTCTTAAAGTGTCTTATTTCACTAAGTTGAAAAGGAAGGCACTTCTTTTTTTTTTTTTTTTCTTTTTTTTTCAGAGAAGTCATTTCTCGTATGGAATCCGAGTTGACTTTTCCTTCTTCTGTTCTCTTCTTCTTCCTGTTTTTTTTTTTTTTTCTTTTCTTTCTTTCTTTTCTTTTTTTTTCTTTCTTTTCTTTTCTTTTCTTTTTCTTTTTCCTTGTCTTTTTTTCTTTCTTGACCTTTTGTTTTTAGTAGTATTGTTTTGTCTGTTCTTTTTATGTCTTATTTTCTTCTTATTATTATTTTCCGTATCCGTTTTTTTCTCCTTCTTCTTCTTTTTCTTCTTTAGTTTTCTGCCACTTTTTTTTTTTTTTCTTTCTTTCTTTCATCCTTGACATTTTCATCTTCTTCGTCCTTCTCCTTTTTTTCTTCCTCATCTGCTTCTTCGCTTTTTTCTTATTATGATCTAACCGTTTTTTTTTTATTTCTTCCTTTTCTTTTTTTAATTTTTCCTCTTTTCTTTTCTGGATTAGGATGAGACAGAAAGTCACAAAAGTGAATGAGATGATGCCGAAGCAACAAAGGTAAGATAGAGAGAAAGATTATATATATATATATATATATATATATAGAGAGAGAGAGAGAGAGAGAGAGAGAGAGAGAGAGAGAGAGAGAGAGAGAAAGAGAGAGAGAGAGAGAGAGAGAGAGAGAGAGAGAGAGGAAGAAAGAGAGAGAAAAGGAAGAAAGAGAGAGAGAGAGAGAGAGAGAGAGAGAGAGAGAGCATGCGAAAGGCATCATTTTCCATCCAGTCATACCGAAAAAGTCTTACATGACCACCCCTCCCCCTCACCCCTTCCCCCCCACACAGTCCCCCTCAAACCTCAAAACTCGAGAGAGAAGGAGAAGAGAAGAGAAGGGGGAGGGGAGGGGCAGGAGAATGATCACCTCCTCGACATCGGTAAGACTTGAAGACGATGAACGGCGCAAGACACAAGTTTGCTTCAGCATCTCGTGAGTTCCTTAATGAGGGGAAGTTACCAGGAAACTGTCAGGTGATGGCAGGTGCGAAGGAGATACTCTCTGGGGGAAGTTAAGAGAGACTGGGTGTCGGCAAAGGCTTCGCGAAGACGCCTCAGGAGGAGGGGAGGGGACAGGGGGGAATGGGAGGGGGAGGTGGGAGGTGGGAGGCGACAGGACAGAGGAGGGGAGAAGGGGGAAGGGAGAAGGGGATGGGGTAAGGCGACAGGAGAGGGGAAGCGCCTGGGGAAGGGGAAGTAGGAGGGAGGGTAAAAGCTTGAGGTAGTTAGGGGGGGAAGGGAAGGGAAGGGGAAGGGGAAGACGACTGGATAGGAGAAGAGGGAAGGGGAAGCGAGGGGGAAGGGTGGGGAAGGCGGAGTCAGGAGGGATGAAGGAAGGGAATGTAGGAAGGGGGGGAGGGGAGAGAAGCCTGAGGAAGTGGGGAGGGGAAGAATACAGGAGAGGAGAGACGAGAATGAGGAAGTGGAAGAAAGGGTGGAAGAGGCTAAGTAAGAAAGGGGAGAAAGGGGGAGCATCTGAGGAGGAGAGGGGAGAAGGGAAAGCCTGAAAGCATTTGAGAGAGGAGAGGGGAGAAGTGGGGTGAGTGGGTCAAGAGGAAGAGGAAGAGAAAAGAAACAGAAAAGGTAGAAGGAAGAGGGAAGAAGGGGTTTTGTTTCACTGAGAAAAAAATGAAATGAGAATTTAGGAAAAGGGAGAGACAGAGAATGAAGAAAAATATCATCACGTGATTAGAACAGCTTCTAAGGGATATGATCCCTAGAAGCTACAAGAGGGGTGGGATTATATTAGTAGCATATAGGGTTATGTGTAGATTAACTAGACTGAATTTCACGTGATGGAGTCGGATCTTGAATCACTTGATTGAACAAAGAGTTTAGGATTAAAATGCAAAGTGGGAGGAGGTTGTTGTAGTTGTTGTGATGTGGTTGTGGGGAGGGGGGGGGGCAGATATTGTAGTTAGAATGTGTACAGGTGAATTGACAGGTGGTTGAATATGTGAGCGAATTTAATTCACGTTTCATGCTTAGTTTGCTCATTGTTGTTGTGTTTGTGTTAAGTTTGCAAGTCTGTCTTGTTTACTTACATACGGAGTCTTATACTGTTTGGAGGAAGAAGACTTTCAGTGTGTATAATTCGTCACTATCGGAGGGTAATGTGCATCGTGACCGAATCACATGACACAATCTCTGCATGAGTAGAATAATCAGGTGACACGAGTGCATAGGTGAACCTCGTGTGGGAGTGTCAGGCAGGCGGTACGGAGTCACGAAGAAGGCAGTCTGGAGTGCCATGCGGGTGCCACGTAGGGAAAGGAGGGCCGGGCAGAAGTCGAAGGGTCAAGCAGCGTGGCGTCACGTAGCGGCGAGTCGAAGGGTCAGGAGCAGAGGTGGGGAGGGCCAGCGAGTGCTCAGACAGCAAGGAGTCAGGCAGTGTCTGGTCAGGCAGGGCATGCGGGAAGAGTGCCGTCCCAGCAGCTACCGTGAAGCTCCAGGCTAGAGCCGATCGGTCTCTCTGGCTCAGTGTTGTTCCCACCGCCACACGGAGTGGGTGTGCACGCTCTCCTCTTGGGGAATTGTCGCTCTCTGTAATAACTTTGTGTGATTCTCTACCTCGTGTGAGACACTTTGATATTGAATGTGAATGATGAACTGAGCTTTAGCTTTGTCCTTTGATGGAAAAATGGTAGTGGTTTGGCATTTATTTAGGCAAACATGACAGTACATAACGGAAACTCGCAAGTATTACCTATACTTTTGTAAGTGTACTGTTTACATAGATTTGATCCCTGGAAAAAAAAATAAAGATACAAAAAATAAAGAATTGTACGCCTTTCCTTTTTCTTTTTCTCTCGCCCGTGCTCGGTAATTAGTTAAGTGAACAGCTTGAACTCGCGTAAGCTGTCGCTGAGCGTCGCCAGGTCTGGAACTTTGATGTAATTTGTTCCGGGAAGTGTTTGATCACGGCCTCAAGGTAGGTGTCCTGTCGCTGTGTGAACATTTCATTACTGGGCCTTTTCCTGATATTTCGTGTTGTTCGCTCTTTGTCATGGTAGTGGGAGTTAACTTTGTAACACTTGATCTCGTTAACGTATGGCGTAAGCTTGTTTCGTTGCACGTGATGTAATATGTTGCAAGGGAAGGAACGGTAGAGGCATTTCTGATGGATGAACACTGACAGCTGGGAATGGAGGAATGAAATTGGCGAGTTCTTTCGTCACATTTCGTGTAGAATTCATTTGTCATTTTCCGCGAAGGGTTTGATGTAGATTCCTTTAGAAACCTTAATCAGAAATGAAAATTATATCTAAAAAAAAAAAAAAAAGACAATATACCTTGACCCCATTTTATGCATGTTTCTACTCTTCTGTTTCGCATGATGGATTTTAAAGAATGGAAAAAGAGTCATCCGAATTCTATAAAAGGTCAGAAGAACCTAAAACATTTTGTACAGCTTTCTGAAGGACAGTGAAGAGTGTGCTTAAGATTTATATAAAACAAACACATCGCAAAGATTTATGTAACAACTGGACAGAGATTTACAGACACTCGTTTCACTTGACAGTCGTCGGCGTCAAGTAAAACTGAAGTGTTATTTTCTTTTAAGGGGGGGAAAGGGGGAGGGGAAGGGGGGCTTTGATATGCCTTTAATTTTGTAACTAATGCTATATATTGGTTTAAGATTAATTCAGTTAATATTTTCATTTTCCCAGTCTTGATGACGTTGGGAAATGTCAGAAAATATTTTTGCTTAGAGATAAGTCTTGTAACATATATACTTTAACAAAAATACTTTGACGGATTATTTTCCTCCTTTAATACAGGGAAACGTGTAAATCTTTAATACTGTAAATTGAAAAGAAAGGAGGTCTATAATATATATATATATATATTTGATTTTCTAAAAGGAAGAGATTTTAGAGTTGTTTTAAGCCTGGGGAGGATTGCATGTTGACTGCAAATGTCCTTAAGAATAGACTCACCATTAGAGATAATTAGTTCCTGTCATAATGATTAGAGCTTTTTGTGCATTTGGGGAAAAGATTCTTTTTGAAATTCTTCTTGGGGAATCGAAGTGTTATATAGCGTTGAGTGAACTTTGCTGCTATTCCTGGTGTGAAGTGTTATCAACAGCTGCCTGTGTAAAAGGGATTGCAAAGCTTTTCTAAGTTTGGACACGAGAATGCAACATGCAATGCCTTTGTCTGTTATTTGGAGCCATTCTCCAATTTGCACAAAATGCAGAGATTTTCTATTTTCTTTTTTTTTTTCTTTTCTTTTCTTTTCTCTTTTGTTCAGCGCGAGTGTTCAATTCGTATGATATATTTCATTTATGATGTTACTTTTATGTGATTAGGAATAAAAAATATATATATAAATAAATGAAGTAAAATAGTTAGTAAGTAGAAAATTAGATAGCAAAAATCATTGTTCTTCATGACA
>NW_028234420.1:9305023-9315023 GCF_977035675.1 Penaeus japonicus
CGTTATCATCATTACTGTTATAATACTACTTCTAACAGTACTACTGCAGCTGCTTACGTTGTTTTTACTACTGCTGTTCCTTCTACTACCGCTGCTTCTGCTACTACTAATTATGATAACAATGGTGATGATAATGATACTAATAATGATATTAAGAGTAATAATAGCAACAATAATAGTTCTAATGAAAATTATGACAATAGGAAGAATATAATCACAGCAACAACAATGATAAAATGATGACAAATGTGATATGAAAATTAAATGCAATAACAATGATGATACTTGTAATGATGATGCTGGTGATGACAGTGATAAAGGTTATAACAGCAACAACGCAATAAAATTAATAAAAATACTAATTATGATGATAATAGTAAGATAGTAAGATAATGAAAATGGTACTATTAATTATCATAATGTATGATGATATTAATAATTCTGACAATAATGATAGTAATGATGATAACAAAAATGATAATAATAAACAATAATGACGATAAAAATAACAATACAGTAATTATGTGATGATAATAATAATAATACTAATAATAATAATAATAATAATAATGATAATCATAATGATAACAATGATAATTATAATAATAATGATAATTATAATAAAAGTTATAATGCTGATGATAAACATGGTAACAATAATGATAAAGATAATGATAATAGTAATAATATTGATATTGAGAATAATGATAGGAATGATAATAATGATAACAGTAATAGCGATAGTGAGCATGATAAAGATAGTAACAGTAATGATAATAACAATAATTAAATAATAGTAACGGTAATTATTATCACAATCGTTTATGGAAACAATAATAAATAGTTATTCTACAAACAATACCATTTACAGTCTTGTTTACAGTGACCATCACACAATGTAAATAACACAAGTACCACCATTAGTGATTTCCACGGAGCCATCTCCACCACCTCATTAATAAGCCCCGCACACTTAATCACACTTAACCACACACACACACACACACCCTTAACCACCCTTACCATAATCCTCATCCTATCGTCTTACCTCGAGCGTGTAATATTTATCTAGATAGTTCTAGAGATCGTCTTTCTTACGGTCTCTATACAGCGTGGCGTTTTACCGACGTCGAAGATGAGCTGCGTTTTTTTTTTGTTTTTTTTCAGTGTATTAGCGGGAATGTGGAGTCAACGGGGGGGAGGGGGGGAAGACTCGGGTTAAACAGACGGGGTGAATGTAATGTATCTTGGCTTGGGTAGTAGTAGTAGTAGTAGTAGTAGTAGTGGTAGTAGTAGTAGGGTGTTCATATAGGGAGTGCTCCTACGTAGTCTTGGGTCCTGGGGGAGGGAGTGGAGGGGATGGGGATGGGGAGGGGGAGGGGAAGGGGGGAGGGTCTGGCTGGGGGATCATTTCGTTGAGGTATGATGTTGGTTAATGTATGGGCGGAGAGGGCTGGTGAGGGGGGATGAGGGGGAGGGAGGGAGGTGGGAGGAATATGGGTAGGTGGGAAGGGGAGGGGGAAATGAAATGGAAATGAAGGTGAGAAGGAGAAGAAATGAGAGGGAGGGGAGGGAACGGTGGGGGGACGGGGAAGCAGACAGAGAAAAAGAGACACATGTAGACCAAAAAAAAAAAAAAAAAAAAAAAAAGAAAGACAGAAGCAGACAGAGAGAAAAAAAGAAGACACAGAAAAGACAAACAAATCTTAACAACAAACAACCAAACAGACAGAAGACAACGAAGACAAAAAGAGATACATCCAAACGAAACAAGAGAGCCAATCAACAGACACTCCACAGCCAAAAACCCTTAACCAAAACATCTCATCTCAAAGATCTCATCCCAAACAACCGCTTGACCTTACGCCTGACCTGTCTTCACCTCAAGGCATTGATGGGTCAAGTCGACGTCAGGTTGTAGTGATGACGTGGGCATCTCACACGATTGTGATCTGGAGGCGGCTCTGTGGGAGGACCTCGGCATTCATTAACAGGTCTCCGGGCGGCCGCGTGTGCATAAGTAATGAAGCTCTAACAACTTATTTAAGAAGATGGCAGGGCGCGGCTGCTCACTGGGCCGTTTTTTTTTATGATTGTTGTGATGTTTCTGACTGCATTTTGGTTGTTTATTTTTATTTATATCATAATATATATATCATAATATGATAATAATAACGGCAATGAAAATTATAATAACCATATTGCGGATAACGATAAAACAAATAACGATAAGAGAACAATAATAATAATGATGATAATAATAATGGTAACAGTAATAACAATAATGATATCAATTATGATAATGATAGTGTTAATGATAATAATAGTAATGATGACAATCATAATTAAGATAACAAGAATGATAATAACCAGAATGTTAATAATAATGAAAAGGATGTGAATGATGATGATAACAGCAACTACAATTAATGATGATGGTGTTCCTGTTGATGATAAGGATTAAGATAATGATAGTAATAATAACCACGAATTCAAAGTTTAAATTTCATGCTTGAATATAGGTTTCTCTTTGTCTGAATGCCTTTGGGTTTGTTTGTCTAGCTAATAACTATCTATGAGATATTGATATACATCTTATAACATACATTAACATCCTCATGCAACATTAATCAATATCTTACTACAAAATTCGTTTCTATCTATCTATCTACAGCATTCATTAATATTCATCTATAACATTTATCAACTGATATAAATGTAAAGTATTTATCAGTATCTATTTACGCCTAATCTAATCTATTTACAGAATGAACATCTAACCTTAGCATTTATCAATAACTTTCCTGCCCCATTTATAAATATCTAAAGTATTTGCCAGCCTATCTACGTATTCTCTCGTTGCTGTTGCTGTTCTTGCAAGTATTTTTAGCACAAACACTCCACACACGGGTCGATTGGGGTTTGTTGATACCTAGAAATAGAAAAATCTTTTTGGAGGAGATATAATGACCCTAGTGCTGAGGCTCCATTATTTTCAAGGGTGGCGGTAGGGAAGAAAAGGAGAGGGAGGGAGAGGGGGGGGGGAGGAGAGAGGGGGAAGGGAGGGGGAAAGGAGGGAGAGGGGGGAAGGGAGGGAGAGAGGGGGAAGGGAGGGAGAGGGAGGGAGCAGGGAGAGAGAGGGGGGCGCAGGGAGAGAGGTAGAGGGATGGAGAGGGGGAAGGGAGGGAGAGGGGGAGCAGGGAGAGGAAGGGATAGAAAGGGAGAGGGAGAGAAGGAGGAATGGATAGGAAGAGAGAGAGGCGGGAAAAGAGGGAGGGTGGGAGAGGGAGAAGAAAGGAGGGTGGAAAAAGGCGAGGAAGGGAGAGGAAGGGAAAGGGAAAAAAGGGAGATAAGGAGGGAAAGTCCGACTGGTGGGAGAGAGGGACTGAGGGAGAAGAGGAAGGAGGAGATAACGAGCGGGCAATAGGAACTGAGGGATGGAGAGAAGGTAGGAGGGAAAGAGCAAAGGAAGAAGAAAAAGTGGGAGGGAGAGAATAACATAGCAAGAGAGGGAAGGAGGGAATGTGCGGGCAGTGGGAGGGATGGATAGTGGGATGGAGGGAGAGAGGGAGAGAGGTAGGGAGGGAGAGAGGGAAGGAGGGGATGTGCGGGCAGTGGGAGGGATGAAGAGTGGGATGGAGGGAGAGAGGAAGGGAGGGAGGGAGAGAGGAAGGGAGGGAGGGAGGGAGGGAGAGAGGGAGGGAGGGAAAGAGGGAGGCAGGGCGACAGGGAGGGAGGGAGGGAGGGAGGGAGGTAAGGATGATTAGAGAGTCGAGGGTATGCGAGAGGGAGGAAGGCTAGCTTGAAGGAGACATCAGGGCATTGGTGGTGGGTTGTGGGGAGGGAGGAGGGAGGAGAGGGAGGGGGGGAGCGGTGTTTTGCATGCGTAATGAGCCTTTAAAAATTCCCTTTGTGATGGAAGGATAATGAAGGCCACCATACCACCCTCTTGTTTGTAATGATGGTGGCGCTGGCGCGGTCAGGCCTCGTAAAAATGGTTTCAGGGGAATTCTTATTCAGTTCGAAACCGACGCTTTGAAATTGCTGATTTTCTCCTTGTTGTTAATGTTGTTGTTATCATTATCATGATTATATTATTACTTCTTCTTCTTCTCCTACTATAACTACAACAACAACTACTACTATTATTACTACTATTGTCATATTTACTATTGTTATCATCCTTGTTATTATTACTATCATTATTATTATCATAACTATCATCATTATCTCTATGACTATTATTATTGTTACTGATACTACTACTACTACTATTCCTGCTACTATTGTTTCTGTTGGTATAATTATCATTATCATTATCATTACTATTATCGTTATCATTATCATCATCAGTATTATTACCATTATCACCAATTATCCCTAACATCATCATTATCAGTATATCATTATCATTATAATCAATACAGACATAATTATATTCCGAAAGGGAAGAATCTGCTCTGTTTACACCTATATTGATTCATAACAATCACCGATAATGCTAATAAAATTCTTTATCGATTTTCCCCCCGAAAAAATGTGTTCACTGATGCCAATTATAGCCAAAATCAATAAAATCTTACATAAGCCTGACATAGGGGTCCCATAGGCCTACAAAAATCGATATTCACAGCCTAACTAGAGGTAGCGACCACGCGACACAGCTGTCAGCTCAGTCACCCGCAGTCGGTCTCAACAGGACACGAGCTACGGGGAGAGGGGGGGGGGGCAGATGATAGAGGGATAGAGGGATAGAGAGAGAGAGGGAGGGAGAGAGAGAGAGAGAGAGAGAGAGAAAGAGGGAGAGAAAGAGAGAGAGAGATAAAGACAAAGAGAGAGAGAGAGAGAAAAAAAAAGAGAGAGAAAGAGAGAGAGAGAGAGAAAGAAAGAGAGAGAAAGAGAGAGAGAGAGAGAGAGACAGAGAGAGAGAGAGAGAGAGAGAAAGAGAAAGAGAGAGAAAGAGAGAGAGAGAGAGAGAGAAACAGAGAGAGAGAAAGAGAAAGAAAGAGAGAGAGAGAGAAAGAGAGAGATAGAGAGGGAGAGAGAGAAAAAAAAGAAAGAAAAAGAAAGAGAGAGAGAGAGATAAAACTTTGTTGCATACATACAAAATCAAGTATGTACCCAGAAAGCTTCCTTCCCCCTCCCTTCCCTTATGATTCCCACCAAGACATATATCCTAACATTCCGAAGCAAATTGAAGTGCCAAACATTGAAAAGAATGCAATCAAGGTATTTTCTAGCCGGCAAAGTTCCCTGTGTATGACATTCTTAACGTGAGTCTGTGGGAAAAAAGGTAAAGACAAAGATCTTGGCTTGGCATCTTTTGGGAATTGTTGGAAGATGAATGTTCATGTGCAGTGGATGTGGATATGTTGCCTGGATTATGAGGGTGATGGGAATGTGTTATGCTTGTGTGTAGCGCTCTTGGGAATGGAGTTTCGGGGTACCTGAGCTGCTCGCTTGTTGTCATTCAATATTGTGATAATTATGTTTAAGCATTTGTCAATAATTTATTTTCTCTAATAATACACATACTTATCTTCCTATATATTTTTATTTGCTTCCATTGTTATATGAAACTTATAGTGCATGAACACACTAGAGTTTATACAGCGTCTGCATAATCACATTATTTGTAATAGCAACATAAACATATGCAGTTATATTTAATAACTTACAATGATAACCATATTAAATTACTTACAATACAAAGAATTAACAATACCTACGTAATCATGCTGAATTACTTACGAGAATATTATAGCAAGTGTAATAATAACCACACTAAATCACCTACAAAAGACTGTACAGCTGATAAGCATACACAAAGCACTCTCAATATCTACTGTAAGCACAATAAATGACTTTACTTGCACGCCCACTTCCTCACCTACCCCGCCCTCCTCACCCACCCACCCACCCACCCACCCACTCAGCCGACCTACACACAGCCAAGCAAGAGCAGGAAGAGGATATGCTAATGAGGTGGTCGGGGCTCATGACGGTGTGAGGTGGAGGGCGCGAAGGAAGAGGGGGGGGGGAGGTGGAGGACGCGAAGGAAGGGGGGGGGGAGATGGGGGGAGCAGGAGGGTGGAGGGGGAGGTGGAAGGCGTGAGAGGGGGGAGGTGGAGGGCGTGAGAGGTAGGGGGGAGGGGGAGGCTGGGAGGGAGGTGGAGGATGGGTGGGGGGAGAGGTGGAGGAAGGGGTGGGAGGTGAAGCTCAGGCCACGCGAAGCCCCTGTCTGGAAACCTCCTGTTTGGCCCCGGACAGATCCTGCAGGAAGCCAGGGTGCACTTCCGCTCCTTGCTCGTCTGTCTGTCTGTCTGTCTGTCTGATGTCTGGTGTTTTTCTTTCTTTCCTTTCCCCCTTTTTATGTTATTGTTGTTTTACTCCACTTGTCTTTATTGCCTCGTTTCCCAGAGTGCGTTTTTTGCTTTTTGATTTATTTGTTCTAGATCTATTTTTTTACTTTGTATTTTCCTTCCTCTCTCTTCCCCTCTCTCCCCTAACTTTTTCTTTCTTTCCTTATTGCTCTCTCGACCTTTTTTATCTGATATATATATATATATATATATATATATATATATATACGTGTATGTGTATGTGTGTGCATGTGTGTATGTGTGTGTGTGTGTGTGTGTGTATGTGTGTACATACACATATATGCATACATGTGCCTAGACATAGATGTTGCACAAACATACATATTCACATAAGTGATTAATAACGTCGCCACAGAGCATAATTACGCAGCCAGACGCTTCAGACCTCCATGTGCGTGAAAAAGGAAAAGGTTCAGGTTCATGTGTGTCTACGCGCGAGTGTCGGTCCGGGGAGGAAACCTAGACGGGTCATTATGGCGGGGTAAGGGACCAGCCCGCCCTCACCGTTTCCGGTCTGGTGCTCGAGAAACAAACTCGGGTGTGCTGGCTCCGTAGAGTTTGTCACGCGGTGAAAATTCATGTATGGGGTGATGGATGGATGTATGAGGGTGAGAGAGTGAACGAAATTAAGAGAGAGATAGAGATAGAGAGAGAGAGAGAGAGAGAGAGAGAGAGAGAGAGAGAGAGAGAGAGAGAGAGAGAGAGAGAGAGAGAGAGAGAGAGAAGCAGAGGAGATAGGGAGAAAATATAATATTAAGAGAGTCTGTGGTGGGAGAGAGAAAAAAAGACAAAGAGACAGGGAACAAAGAGGTGTGAAAGGAAGGCAAGGGAAACACACAAGCAGAGACCTAAATCGAGGCTCAGGGAGAGAAAGAAAAAGAGTAAGTGATTGCAAAATAGAAGAGGGGAGAAAAGTCATGAAAAATGGAGAGAAAGAGGGAGAGAGGGAGAGAAAGAGAAAGAGAGAGAGACAGACAGAGACAGAGAGAGGCAGAGAGAGAGAGAAATAGAGAGAAGTACAATTGCATTCTAGTTTCCCTATCAACTGAACGCCACAAAAATACTAAGAGTATAGCCTGCCAGTTTAGACAAGAGACAACCGATGGCTTTTTGTAATATAAAAAATGAATAGAAATCTGTCCGGACGCGTGTGAAGCATCCGAAATTATTGAATCGATCCAGGACGAAAACTGTCATGATATACTTTTTAAAAACTAACCCCCCCCCCCACAAACACACAAAAACCACCCTTCGCATCTGCAATTCACTACCGTTGCGCAAAACGAGCTCACAGCTCATTCAAATACTTTACTTCACTCTCTTTTTTTGCGAAGATGTAAAAGGTTTTAGATTCATAAGAATAGTGAATAAAAATTGGATAAGAGGTATCCATTTATGCTGAAGAATTCATGTATGAGAGCGAGGGATATGAGTATATTGGGTGTCAACAAAGACTCAACTGCATACGAGGGTGGCCAATCGACCGGAAAAATAAACGTTATTGTTTGAAGTTGCATTAAAAGTCTTAAAAGAAACTCGTGTACAATAAGCCTGCGGGACATGCTATTCACAAGACTATGATATTCGGAAGTTTCTTGTTTAAATATTCTGTTTCTGTCACGTGCCCTGACCTCGGAAGTGACTGGAACAATGAGTGACACATCACTTTCATATAACACTAGGTGCTGCTGAGTCAGCGTACGCAGTTGTCTCCCACGAACAAGACATAAGAACTTACTTTGACTACACAGACTTGCATACCTATACTGTATGTGTGTTTTTGTGTGTGTGTCTGTTTATGTGTATATATGTATATATATATATATATATATATATATATATATATGTATATATATATATATATATATATATATATATATATATATATGTATTATATATGATATATATATATATATATATATATATATATATATATATATATATACATATGTGTGTGTATGTCTGCGCTGTCGTTGCCGATTATTGTTAATGTTATCATTATGATTGTTCGTGCGAGTGTGTCCGTGTGCATTTTGTCCATTTCATAGCTTTATGTCTGTACTTATACTAATACTTATTTATCACCTTGTAGATCGTATTTATAGTTTGGCAATTTAGGATACGAGGGGACAATTTTGCCCCGTCATTTCCCCTCTGTCTCTTTGATGCAAGATAGGCGTCGAAACACCAAGTGCCTCGAGGGAAAAAATCAAATCCAACAACCTTGCTCTTTCACATCGGCTGTAAGTATGCTTGGCACATTTATTTCCAACGGCCATAAAACATTCCTCGTGCCTTTTCATGCATGGCGAGTTGATCATGATTGCACTTCGTATTAATGCACAGCGCGCTGGCAAGAATGTGACAGTGTTTGACAGTGATATAGTTTTACCGATCGTGGTTGCGGCCGCGTCAAAATGATACGCGCACATGACACACGAGCATGTGTGAACGGATTTTTAGCTTTTCTGGGTCGGACGTTTGATGGAATGTAGGGCGGAAAATGTGTCATACTTCTCTTGCT
Source organism: Penaeus japonicus (assembly GCF_977035675.1). Taxonomy (NCBI): domain Eukaryota; kingdom Metazoa; phylum Arthropoda; class Malacostraca; order Decapoda; family Penaeidae; genus Penaeus; species Penaeus japonicus. The sequence goes on from NW_028234420.1 coordinate 9,313,931, forward strand.
GAAATTGTTGCATACACGGATGTCCCTGAATCCAGCCATTACGTGTTTATATAAAAGAGACAGAGACATTCAATTTACAATTAGACACACGACGCGTTACGTCCATCAGAAATTGTACATTTATACACGGAACACACGTTACGTTGTACATCGGATAAAGCACGAAACAATCTCACGCTTGAACAAGAGCAGCGCCACTTTCTACGGGCGCATCTCCCTACGAGGACGAGCCCCGCCGGTGCCCCTATTAAGACGAGCGGCCACGGATCGGCGCCGAATTCAATTTCCTCCGACAGTGCCACAACTCGATGCAAATGCCTCAGTGCCTCAACTCAAGTGGCCCTTCCATGAACCGCTCCTCGGACGGCGACACTCCTGGACTCGGGTGTTTACAAGCTCAAAGGCAGGCTGCAAAAGCACTACACAACGCGGCATTGCTGGCATTAATTCCTTGGATGGTATTTTTATGCAAATGAGCCTGAACAAAGTGCAGGGCGGCGTACTGCATATACACCTAAGGCTTTGAGGAAAGGAAAAAAGAGAAGGTAATGTTGAAACGGTCTTTTTTCTTCCTGAAGAAGCGAGATGCGGATGGAAGTTTTTTTTTCTTTCTTTTTTTTTTTTACTTTCTCTTCCGAAGTGTTTTAAAGAAAGTTTGACTTCTTTTGAAAAGTTATGACGCTGACGGTGGTAATATATTAATGAAGGTAATAAGAATGAAAGTGACAACAAAAGTGATGATCGTGAGCATACGAATGGTGATCATACTCATGGCAATAATGAATCGCAGTAATGATAACAGTAATGACAATGAAAGTGATATCAGTAACTATATGATAGTGATAGCAAAAATCATAACGATAGTGATAAAAGTAATGATAAGAGTAATGATAATGATAGTGATAACAGCAAAAAATGCTGATAATGGCAACAGTAATTAAAATGATCTAGTTAGCACTCAGATACTCTGAACCTGTAGCGAAGGAATAGTAGCAACAGCGCCACGCCTCCACCCTTATTCGCCCCCCCCACCCCACCCCACCCCCCAGCCTCACCCCCCTTAAAGATACCCGCCTGCGATAACCTCAAATGG
>NW_028234420.1:9320023-9322523 GCF_977035675.1 Penaeus japonicus
TCTAGAGAAAAGTTATGTAGAAAAAGGGCGGGGGGAGAAATCTAATAAGACGATATCCACAGGTTGATGGCTGAGAGTCGGATGATGGAGCGGGTGTGGGAGGAGAGGATGGGAGGGGGGGGGGTGCATGTACCAGCGGCCTTGCACTTGATCCACTCATAATACCCCTGCGGTAGTGTGTGGTCTTTCCCCCATTCCCTTTCCCCTCCCCCACCGTCCCTTTCCCCCTCCCCCTCTCCCTCTCCCCCGCGCATGAGGTAGAGTAGCCAACCTGCTGCCACGGTCGGTTTTAGTGCTCTCAGGCGTACTGACAAGTCCATTAGCATTAGCTCTTAGTGGCCACCGTTGCAACAACATCGCCACCCCTTTGCAACTTCAGGGCGTCTTGTTGATCTTGTTGCTTGTTAGTTGCGCTCTGGGGTGTGTTTGCGTTGGTGGGGAGGGGAAGGGAGGGGGGGAGAGACCCCTCGTCGAATGGCGTTGCCACTTTGATCATCGGAAAATAAAATGACATCTAAGATAGAATGCAAGTTGATTATATCTGGTCTATCATCTTCAAGAGGAAATACCTCCACTCCATGATAACGCCATGGCACCAAAAGCGAGGAGCGAGTCGTGGCACCCTTGGCACTCGTAACACCTTGATTGCATTTTTCTATTCATTTTTTTTTTCCATCGATCTCTTACGCCACAATGCCGTTTTATTTGCTAATGGTTATCGCAAAACCTATCGATTCACCGCTCGTTGTTGGTGATAAGCGATCTGCCACATCACAATGAGCTACGGCGAGCGCTCTCTGACGCAGGAATTGATTTATGCAGAACAGGTGTGTTGCGGTGGGGGGGGGGGGGGGGATGTGGGTATGTGGGAGTTTTTTTGGGGGGTTGTGTATGCGTTGGTGTGTTTGGTTTTGGGTTTGTGGGCGTAAGTATGTGTGTGTGTGTGTGTGTGTGTGTGTTTGATAGATATGATATTCATTGTGATAGGAGTTTGCAATGTGTGCAATGTCAGTGGAATTGAAAGAGATCATATGCGTGATGAATAGCCAACTAACTAAATAAATATGGTGTCGGTCATGGTGCTATTGATAATGAAGTTAGGGGGGGGGGGAATGATGATAATATAATTAATGGAGATTAAGACAATAATGGGAAATATACCCGTAAATGAAATGGCAACAAAATCACCAACAGACATAAGCCAATTACAACGACAGCGTTGACAGTATTGCGATTATGATGGGAACAATAACTAAAATGACATTATACTATAACTATAATGCCTCTGCTTTTATTGGTCATACTAATAATGAATCAGATAACGACTTTTTAATGCCCATAACAGCAGCTTTACTAATGATACTAATAGTAATAATGAAAACACCAACGATGATAAATGATAATCACAATAACCTTTCATTGAAAATGACCAATTACATCGTTCCTAATAAAGATAACTATTCATAATAACAACAAAACCACATGAGTATTGCAAAGAAAACTACCATTGCGCCATTCTTGAAGTAATACCTGCAAGAATCCTGGTCCTACCATCGGGTTCTTACTTTATCCTGCTTTATCCTGCGTCTGATGAACTCGTGGTTGTGCAGGCTGGGTGTGATGGAATCTTTCTTATTCATGCTGAATTCTAGCAGATTTTTTTTTTTTTTTTTTTTTTTTTGGGGGGGGGGGGAAATGGGGTGAAGAAAGGTGGGGGTGGGGTAGGAGGAGGAGGAGGAGGGGGTCTCTGAAGATCATACTGGTATAGTCTGCATCTTTACTTTTTTTTTCTTTTTTTTCTGCATTTTTCTCTTTTTTCAATTTTCATACGACTTTATGCACGGTCTTTAGATGAAAACGAATGTCATTTTCACCATCGTATTCATGTTGATATTTCCCTTCCGTGATGCCATTCTTTCTCTCCTTTCACCTTTTCCATCTTCATTCTTAGTCCTCAGTTGTCTTCATCTCGTTTTCCTCCTTCCTCTCTCACTCCCCTTACCCCTCTTCACCTTCCCCTCCTCTTCTACCTTCCTCCTCATTCTCACTCCTATTTCAATCTCTCATTCCTCTTCTTCTTCTTCACATCACCCGTCTCCTCCCCTCCTCATCCTCCTTCTCCTCCTCCTCCCTACTCCTCCTCCTCCTCCTCCGCCTCCTCCTCTTCCTCCTCCTCCTCCTCGTCCTCCTACTCCTTCTACTCCTCGTCCTCCCTCCTCCTCTTCCTCCTCCTCCTCCTCGTCCTCCTACTCCTTCTACTCCTCGTCCTCCCTCTTCCTCCTCCTCCTCCTCCTTCTCCTCCTCCTCCTCCTCCCTCATCCTCCTCTTCCTCCTCCTCCTCCTCCTCCTCCCTTTCCTCATCTCCATCTGCTTCCCCGCCACGACTAACCCCAAGTCCAAATAGCGTAGTGTTTACGCGGATCTCAGCGTACACAGCAGAGGAAAATACACATGAACATTCACTCAAGTTCTCTGGCGATTGTATAACATGGTTCCCCCC
>NW_028234420.1:9345023-9350023 GCF_977035675.1 Penaeus japonicus
AAAAGAATGACATTAAAGACATGTGGTACTTTCTTATCTGCAATTCTTAAAGGGGGAAGGAAATAGAACCCTTTTAAGCGGAAGACGCCGATTGGTTCTTGCACTTGACCTCTCGTGACCTTTCACAAAACCAGTGAGATATGATGTATATTTTCTTCTTTTTTTTTTCTTTTTTTTTTTATTCTTTGTTTAACCTCATTTGTTGTATTTATCGTGTTTTTTATACATAAATCTCCTCTCATTTATCAATCATGATTTAATTCATTATGTCGAGAGTAGAAGTTAATGAAAATGGAATTCCATGCGCGTTTTCACTATTTTTTCTTCCTATTTGCATATATGTAAATATTTATATGGTTATGTAAATGTAATTTAGCCCCTGCATCCATTTATTTCATCGCTTGATGTGCATTAAATTAGAAGATTAAAACGATTAAATATCTCGCCATGACCTGATCTAGTGACCTATGATTCCATATCAGGATATTTTTTTTACTCTCGCGTCTGCATATATCCTATAAATATCCATGGAGTCATCATAAATCTCTTTGAAATCCTATTACATGGCTTGTGTAACCCCCTTGGATAATCCTCCTGCGTGCCTTCTGTAATCCCCATACCTGGCCTTCTGTATCAACTTTGTAATCCAATTGCATGGCAGAGTGTAACACCTTTGCATGCCCGGTTATTTTCTTGCTTATGAACGCCTCCGGTTCATGCAATTTTAACTCATACGCTAGAGAAACATAGGGTTCAGTCATGATTACTCTTATGAGTAAATTGCTTTTATCTAATGAAGGGTTTTAGTTATCATGACTATCATTATTATTTTTTCATTTGAAATTTATTGAGTTAGAGAAGTTTAAGCAGTTGTTCAAGTTGTGATGGATATTTTAGAACATACTAACTTACCTCTGTGTCATCCTAAAGAAACCAAGAGAGCAATAAACATAAAAGGAGACAAGGAAGAAATGGAAGAGAGAAAAATGCGAATCATAAAGGACAATGATCGTGTGTGGGCGTCTGCCACCGTCGCACGCACACGTACACAGACACATATACATACAAAGGGAGAGAGAGAGATGGACGGAGGGCAAGAGAAAGAGAGAGAGAAAGAGAGAGAGAGAGAGAGAGAGAGAGAGAGAGAGAGAGAGAGAGAGAGAGAGAGAGAGAGAGAGAGAGAGAGAGAGAGAGAGAGAGAGAGAGAGAGAGGGAGAGGGAAAGGAGAGAGTTGAGAGAGGAGAGAGAGGAGAGAGAACGATGAAGAGAGAAGTGAGAGGAGAGAAGAGAGGAAGAGAGAAGAGAGAGGAGAGAGAGCGAGAAGAGAAGAGAGAGGAGAGAGAGAGAGAGGAGAAAGAGAAAGTGCTAGATAGAGAGAGAGAGAGACAGGAGAGAGAGAGAGAGAGAGAGAGAGAGAGAGAGAGAAGGAAGGAGAGAAGAGAGAGAGAAAGAGAGAGAGAGAGGAGGAGAGAGAGAGAGAAGAGAAAGAGAGAGAGAGAGAGAGAGAGAGAGAGAGAGAGAGAGAGAGAGAGAGAGAGAGAGAGAGAGAGAGAGAGAGAGAGAGAGAGGAACCTGCTACTCAGCATACACCGGGAAAGTCTCTTATTTAATAGGATTACAGAAGAGGAACAGGTCCTCCGCCCTCGCGTCATGGCCTCTCTTTGAACGCCTTGTCAACAGCGTCGAGGTAATTGGGTTGTTATGAACATGGCGATAGTGAGATCTTGTTACCTGTTGTTGGGGAGGAAAGAAGGAAGTGCGGCAGGAAATGAGGAGAGGTGGGGTGCGGAAGGGAGGTGGGGGGGGGAGGGATAGCAAGATGGGGAGCGCGGTGGTGGTGATGGGCGGCGGGGGGGGGGGGGGGGGGGGGGGCGGGGGAATGATGTCTTGAAAGTTTCGAAAACGGGACGGATACTACTGTCAACACGGGTGAGCTTAGATAGCATTTAATTGATATGGATGGATTTTCCCTCTTCTCTCTCTCGCTCTCTATCTATCTTCTGTGTCTCTCTATTTATCTATCTATATATGAATCTAACTATCTATATATCTATCTATTTATCTATCTATCTTGCTTTCTCTCACTCTCTCTTTCTCTCTCTTTCTCTCACTCTCTCTTTCTCTCTCTTTCTCTCTCTCCTCTCTCCCTCCCTCCCTCTCTCTCTCTCTCTCTCTCTCTCTCTCTCTCTCTCTCTCTCTCTCTCTCTCTCTCTCTCTCTTTCTCTCTCTTTCTTTCTCTTTCTCTCTCTCTTTCTCTCTCTTTCTTTCTCTCTTCTCTCTCTCTGTCTCTTTCTCTCTCTTTCTCTCTCTCTCTCTCTCTCTCTCTCTCTCTCTCTCTCTCTCTCTCTCTCTCTCTCTCTCTCTCTCTCTCTCTCTCTCTCTCTCTCTCTCTCTCTCTCTTTTTCTCCTCCTCCCTCTTTTACCTAGAAACTGCAGAAACAGCAGCGTTGTTTCCCGGAAATAATTCGCAGCGAATCACACGAATACAGATGCGAGTTCCTTCTAATGTATTGGCGCTTATTTCGAAATAATTTGGATTTATGACCTGCTGTTAAAAAAAGTTTAACGTGAATATAGTGAATTTATGATATTTTTGGTAATTAAGGCTAAAGCTGGAAGGACGAGAGATAGGAATTATTTTTTGATGAGAGAGTGTAAGGGGGAGTGTGGGATGGGGGGTTTTGGAGAGAGAAAGAGAGAGAAAGTGAGAGAGGGAGAGGAGAGAGAGAGAGAGAGAGGAGAGAGAGAGAGAGAGAGAGAGAGAGAATTGGAGTGCCATTATTGCATAGCACTACTTTATGGTTCTGTATCATGAGACTTTTATGTTGCACTGTTGCATTATCCTCCTTCACGATTCAATTGCATTATCTTATTGCTTTTTGTAATCGTGTTATGCATATGTAATGATTTTGTGATTATCATTTAATGATTTCTATTTTGCGCACGCAAGGAGAAAGTTGAATAGAGAAAAGAAGAAGGAGAACGAGGTCGAAGGAGAGAGAAAGAGAGAGAGAGAAAAAAGAGAAAGAGAGAGAGGGGGGAGAGAAAGAGAGAGAGAGATTTAATTTTGATGAGAGAGAGAGAGAGAGGGAGAAGGGGAGAGAGAGGGAGAAGGAGAGAGAGAGAGAGAGAGAGAGAGAGAGAAAGAAGGATATACATAGATATAGATAGATAGAAAGAAAGATAGATAGACAAATACATTACGAGAAAGAGAGAGCGAGAAAGAAAGCGAGAGAGAAAAAAGGAAGTGAAAAAATAGAAGATCCAGAAATAAATAAAAGAAAACCCATAATAGATAAGTAATAAAAACACGAAAAAAAACACACCTAGAAAGAAAGAAAACAAAAACCAGAAACAAAAAAAAAGAACACAAAATCATACCACGGGAATAAAAAAGAAAAAAGAAAAAAAAAGAACAACCAAAAGGGTCTTCTATTGACCGGCACACATGACTAGACAAGAGACAGTTCCCTTGAAAGTAATATGTCTCTCTTTAGGCTCTCGTTGCACTGTGTACCGGCGTGGTGGCGGAAGTACTCGACCATTCTTTATGAATATGTAATCCGTTAAGGCTGAATCCCCAACCCCCCCTACTCCCCCGGGTGGCTTTGCGTAGTTATTTGTTTCTTTCTATTCTTTTGGCGGCTTTTTATTGGTGTTTTTTTTTTCTTCTTTCTTTCTTTTTATTGGTTTCCTCTGTCTCTGTATGTCTGTATGTCTTTATGTCGGTCTTTCTTTATGTCTCTCTCTATTTCTCTCTCGCTCTTTCTCTTTCTCTCTCTCTCTCTCTCTCTCTCTCTCTCTATATATATATATATATATATATATATATATATATATATATATATATATATCTGTCTATCCATCTATCTATCTATGTATCTCACTTTATTATCTCTCTCTTTTACATCTCATTCAATTCTCCCTCGCTCTTTCTTAAACGCATCCGCACGCGCAAACACATTCAAGCCAAGAGACAAAACAAGCAAACACACATCCCACCTCTATGATTGATGTAGACGTCAATGACCACCGATCTTCACGGTGTCTAAGATTAGTCGAATCGATCACGTGACCTCCAATCCAAGAGACTTCCTCGATTACAGACTAAAACCGATGTTTTTCCCGACGCAGCTTGTGGCCTCTTAGCCCTGTGGGTGTGTGGGTGGGTGTGGGTGGGTAGGTAGGTGTGGGGGGGGGTGTCTGTGTGTGTGTGTGGGTGGGGGGTGTCTGTCTGTGTGTGTGTGTGTAGTCTGTTTGTCTGTTTCCCTGCGTGTGCGTCCTTTTTTGAACTTCTTTACCTAGTATGAGCTTGTTCACACGAGCTAATTCAATCGCGCTTCACAAAGCTGTTCGAAGCTGCTGTTCTCTGGGCAATATTGACATTTTGATTATACAAATTGGCGTCGCTAACGGCTCATGATACTGCAGTGTGTTCCGAATATTTTATTTGTTTGCAAAACGTCTGCTGGTGTTCATGCCTAGGGAAAGAGGGGGCGGGGAGGGGATGAGGGGAGGGGATAAGGGGAGGGAGAGAGGAGAGGATGGGAGGGGGGAAGAGAGAGGAAGGAGGGGAGTGGGTGGGGGAAGCATTAGCGCATGGACCAGACGAGGACGGAATAGTTAGAGAGGGGGGGGGGCGTGGCGAAGGAAATACCTAGCTGGAGGAACACATGCCTTTCATAATTAATGATGTGGTAATGCTTGTTACGGTGATGGAAACGGTTCCGGGGAGACGCCATCGCTCCATCACGCTCCATCTTTCTCTATCAATCAGCTGATTGGTGCGTTTCTCATTCACGGATTAGTCGTAACCTTGAGAAATCGATGTTAGGGGATGTTGTCAAGTGAAATTCATTTATATTCCGTGGGGTATTTTCTAAACTTATTTGTTATTCAGTTTGGGTGACCGTAAGTCATATAGATTTTATATAGTTTTTTTATGCTAACCGTACTGCCGATATTATAAATATTTATACATGTGTGTTTATCTAAAACAT
>NW_028234420.1:9355023-9360023 GCF_977035675.1 Penaeus japonicus
TAATACTAATAATGATGATAATAGTGGTAATAATGATAATGATGATGGTAATACTAGTGTTGATGATGATAATGATAGTAATATTAAAGATCAAATAAATGATGATAATGATAATAGTGATAATGATTATGATAATGATAACAAATAATGGCCAAATGATAATAGTGGTAATAACAATAATGATAACAACGAAAATATCAATAAAAACAATAATAAGGATAATCACAATCATAATCATCACGATGTTGATAATGATAATAATGATATTTATGAAAATGATGATGATGATAATAAAGATGGTAAAGATAATAATGATGAATATGATAATAATGAAAATCATGATATCAATGATAAAAGTGATAATGATAAGAATGATAGTAATAACGATAATGATAATAATGATAAAAGTAATAATCATCATCACAATATTGATATAATTGTTCATAACAATGAAGATAATGATCATCGTAATGATGGTATAATACTGTGGATAATGATGATAATAGTAATGATAATAATATTTATAATGGTAGTATATATTACTATTTAAATAACTTAATTTATCTAGTTTATCTAACTATCTATCTATCTATATGTATATATATATATATATATATATATATATATATATATATATATATATATATATATATGTATATGTATATATATATATATATATATATATATATGTGTGTGTGTGTGTGTGTGTGTGTGTGTATGTATGTATATTACTATATTTATCATTTCATTCATTCCATAATTCTTTTCACTCTTTTTTACTTCTTAATTTCTTTTCTACATTGATTCAAAACCCTAAAGCCATTTTTATTTATTATTCCGTATTCTATTCTCGCTCTCTTTTCATAATTTTGTTATTGTATTTGTTAATGATTATGATAATAAAGGTAATAGTGATGATAATAATAACGATAATAAGATTAGAGGATAATCATAATCGTAATAATAATAATGATAGTGTTGATGGCGATAATGATCATAATGATTACAATGATGATAATACAAAATAAGGATAACCATGATAATAAAGATGATAGTAATAATAGTAATTTTAAAAATGTTTTTACGATATGTCATTATTTTATATATATATATATATATATATATATATATATATATATATATATATATATATACAGTATATATATATATTTATATATGTATATGAATATATGTATATATATGAATATATATACATATATATATAATCATTTATTTATCTATTTGTTTATTCATCTATCTATTTATTCATAAACATAATAGTAATGATATGATAATGATATTCTGATGATGATAATAATAATAGTAATAATGATATTTGCATAATGATAATAATAATAGTAATGCGTATCTTAATATATACTTTTTAGAATATCTTGATAATGATATTTCATAATCGCAATATGAAAGAAAATCATATTTTTATGATAAAAAATAATATTAATGATAAGTATATACCTATTTTTCTATTTTGTCTTCTTCTATGCCTCGTCTTCTGTTACAGTACCTATTATTGGTTTATTATCTATACTACGTAATTATTAATAATATAAAATATTTTTTTTTTGTTCTTTTTTTTTTCATTTATTGTAGTACTTTTTACTTGTATTTCGTCATGTCTTTTTCTAGTTTTCTTTCTTTCATATTCATTTTGTTATGTTTCATACATGTGCAACGTTACGCATTGTTTATCATGTTTTCCATCTTTTCTATGTTCTTCATGTCTTCTTGCTTCACCCGGGACGCGTATTGGACATATTACAGATAGATATATCCATTCATAGTCAATTCATCCACGCACAAATTATAGACATTCACACAATTTATATATACCATTAGGCAATCGAGGTGAAATTCCTTGCCCAAGGAAACAACTCACCGGCCGGGATTCGAACCCTCGATCTCAGATTGTCGACATATCTGAGTCCGATGCTCTAACCACTCGGCCACCGAGCCCTCGATATGAAATGTTGCAGAAATCCTTATGTGTTGCAGGCTTCCTCCTTAGGCCCCCTCTTGTGCTTTTGACATCATTATCTAATTTGTATTTCTTTACTATTTATATCATTTCTTTCTTTATTTTTGCGATATTGATAACGATAGCAATAATAATGGTAACAATGTGATGGTAATAATAATGACAGTAAATAATAATAATAATAATGATAACAGCAACTTTCTTCCCTTGTTCACAAATATGCTCAAATTGGGCGGGTCGCTTATTTTCCTTTCACAGACGTCAATGATAATGATAATGATAACGATAATTATATTGTTAATAATAATATTGATAATTCATGAATATCTTTATTCTTGTTATGCGATCATGTGACTGTGTTTATGTGTGCGTTTGCATGAGTTTGTGTGCGTGTGTGTGTGTGAGAGAGAGAGAGCATGTGTGTATGAGTGGGCGTGGGTGTTCGTGTATTCGTGAGTGTCTGTGTGTGGGTGTGCGTACTTAAACATGTAAGTGTGTGTGTGGGGGGGGGGGGGGGGGTATGTGTGTATGGGTGGGCGTGGGTGTTCGTGTATTCGTGAGTGTTTGTGTGTGAGTGTGCGTACTTATACATGTAAGTGTGTATGAAAGCATGTGTGTATGGGTAGGCGTGGGTGTTCGTGTATTCGTGAGTGTCTGTGTGTGGGTGTGCGTACTTATACGTGTAAGTTTGTATGTGTGTGTGGGAGTATGTGTGTGTGATATATATGTGCGTGTGCATGAGTTTGTGTGTGTTTGTATATGCGTGCATGTATGTGTATGTGTGTGTAAGTGGGTGTGGGTGCTCGTGTGTTTGAGTGTCTGTGTGGGTGTGCGTACTTATACGCGTAAGTGTGTTTGTGAGTGTATGTGTGTATGTGGGAGTATGTGTGTGTGATTCTATGTAGATGTATGTGTGCGAGTATGTGTGGGGTATGTGTGTGTGTTTGAAAGTATGTCTATGTGCATACGCGTTTGTGTATCTGTGTAGGTGGATGGGTTACGTAATTGTGTGTTTGTGTGCGTATGTGGGTGTGTGCCAATGATTATAATTGTTATTTCCAATTTCTTTATCATCATTATTATTATTGTTTTCATCAAGATTATTATTATGATCCCTATCATTATTATCATTTTAATCACTACCATCATCATTATTATTGCTGTTGTCCTTATAACTATCGTCCATAATGTCATTATCATAGTTATCTTTACTTTACCATTTATATAATCATCATCATCCTAATCATTACTTTCTTATCATGATGTTATAACTGCCATTTTGAGGATAATTCCACAAAGAAGAATGCATCCTTCTTAATGATTTTAATCTTTCTAAGTGCCGCCAGCCAGCCTTGCCCATAACTCAGCCTGCGCCGATGATGTATGGTTACTCAGTCTTATCCCATTGCTTATGGTGACCACGCCACGCTCGGTGAATTATCTGATGATGACCTCACACCCTATGAGTCATCCTCCAGGCCTGATCCATCGCAGTCAACCGAAGCGATATCAAGGCGCGTTAGGCTCTTCATTATATAAACCTGGTCCATACATCAAAGGGGATCTACATCTTCGTTAATCTCCTGATCCTCTCATGGCGGCACTGTGGAGGATGTCTGAAGGGAATGACAATAGTCCTTCAAGCCATAATGATCGATATCCTTTCTCATCTCCTTCATATATCCCCGTTTGCCATGTCATTAAAAAAAATACAGATGTTTTTAAGACCGCTGGCCATATCTCTCGCTACTTACTGCCTTTCCGCTGTTCCCTCTCGTTAACCCAGCAGCCGCTATGCCACTGACCTCGCTCACTGACAGAAAGGTAAACAAAGCCAAACAAAGCCAAACTCGCAACCGAGGCCGACATTGCACTCCCAACTCGTGCCCGTGTTAAGCGTGCCCCTACAATCCCGCCCTTCGTCAGGGTGATCCGTGCGTTGATTGATTGGCTACGAATCCCAGTCTTTGGCCGCGTGGGTAACGAGAGTAAATAAACATCTTCGGGAATCGTACGTTGAGAAGTGTGCTGGTTGGTTGGCCGAGGGCACAAGCAAGCTATTTTCAAGAGTAATCAGGTCGAGGTAGAGGGACGCTGAAGAGGAAGGGCTTTTAGCTGGAGGTGGAGGAGGAGGAAGAAGAGGAGGAGGAGAAGGAAGAAGAAGAAGATCGATGGCTTTATTGTTTGCTTCAGCTATTTTTGGATATATTTGTTTGTTTGTCTTGTTTAAAAATACACATATATACATACACCCACACACCCACACACCCACACACCCACACACCCACACACACACACCTGCACAGTGCACACACACACACACGCACACACACATACACACACACACACACACACACACACACAACATATATATATATATATTATATGTATATATGTGTATATATATATGTATATATGTATATATATATATATGTATATATATGTATATATATATATGTATATATATGTGTATGTATATATATGTATTTATGTATATATATGTATGTATGTATGTATGTATATTTATATGTATATTTATATGTATATGTATATATATATATATATATATATATATATATATATACATATAAAGAAAAGGGGAAAGAGGAGGGAAGAGGCATACATACATACAGACAGACATGTTGCCTGCCATAAAAAATGCAAAAGGTGATATATTTATGCGCTTAGTTCTTTTGGTGTAGGGAATACTACCAAAAAACGGCAAAATGTTGGACGTTAGGGAACGCAGCAGCGGACTTTCAAAGGGAACTCCTACAGAGGCAAATATTCAATAGAGGGCCGAGGTTCTGGCTTGGGTAGGAACGGCTGACTTCCTCATTCGGAACTCTGTGTGTATGGATGATCCGAAGAGAGAGAGAGGCTGCAGATGTAGTATATGATGTATATCAAACACTCACACACATACACACTCACGCACACAAACACACACACACACACACACACACGCACGCACGCACGCACACACATACAAACACACACACAC
>NW_028234420.1:9365023-9367523 GCF_977035675.1 Penaeus japonicus
TATACGTACCGTAACTGCGAGGTGCGAAAAATAAGATATTCATGTGTCAGCTAAAAGTCATCCTTACGCCATATATTCGCTTGAAATGCGTGTCTTGAATATTGATAAAAAAGAAGAAAAATCCTCAAAGATTATAAGATCACATCCAAGAGAATAAGAGATTAAGGAAGTACGTGTCGGTAAGCCGTTTTGATAGTGATTGTAATAATAAATGAATAATGATGATTATAACGATGAGGATTATAGTTAGGATTTTTATCATCATTATTACTATTGTCATTATCATCATCATAATATATATATATGTTTTAATCTTTGTTATCATTAATATCCTTATCATTATTATGTTTATCATTGTTGTTATTATTATCATTATCATTATCATAATAACTATTACTGTCATTATTATTATTTCTATTATTATTATTATCATGATCATTATTATCATGATTATCATTATCATTATTATGATTCTTAGCATCATTATTATCATTATTACTGTTATCATTATCATCATCATTATCACTAATATCATTATCATTGTTATTATCATTTTCATCTTTATTATTATCATTATCATTGATATTATTTATGTCATCAGTATCATCATCATTATCGATACCATTATTATCAATCTCACTGTCATCATTAGTATTATCATCATTATTATCATTATTATCCTTATCACTGTTATTATTATCATTACTATCAATATCATTATTACTGTTATTCTTATATTTGTATCATTATCACTAATATTATTTTCATTATCATTATCATTGTCTTTATCACTTCTTCAACATTATCATAATTTTTATATTCATTATAACTATCATTACCATTATCATCATCATTACTATTATCATTATCATTAGCGTTACTACTACTACTGCTGCTGCTATTACGATTATGGCTATTATTGCTATCATCATTATCCACACCTTTATCATTATCACCATCATAACCATCATTACTAAAAAAAAAAAAAAAAAAAAAAAATAGATAGATGTCAAGGCATCCTACTGTCGACTTAACGCGAGGGTCTTGAGATGCCGCTTTCTCAAGACGCTGCTGAAAAATTCACCTGGACAGCAAGGGCTCGTGGCTGGTTGAGGAGGAGGAGGAGGAGGAGGAGGAGGAGGAGGAGGAGGAGGGAGGGGGAGGAGGGGGGTGGGGGTGGGGAAAGAGGAGGAGGAGGGGGGGAGGGGAAGGAGGGGGGAGGAGTGGGGTGGAGGGGGAGGGCGAGGGGGTGGGGGTGGGGAAAGAGGAGGAGGAGGGAAGGGAGGAGGAGGGTTGAGTGGGGAGGGGGGAAAGAGGGGGAGGAGGAGGAGGAGGAGGAGGAAGAGGAGGAGGAGGAGGAGGAGTAAAGTTATCTTGGGTGGGGTCTGAAGATCGATTGATTTTCTTTATTGAATGCCTTTTTTTAACTTACGTGGTCGATTGTTTGTCATCTGTTGGTATTTGATGAAGGATGGTTGGGGGGTCCGTGGTGTGTGATTTTTAATTCATGTGAAATGTTTTTTTTTTTTTCAGATAGATTGCTTTTGGTTATGGTATTTTCTTGACTTATAAAACTGGATGATCCTCGCTTCCTTCCCCTCTCTTCCTCCCTCACTCTCTTTTCCTTCTCACTTTCTCACATCCCCTTTTATTTCCCCATCCCTCTAATTCTCTCCTTTCACATCCCCCTCCCTCTTCTTCTCTCCCTTCGACTTCATCTTCTCCCTCCCCCTTTTTCTCCCCCTCTCACTCTTTTTTCCTCTTATCCTCCTCTCTCTCCCACCCTCTTTCCTCTCACACTCCTCTACCCCTCCTCTTCCCCTCCCCCTCTCTCTCCCACTCACTGTTCCTCTTAACCTCCTCTCCCCCCCTCTCCTACCCCTCCCCATCTCCCTCTTACTCCTCTTTCCTCTTACCCTCCTCCTCCCCCTTCCCTCCCTGCCCCAACCTCCCTGAATAACCCCGCTGTGTCTCTCGCCTTATTACCATACCTGCTCGTGATTGCTATCGTTACAGCTCTCTTCCGACGCGAAGGGCCTTCAGGTGTCTTCATTTCATTTTTGGGAAAGGCGGGTGCTTCTCGTTATTATTTTGTTTCTCTTCTCTCTCTCTCTCTCTCTCTCTCTCTCTATATATATATATATATATATATATATATATATATATATATATATATATATATATATATATATATATATATATATATATATACATATATATGTATACATATATATGTATACATATATATACGTGTGTTTGTGTGTGTGTGTGTGTGTGAGTGTGTGTTTTGGGAGGGGGGGCTTCCGTGTGTACACGTGTGAGTGACAGTTCGGCTTTGTCCATTTGCGGGATAATACGCAATAATTTCTCGTATTACTGCATTAGAAGCGAGAGACTTGGAGATTGAACGGCCAAGTTGTTGATCGAATGGCAACGATTTGGTCACCTTTTGCTTATCATTCTTCTGTTCCGAGTTTCTTCCACCTTCAGCATGAAGCAT
>NW_028234420.1:9377523-9380023 GCF_977035675.1 Penaeus japonicus
TGTGAATCGGCTCTGGCGTGGCGTGGGTGAAATCTGTTTCTGGAATCCAAACGTGGGTTCCAGGCCGTAGAGTTTCAATGAGAAGATTAAAATAAATGTAGCCGTCTCTGTTTAAATGGGATGAATGTAGTATATTCAATGTTTTGGGGACTTTTTTATTTGTTTATATGATCTTACCTGTATTACATTAATTATTATCATGTTTATCATCATTCTGTTTAATTTTATTAACCTTTGCCAGATTATCTATATACCAAATAATGAATTATTGCTGAAATTATGAACATTTTCCTTCACATCTTTGTCTCCCTCCTCATCATCGCCATCATCGTCACCACCATCATCATCACCACCATCATCATCAAAATCTCCACCTCATAACCCCCCCTCATCGTCACCACACTCATCACCCTCCCACCCCATCACCACCACAATGCCAACTCAAATCTATTCCCAGCATCCGTTCGGCATCCCCATCTCCACATCTCTCCATCTTCTGGCGAACGAGAGGCGGTCACTT
This sequence comes from Penaeus japonicus, assembly GCF_977035675.1. Taxonomy (NCBI): domain Eukaryota; kingdom Metazoa; phylum Arthropoda; class Malacostraca; order Decapoda; family Penaeidae; genus Penaeus; species Penaeus japonicus. The sequence goes on from NW_028234420.1 coordinate 9,378,044, forward strand.
GAAGTTGACAACAAAGTCCTTGCAAGAATGAGGACTCTCGAGCGTGGAAAGGAAGTAAAGGATCGTATACCTGAGGAATTCCCACGCCCAGGCGAGCTGTCGGCACCTTGGGGGAGGAATGGAAGGAAGGGGGGAGGGGGTTGGGGTAAAGGAAGGAAGGAGAGAGGGAGAACGGGAAGAAGGGAAAGAGGAGAGGGTAAAGAGGATGGAATGTTGGAGGAAAGGAGAGAGGGAGAAGCAAAAGGTGAAGAGGAAAGGGGGGAGAAGGAAAAGGTGAAGAGGAAAGGGGGGAGAAGCTGGGATGTTGAAGAAAAAGGGAGAGTGAGAAGGGGGAAAGGGGAAGAGGAGAGGGGGGAGAAAATGGAATGTTGGAGGAAAGGAGAAAGGGTGAGAAAAGAGAAGCGTTGAGAGGTAGAGAGGATCAGGTAACGGAAGAAAGAAGAGAGGGAAGATGGAGAGTGTGGAAGAGGGAAGGGTGGAGAGGATGGCTCGACGGAGGAAAAGAAGGAGGGAAGATGGAGAGTGTGGAAGAGGGGAAGGTGGAGAGGATGAGGTAATGGAGGCGGAGGAGGAGAGGAAAAAGGAGGAGGAGGAAAAGGAAGAAGGAGGAAGGAAGAAGAAGGAAAAGAAGTGAAAAAGGAAGACCAGAAAGAAGGATGAAAGGAAGAATGGAAGAAAGGATTAAAAAAAAACAGAGGAGGAGGAGGACTCACTGCAAGGCAAGAGTTGATAAAAGATAAGAACGAGCGTTGAAAGTTGAAGGCGTGGATTGGATATAAAGGAAAATGATGGAATAGAATAGCTGCTAGAACCGAGAACTAAAACGAGAGAAGGGGAGGGAGAAAAGGAAAAGAAGAATTAGTTGGAAGAACAAGAAGAGGGAGAAACAAAAAATAAAGGAAAATAAAAGAAAATGTGGAGAAAGCCATCATCACGCAAACAACAGAGAAGGAAAACACCTAAACAACAAAGGGCGAGACGAGAAAAGGGGAAAAGTTAAATACCTTGAAGGAGAAGAAGGACCCCTCCCCCCCCTCCATACCCACCCACCCAGGAGTAGGAGGGGAGGGGCCACCAGGGACCCGGAATGCGGTGACTCGGAAATATTGCTCTGACTCCTTGTTTTATCTGTACTTGCAGAACCACCCACAGTTTCGGGTCCATGCTGGGCTTTGAGTGACCTGTTTCTTCCGTTTATTTGTATTTAGATGTTAATGAGAGTCTAGATTACGATTTTTTATATATAAGTATCCGTAAAGGTTTAAGCTATCTAAGATATTTATTTTGGAAGTAAATAACCACATACACAATTCAGCTATCTTATCGCTATCAGTAAACATACGATGTTGTTTTTGTTTTTTTTTACTACCCTCCACACTTGTTTATCTTGTGTCTCCCTCAGATGGCCATAACTTACTGAAAGTCCATTCCCAGTAACACCATTGCCATTTCTTATTCACTACGTTTTGTTTACTATTCACTACCGAAGCGCCCTTCTGTAGTGAGGACTATCCTGGTGGACCAATTCCAGTAGCCCGTTTATTCTGTGGTTCTCGTATCTGTTTATCTGCTCTTTGGCTGTTTATTTGTCGCGTTATTTATGGTTGTGGATCACCTAACTGACCTAATCTAGCCTGACCTAACTCGAGTCTGGAATGTCTGAATTATATCTTTGTTTACTTGATCCTTTTCATGCTCGTTATCTTGGCCGGTGATTAATCTGTTGATCTGTTTGTATTAAGATCTTGGAAGCAACTTAGATATTCTGTGAACATTGTTTGCTCCTCCTCCTCCAGCTCCTCCTTACCATAATCATTTTTTATTATTTTTATATTCTTATTCTCCTTCTTCTTCTTCTTCCCCCACCTCTTCTTCTTCTTCTTCCTCCTCTTACTCTTCTTCCTCCTCTACTTCCTCCTTCCCCTCGATAGATGCTAAATTCCTTTGCATTAATCCTTCCCCGTGTACTTTCAACGCCTC
>NW_028234420.1:9392523-9395023 GCF_977035675.1 Penaeus japonicus
CCCTCACTTCCCTCCTTCCTTCCTTCCTTCCCTCCCTCCCTTCCCTTCCACTTCCCTCTTACTTCCCTCCCTTCCTCCCTCCTTCTCTCCCTCTCTCACTTCCCTCCCTCCCTCCCTCCCTTCTCTCCCTCCCTTCCCTTCCCTTCCCTTCCCTTCCCTCCCTCCCTCCCCCCCTTCCTCCCTCCTTCCTTCCCTCCCTCCCTCCTTCATTCCCTCCCTCCCTCCCTCCCTTTCCTTCCACTTCCCTCCCTCCCTTCCCTCCAACTTCCTTCCCTCATTTACTTTCCTCTCACTTCCCTCCCTCCCCTCCCACTTCCCTTCCTCCCTCTCTCCTTCCCTCCCTCCCTCCCTTCCCTCCCATCCCCTCCACCCCCTCCCTCCCCTTCCTTCCCTCCCCTCCCTCCCTCCCTCCCTCCCCTCCCTTCCTCCCATCCCTCCCTTCCCTCCCTTCCCTTCCTCCTTCCCTTCCTCCCTCCCTTCCCTCCCTCCTTCCCTTTCCTCTCTCCCTTCCCTCCCTCCCTCTTCCTTTCCTCCCTCCCTCTTCCCTCCCTCCTCTTCCCTCCCCCTTCCCTTCCCTTCCACTCCTCCCTACCCCCCCCTTCCCTTCCTTCCATCCTTTCCCTCCTCCCTCCCTCCCTCCCCCTCCCCTCCCTCCCTCCCTCCCCTCCCCTCCCTCCCACTTCACTCCCTCCTCCCTTCCTCCCTCCCATCCCTTCCACTTCCCTCCCTCCTCCCTTCCTCCCTCCCTCCCTTCCTCCCTCCCTTCCACTTCCCTCCATTGCCGTATCCGAAGCAAGCGTGTCGTGGGTTGGCCTCTTAATGGTTCCCGGCTTCGCTCCCATTACATATTGATTCCCAATGTTATGAATACGCATCGATGTTGTCGGTCGGTGACTGTGCCTGTGTATGTTTCTGTGTGCGTCTGTGTGTGTGTGTGTGTGTGGGTGTGTGTGTGTTTCTGTGTGTGTTTCTGTGTGCGTCTGTGTGTGTGTGTTTCTGTGTCGGTATCTATGTATATTTCTGTGTGCGTCTGTGTCTGTGTGTGTGTTTTTGTGTCCGTTTCTGTGGGCGTCTTTATCTCTATCCGTTTCTATGCGTACATGTTCGTATGCGTGTGTGTGTCTGTGTGTGTGTGCCTGTGTCTGTGTCTTTCTCCGTTTTTCTCTGTGTCTATATCCATTTCTGAGTGTCCATGAGTGTATGTCTGTGGCCTCGGTGTTGACTTATTGTGGGAGAATTGACCTGAGTTGATGGCAGAGGTGACCCTTGGGAGGGAATGATTGATGCGGGGAAATGGTTAATTGATTAAGTTCGTCACTTTTTCAATCAGTATTGTTGTGTTTTGATTATTTATTTTTGGAAGGTTGGAGATATATATGAGATTTTGTTATTGTTGTTCTTAGTGATTTAATCACGATGATCATATTTACAATTATGGCCATCACTATTATTGTTATTGATTCTGTAGGATTTATATTCAAATTAAATTGTTATATTTTTGCATATCGAGGTCTAGGATTCATAATTGGAATATGGTCCATATATATCTATTCTGTTTATCTATAGTACTTCTGTTTTTCGAAATATGAATATGCACACACACATACAAACACACACGCACACACACACGCACACGCACACACACACGCACACGCACACACACACGCACACGCACACACACACATACACACATACACACATACACACACACACACACACACACACACACACACACACACATATATATATATATATATATATATATATATATATAGAGAGAGAGAGAGAGAGAGAGAGAGAGAGAGAGAGAGAGACAGAGAGAGAGAGAGAGAAATGATTATATATCAATATTTGTTTATCCAATAATAATTTCGTTTTCCACTCGCTGCAGTAAAGAGGAGAGGTTGAAGGTCCTCCCAGCCCCCCTACCCCCCTACCCCCCTAACCAAACTAACACCACTCCTCAGATCTTTTTTTTTCTTCTTCTCCGGAATATTTTCATGAAGGATACTATCCTAATTCGAAGGAGTTTTATCCCAGGGTAAATTCTTCTCCCCGCCCCCCCCCCCTTCCTCTCGGCCGGTCTGACCCATAGTCAAAGGGAGGGAGATGGAATGCCTTCTTGGTGGGATGAAGAGATTTGACTTTGTTTGGAGTTAGAGGAGAGACCGGATGCAGAGAGGGGGGAGGCGTTGGGAGGGGGAAAGAAAGAGAGAAATATAGAAAGGGAGAATCAAAGGAGACGGAAAGAGAGAGGGAAGGAGGGGAAGAGAGAAGGAAAAGGATAAATAATCGAGAGAGAGAGAGAGAGGGAAAGAGATAAGGAGAGGGAGGTTCGAATGAGAAGGAAAGAGAGGGAAGGAAGGGGAGAGAGAAAGAAAGGAAGAAATAATCGAGAGGGAGAGAGAGGGAAAGAGGGAAGGAGAGGGTTAATCAAATGAAAGAGAGAGACACGGATTGCAGAGATGGAAGGAGGCGGGGAGGAAGGGCGAGAAAGAGA
>NW_028234420.1:9402523-9405023 GCF_977035675.1 Penaeus japonicus
AACGTTGATATATTATTTAGTCTAGAAATTACAGAAACGACTAACCTGAAAATCGATCAAGAAATAAGAATTTACAGAAATAATAATAGTCTTATTCTACAAACAACTTGAAATTGCAGTAAGGTGCAATGTTTTTAGATATCCTCTCTCTCTCTCTCTCTCCTCTCTCCTCTCTCTCTCTCTCTCTCTCTCTCTCTATAATATATAGATATATAAAATATATATATATATGTATTTATACATATCTACATTTAGGTATGTATATATATATATATAAATATTATATCTATATATATATCATATTGATTTACATACATGCATACACACACAGACACACACATACACATACACATACACATACACAACATACACACACACATATATTATATAATACTTATAATATACATATATATTTACTTATATATATGTTGAATATATGTATATATATATAAACTTATATAACATATTAAATATATATATTAATATGTAGATATAATATATATATATGTATGGTATATTGAATATAAATAAATATACGATATATATACATATTTTTTTATTTATGTATGTATATATGTATTAAAATTTAAAAATACATAATTACTATTATATATTGCTAAATGTTAGTATCGCAGAAGCGAGTTGGCGATTGAAAAAGGCCAGACTTTTAAGGTGCCGAAAATGCCACAATAGCCTGTGTCGCCATGAGCGAGAAGTGCAACAACAACCAGCAAAAGAAAGAAAGAGAGAGAGAGAAAAAATGAGGGAGAGAGAGAGAGAGAGAGAGAGAGAGAGAGAGAGAGAGAGAGAGAGAGAGAGAGAGAGAGAGGAGTGAAATGAAAGTAATTAGAAATAAAGAATAAAGACTGTCGCAACTAAAATCAGTGGGACGCTGAGAGATATCTATAATAAGCATGTGTGTTGAACAACACTAATTGTCATAACGGAGATGTGGCACCATCGCTTTATTAATGATGTGGCACATATGCTTCCACGAATGGAAAATAAGTTTTGCATTTTTGTAGTTTACTTTAAGTATGGAGCAATATTTTTTTCTTTTCAGACTATTATAAGTAGGATTTTTTTATTACCGTGAATATGTATGGTATTAATAGGCCATCATTTTATACTGCAGATCTAATTTTATGTCAATAAAAAATACTTAACGTGAGGAAGCAGGAGGCCATTTTTTACTATAGAAAACGCAACTCAAAGACTCAACTGTATCTAATTACAAAAATATCCCTCGTTACGGATATTGTCAACATATGTAGACCGACTCTATGTGTTCATTGGCTGTTGTTGTTGATGGAAACATAGGCCTATTGCTAAAAAGAAGGTTGAGAAAGCTATATTTCGGTGAGTAAAATGACATGTGTTTTCTTGTACTGTTTGGCCAGGGAAGTTATCAGAAGTTATCAAAATAAAATTGATATTAAAATGCTTTTGATAATTTGTAATAATGTTACATATTTTCGTATCCAAAAGCAGGCTTTAGATTTCTTTCCTTTTTTGAAAGTGATAAGAAAAGTACTTTAATTTCTTTGAGTTATTTTCATACGTGTTACATTTCGTTACTTCATGGCGGCAATAATTAATTGTGTTTGGCAAGTTTTTACTTCTTGTGGCTATTTTGTAAGGTTATTTTACTCTTCATACCACCCCCATCTCTCTCTCTCTCTCTCTCTCTCTCTCTCTCTCTCTCTCTCTCTCTCTCTCTCCCTCCCTCCCTCCCTCCCTCCCTCCCTCCCTCCCTCCCTCCCTCCCCCCCCCCCTCCCCCTCCCCCTCCCCCTCCCCCTCCTTCTCCCTCTCCCTCTCCCTCTCCCTCTCCCTCTCCCTCTCCCTCTCCCTCCCTCTCTCCCCTCTCTCTCTCCCTCTCATTCTCTCTCTCTCTCTCTCTCTCTCTCTGACATTTTACTCATGATTATTATATAGGGTTACTTAACGTTGATATGTTATTTAGTCTAGAAATTACAGAAACGACTAACCTGAAAATCGATCAAGAAATAAGATTTTAAGGAATGAATAATAATCTTTTTTCTTACAAACAACTTGAAATTGCAGTAAGGGTGCTTGTTTTTAGATATCCTCTCTCTCTCTCTCTCTCTCTCTCTCTCTCTCTCTCTCTCTCTCTCTATATATATATATATATATATATATATATATATGTATGTATACATATATACATTTAGGTATGTATATATATATATATATATATATATATATATATATATACTTATAGATATACATACATGCATACACACACAGACACACACATACACATACACATACACATACACATACACACACACACACATATATGTATATATATACTTATAGATATACATATATATTTACTTATATATATGTTTGAATATATGTATATATATATATACTTATATACATATGTATATATATGAATATATATATGTATATATAATATATATATGATGTATGTATATGTAATATATATATATACTATATATATACATATATTTT
>NW_028234420.1:9415023-9417523 GCF_977035675.1 Penaeus japonicus
CATCATTATCATTATTGTCATTATTATCATCACTGTCATCATCATTATCATTATTGTCATCATCATTATCATTATTGTCATCATCATTATCATTATTGTCATCATCATTATCATTATCGTCATAATCATTTTCATTATTGTCATCATCATTATCATTAACGTCATCATCATTATCATTAATGTCATCATCATTGTCATTAACGTCATCATCATTATCATTAACGTCATCATCATTATCATTAATGTCATCATCATTGTCATTAACGTCATCATCATTATCATTAACGTCATTATCATTAACGTCATCATCATTATCATTAACGTCATCATCATTATCATTAACGTCATCATTATCATTAATATCATCATCATTATCATTAACGTCATCATCATTATCATTATTACTATCATTATCATTACAATTATTGTCATCATCACTATCATTATTACTATTATTATCATTACAATCATTGTCATCATCATTATCATTATTGTCATCATCATTATCATTATTGTCATCATTATCATTATTAGCATCATTATCATTATTGTCATTATTATCATTATTGTCATCATCATTATCACTATTATCATCATTATTATTGTTATCATTATCATTATTGTCATCATCATTGTCATTATTGTCATCATCATCATTATTATTGTTATCATTATCATTATTGTCATTATCATTATCATTATTGTCATCATCATCATTATTGTTATCATTATCATTATTGCCACCATCATCATTATTGTCATCATTATCATTGTTATCATTATTGTCATTGTCATCATTATTATCATTATTGTCATAATCATTTTCATTATTGTCATCATCATTATCATTATTGTCATTATCATCATCATTATTGTCATCATCATTATCATTATTGTCATCATTATCATTATTGTCATCATCATTATCATTATTGTCATCATTATCATTATTGTCATCATCATTATCATTATTGTCATAATTATTATTATTGTCATCATCATTATCATCATTGTCATTATCATCATCATCATTATTGTCATTATCATCATCATTATTGTCATCATCATTATCATTATTGTCATTATCATCATTATTGTCATTATCATCATCATTATTGTCATCATCATTATCATTATTGTCATTATCGTCATTGTTATCATTATTGTCATTGTCATCATTATTATCATTATTGTCATCATCATTATCATTATTGTCATCATTATCATTATTGTCATCATTATCATTATTGTTATCGTTATCATTATGATTATTGTTATCATTATGATTATTGTTATCATTATGATTATTGTTATCATTATGATTATTGTTATCATTATCATTTTTGTTACTATTATTATTATTATTATTATTATTATTATTATTATTATTATTATTGTTACTATTATTATTACTACTATTAATATCAATATTACTATCCTTCTTATCATTATTGTCATCATTATCATTATTGTCATTATTATCATTATTGTCATCATCATTATCATTATTGTCATCATTATCATCACCACTCGACTAATTGTTGTTTCTCTTGTTATGCGTCGCTGCTGTTGTACCTTTAATCCCTTAAGTGAATTGCCCTCAAATTATGGTTCATAAAGTCCAACTGGTCGTTATTTTTGTAATTGAATGATAATATGCAACCAGCGGGCTTCTTTTTTCCCGCATAAATATGGCCTGTGTTGCAATAAACGTCATATTTTTTTCAAAATTTTTTAGCTTTCATTTTATTTTGGAGGAATTTTGAACACTCGCCGGGCGTGGGGGGGGGTGATCGTAATTGGTAATGATGATGCGAGAGAGGAGAGAGAGAGAGAGAGAGAGAGAGAGAGATAGAGAGAGAGAGAGAGAGACAGGGAGGGAGAGAGAGAGGGAGAGAGAGAGAGAGTATATATATATATATATATATATATATATATATATATATATATATATACACTTATATATATCTTATGTATATTTATGTGTATATCTATATGGAACAGAGAGGCTTTAGACTAGGAAAATATTATATGTATATATATAATATATTCACACACAAACAGACAAACAATCAAACACTCAAACAAACATACAAACACAATAACAACAACAACCTCCCCTTCCCCCTTCCCCCTCTCCACACACAAATACACACAAACAAACAAGCAAACAACAACCTCCCCCCCACCCTACACACACACACAAACACAAACACCCTCCCCCCTGCTCCTCCTCCTCCTCCTCCTCCTCCTCCTCCCAGGAATAACCCAAACGAAGGGCCCTCGAATAAGCACCAGCAAGGGAATCAGAACCCGGACCGCATGACCGCTGGAACCTCTTACACAACGGCGGGAGATCTCCTTCTATCCGACTTGATCCGTTGTACGACTTCCCAGCATATTTTGTAACAGAACAAGGGAGTTATACAGGAGGTCCGAGGGTCGTGTATCATGCAACCTGGGCCAGCTGCCCGGCGGGTGGGAGAGAGAGAGGAGAGAG
>NW_028234420.1:9442523-9447523 GCF_977035675.1 Penaeus japonicus
AGGAAAGGGGTAGCGGAGAATTGTGGCCACTCTCAGCCACCCTCGAGTTACCTTCAAGTTCTTCCTAAAACTTTTCTAATTCGCTTGATAAAAAAAGGGGAGATGGTGAGGGGAAGGGGGTTTTTGGGAGAGGGTTTAAGGGGTGAGGGTAAGAGGTAGTAGGAGGGGGAGAGAGTTGTGGAGGGGGGGTAGATGTGTATTGTAGGGGTGGTAAAGGAGAGTTGTGAGGAAGAGAGAGAAAGAGAGAGAGTTAAAGTGAGAGGTAGAGTTAGAATGAGAGAGATATAGAGTAGGGGTTAGAGGGAGGAGAGAAGAGGAGAGGGGAAAGGGGACCAACTAGCCGGTTTATATTCTTGGCGACTCGGAAATTCGAATAAAGGTTCTGGGTATTATTTACGCTGCAATCATTGTTATAGCGCGGTGTCCCACTGAGAGTCTTTCTCCGAGGGATGTTTTCTTCTTCTACTTCTTCTTTTTCTTCTTTTCTTTTGCTTTTTCTCTTGAGGGAGGGGGAGAAGGAGAGGGAGAGGGAGGGGAGGGAGATGGAGAGAGAAGGGGAGGGAGAGGGAGAGAGAGAGAGGGAGGGGGAGGGAGAGAGAGGGAGAGAGAGAGAGAGAGTGGGGAGAGAGGGAGGAAGGATGGAGGGGGTGAAAGAGAAAGAGAGGAAAAGAGAGAGGGAGAGATTGCTTTTTGTTTAAGTATTAATGCATATATGTATTTACTGATCTCTCTGTTTATTAATTCATTCGTTTGCTACTTTTCACTGAATTATTTATATATCGAATTTGTGCTCAAGTTGAGGTTATTTGTCTTTTTTTTTGTGCTAAAAGGTCCAGGCTTTTTTATTTCTGTCCATAGCGTAGAAAAATGAAAAATAGTAAAATATGTATATCTATCTATCTATCTATATGTATATATGTGTATAAGTCAAAATGATGGTAGTAGATGATAATGATAATGATAATAGTAATAAAAGGATAGTGATAATGATAATTATAATTATCATGATAATGATGATAATAATGCTAATACTAATGATAGTGATAATGATAATATTAGTTCTGATGATGATATTAGTAATAATGATGATAATGATAATGATAAAAGTAATTATAATGATAGTAATAGTGATGATAATAAAAGTTAAATGAAAATAATGATGACAAACAGTAACAACAACAACAAAAACAGTGATGATAATGAAAACAATAACACTGATAATGATAAATAAAGCACAGTTAAACGTAAAACGGGTTAAGGGGGGGGAGGGAGGGGGGAGTTGGGGAAGGAAAGGGGTTGAATGCAGGCTTGTTAACGTCTGAAAAGGCTTATGAAGATCTATAACGGGCTTGCAAGATGGTCCTTTGCAATGCGTGGACTGCACGAGGAATTCGCTGCATTATTGAATATTGAAATGAACCCGAAGTGTATGTATTCGCACGCTTTATATGTTTGGGTTTTGGTCGGGCGTCAGCGACACACATAGCACAACATAACAAACACATAAACACACAGCACTTCATGTTGCAGATTGGGCTGAGGTATCTACATTAGTTAGAATAGTAGCCTTCGAGTCGGCTTGGTTAGGCGGGTGAAGACGTTGATAGCCTTGCTGTTGCTACATTGGGGTTTGTTGGGGAATGGTATAAAAAATGAATGATCGGCTTATTCGGCGATTCAGTTCATGGCCTGAGTGTTGGGATAAATTAAGGGGGGTTGGGGGGTTCTTTCGATTGTCCTAGGTTCTCTCTCTCGTTCTCTTTCTCACACTCCTCACCACTACTTCCTCCTCTTCCTCCTCCACCACCTCCTCCTCCTCCTCCTCCTCCTCCTCCTCCTCCTCCTCCTCCTCCTCCCCCACTTCGCCCTCTTCTCCCCTTCGGCCTCCTCTCCACCTCTTCCTCTTCACTCACCCTCTACTTCTAACCCTCCTCCTGTCTTTACCCCCCCTCCCTCCTTTCCCTTCCTTCTCCTCCTCTTCCATCTCCTTCAGAACCGGCTCCTATCCTCTCATAAATTCAAGCCCACTGAAGCATAACGCTTGTATATGGGCCATAAATAGCGCGAATTAGTTAGAGTGAGCAGCCGGCTAGCAGTAGCTCCTCCCCATTCCTTAATGGGGAAGCAGATACCTGTCTTGGGTGGGGGGATGGGGGTCCGGGCGGGAGGGTGTGGGTGGGGGGTCCGGGCGGGAGGGTGGAGGCGGGTGGGTTCCAAGGGGAGACGTTTTGATGCCGAGGGGAGGCGTGGCTCTTAGCAGGTAAGGGGACGTTGGAGGCTGTGAGGGTCTTATCGTAACACTGTGCACGTTGATGGGAATGGGTTTAGGAAATGAGGTTGTAATGTGTTGGGAGTGGTTTTAGGGAATGAAGTTGTCATGTGATGGAAGGGATTCTAGGGAATTGAGGTTATGATGTTGCGATGGAGGTGACTCTATGAAATGAGGTTGTAATACTGTAATGGAAATGGTTTCAAAAGAATGAGGTTATCCTGTTGCAAGGGTATTGTTTCATAGATGAGGTTCTCTGATTGACGAGAGAACGTGTGTGTGTGTGTGTGTGTGTGTGTGTGTGTGTGTGTGTGTGTGTGTGTGTGTGAGGAAGAGAGTTCTTTGAAGCAAGCTTTTATTTAATTCAATTATGAGAGAGTGAAGGGATGGTTAGTATCCTTACATTCGAAGTGATGAGAAGTGTTTATAATCTAATCAGGGGTAACCGAAAAAAAAAAAAAAGGAAAATGGGGCTAACCAAGAAAAGAAGCCATTTACGAAAGGGAATGAGGACAGGGCGATGGGAGAGTTGAAAAACGGTTTCCAAAGAAGTCTTGAATTGTGCATTAGAAGGCAGTTGGCGGTAATGAGGTAGTACAGAGTCGTAATGAGGTGGTAAAGTATGATGATGAGGTTATAATGGATGGTAATGAAGCTGGTAAACGGAAGGATGTCCGTAAAAGAGGCATGAGAGGATGTGAGGCTGTGTAAATATGGAGGATAAGAGGAGATATGAGAGAGAGAGAGAGTGGGAAGAGAGGAGAGATAGAGAGGAGAAAGAGAAAGAGTGGAGAGAGAGGGGAGATAGGAGATATGAGAGAGAGAGAGAGAGAGAGTGGGAAAAGATGAGAGAGAAAAATAGAAAAGAGAAAGAGTGGAGAGAGAGGAGAGAGAAATAGAGAGAGGAGAAAGAGAAAGAGTGGGGAGAGAGAGAGGGAAGAGAAGAGAGAGAAAAGAAGAGAGAGAAAGAGAGGGGAGAGAGAAAGAGAAAGAGAGGGAGGAGAGAAAGAGAAAGAGAGGGGAGAGAGGAGAGAGAAAGAGAGAGCGAGAGAGAGAGGGGGGGGTGAATGTTCATGTAAGGGAAACTTATGAGGCAGTAAGAGTAGATAATGAGGCAATAAATGATGCCAGAAGTACGCAAAAAGTTGATACGAGAAGACATATGGCAAAGGATAGGGTTAAGAGGGAGGAAGTAGGTGAAGGAATGAGAGAGAGAGAGAGAAAGAAGAGAAGATTGAGACGGAGAGCGAAAAAACGAAGAGTGTGAGGGCAAAAGATATGAATACAAAAAATGAAAAAAAAAAATGTATATATAGTTTCTGAATGAAAAAGAATATTAAAAATAACCTAAAACAGAAACAGCAAATATCTGGAAGAACAAAATAAAAAAAAAAAAACAATGAAAAAGAAAAATGAGAAAGAGAAGGCGAACACAACAACATCTTTACAAAGAAAGCCAGGAGCGGAGGCTCAAAAACACACACAAAAAAAGTAACAAACAGATTAAAACCAGTATACAAGAGTCATCCCCGAGCGGTAGTTATCTCGCACTGTCAAGTGAGAAACTTGCGTATTGTCTGGTGGGTCGTCCCTTTGTAAGTAATTACATAAGTGACACCTGCTTCCCGGCAACGACAGTGTGTGGTGTACCGCTTGAAGTGTCTTTGAGGAGTCGTTGTTTTTCGTGGTCGTCTTGTGGGAAGAAGTGGAGAGGCTTTTATTCCGTCTCTCTCTCTCTCTCTCTCGTTGGTGAATTTGTTTTTAGACGTGTCTGACCTTTTCATTTTTGCCTCTTCTTGTTTTTCCTCCTCTAGGGATGCTTTCTCTTCTCTTTCTTGTTCCTTGTTTTTTTTTTTGTTTTTTTTTTTTGTTTTTGTTTTGTTTTGTTGTGCATGACCTGTCTTTCGTTCTTTTCCTTCTAGTTCTTGTCCTTCCTTTTCTTTGTCTTATTCTCTAGTTTTGTGAGCTCGTACGGAGACACCTCGGTCGACCCTCACTCCCAGAGAACATATAACCGAAGTAAACACGTAAATCTGTTGTTGTATTTACAGAAGCCTCACACTCCGCCTCTCCCTTAAAAAAAAAAAAAAAAAAAAATGGAGAGTTAGGGGGAAGGGAACGAACAAAGAAAGTCTTTTTTCATAAGTTATTTTCATAAATGATGTAAATCCTCAATAAGATATTGTCCTTTAGACTTAGACTATTTTTTTTCCTTGTGTGTTTGTTTGTCCTCTCTGTACAAGGTTTTCCTAAATTTCCGGTTGCATCAACACTCAGGAATTCTTATGACCTCACACAGCGAGTTGGGGGAAGGAAGAAAGAGTAGACAGAGAGGGAGAGGTAGAGACAGAGACAGAGACAGAGACAGAGACAGAGACAGAGACAGAGACAGACAGAGACAGCGACAGAGACAGAGAGACAGTGAGAAGGGGGAAGGGGGGCGAAAGAGAAAAAGGGAAGTAGAGTGAGAGAATAAAAGAAAGAAAGAAAGAGACAGACTGATTGATAGATAAACAGATAAATAGACACACAGACAGACAAAGAACAGAATAAAGAATTCCATAGAAGCTTATGGCTGATAGAACTATAAAGTTTCTCTGTTGACCTTTTATGGCATTTTATCCCCACGTACGTAATGTATGGCGTTGAAATCCGGTCTTCGCCGATAATTCCTTTGTTTTTTATGGCTGCAGTTGTAATGATGAAGATTATTGTCAAGGTTACAGTAATT
>NW_028234420.1:9452523-9467523 GCF_977035675.1 Penaeus japonicus
TCCGCTCCCTCTCCCCGTTCCGCCAACAAATAGCAGGCACAGCTGATCTACAGTTCCTCAACTTGCATGCGCAGATCCCCTCCCCCTGAAGGGAACATACATTAAGCTAAACTCCGAACATAGCACCCCTCACACACACACACACCACACTATTCACTTGACACAGTCCATAAACATTACCACAAACATGAGTGCTTAAACCCCAAGGAAAGGGGTGAGGTCCCTTCCCTCCGCTGCCCACATGCGCAGGGAGAGGAGGGTGGAGTGAGGAAGAGGGAGGGGAAGAAGGGGACACTTCAGGGAGGGGGGGGAAGGGAAGGGAAGAAAGGAGACGAAGGGAGGGCGAGGAAGAATGAAGGGAAGCAGGAAATACTTCAGGGAGAAGGAAAAATAATAAAAAAAAAACACTTTAGGGAGAAGGAAGATGAACAGGAAGAGGGAGAGGGTAATACTTCAGAGAAAAGGAAGAAGGAAGGAAGAAGGAACATATCATGCAGACGAAGAGATGACGAGGAAGAGAGAAGAGGAATGGAAAGCACATCAGGGAGAAGAAAGGAGGAGGAAAGAAGAAAGCACAGTCGGGAGGCAAAGAGAGGGCCAGGGAGAAGGAAAAGAGAAGTGGGAGGATAGAAGGAGACACAGCAGAGAGAAAGAAGTGGGCGAGGGAGAGGGTGAGGGAGGGGAGGGGGGGGGAACAGGGAGCTGACGACCCTCAAGTAGCACAGACTTCAGGATCATGGCGTCCGCAGCAACACAACGCGCTTGCAAGTGCTACTTCTGTTAAGATCGTTGATTCTGCAAATACTGCAGTTGCAACCGTTGCCACTCCTGCTGCTGTAGCGATCAACGTGCCTTTATCATGACGGAGAGAGGCGAATATGGCCAGCTACTTCAGCACGAATTGAAACTGTCTGCTCTTATTACTTCTATTTTGCATTTGCTATTGCTGTTATTGCAATCCACGCTGCAACAATAGCAATAAGAATACGATTCGCACTTGCACTTTAGCTACTTGCTGTTTTTGTTACCTTTATGTGAGAGTAGAATGATAAATAGTATTTAGATAACCTTTAACCTCCTTTTGTAGCTGTACTCGGTCCGCGCTGCAATATCCTGCAGATGTTATTGCTGTTGCGCTATTGTTACTATGATAATGGTGGTGATGGTAATAGTAATCCAGAGGATAATGTTGATGATAGAAATATAGATAGTGGTGTTAAGGCCAAGAATAACGATGGTGTGATTGTGATACGGCTGGATATGTTGAGAATTATGATGAGGATGATAGTGATGGTGGTAATGTTTGTGATGATGATGGCAATTATGATAACTATTTTGATAATGATAATGGCATTGATGATTATTCTGAGATGATGATGATGATGATAATGATGATAAGAACATTGAAGATTACACAGAATGATAATGAGTAGAAGGAGAAGAGGAAGAACAATAAAAGAAGAAAAAGAAAAAAAGTGATGATGGCAGTAATAACAATGGTTATGATTTCAATAGGATATTGTTAATAAAATGATTAACATTATAATACTGTTGATACGGGCAGTAATAACAGGTGACCGCATTAATCATAATGCTAATGATACCAACATCGATAACATCAACAGCAAGAATATTGTAATGCTAATGACGGTGATATGAATACCATGACAACAATAACATTAGTGACAGTATCCTTTCAGTAATGATTTGAATGACGAAGTAAAAACAAAAGGCGTCATTATGAATACCCCCCCCCTCCCCCAAGCACCACGAGACCTCTCCCCTCCCCTTCCTCTTCATATCCCACCTCCCCTCCCCTTTCCCCTTCCTCTTCTCTTTCACATCCCATCTCCCCTCTCCTTTCCCCTTCCTCTTCCTTTTCACATCCCTCCTCCCCTCTCCTTTCTCCTAACCCTTCCCTCTTCCACTTCCCTTTCACATCTCTCCTCCCCTTTCCTTTCCCCTTCCTCTTCCCTTACCCATTACCCTTCTCTCCTTCCCCATCGTCGATTCCGACCTTTCCCCATCCCATTCCCCTCCCCCCTTTGTCTTCCCATTCCTCTCTCCCTTCCTTTCCCCTACTTCCTCTTCCCCTCCCTCCACCCCGTCCCCGTTTCCCTTCCCTATCCCCCTCCTCTTCCCTTCCCTGTTCCCCTTCCTCTACCCATTCCCCTCCCTCCACCCCTTCCCTTCCCCTTTCCCCTTCCCATCCCCCCCCCCACTTCCCTCACCAGTCATTCATTTTTAAGCCTATATTAGCCAACCCAAGAACAGATACATTTTCTTTTTCTTTTCTTTTCTCTCTCACTTGTCTCATCAAAACATATAATTACCCCGAATACTTTGTGTAGTGGACATGGCATTATTACACCTTTCGTATTTTAATGGTCACTTGCACGCTCGCCCTCTTGCAAATACAACAGTCGATGTATTCTACAACACCACCAGCGGCACCAGCTCATAATCCTGACATACGTACACGGCAACAGTATTAACAAAAGACAAAATAATACTATGAATAAAAAACATTTCATTGTGTTTTAATCACGCTGATATTACCCAAGGGCTTAGATGATAACCCGTGTCAACGACAGAGTCACATGATATCAACAAGACAGCGGTAACAAAAACACTCGAATATATATATGTATATATATAAAATAACAACAGTAATGATATGTTAATAATAACAGCGTCACAGTCACGATCGCGCATCAATAACCCAAGGGATAACAATCTACTACCGCGAGATTGGAACAACCACAGCATGTATTACTAATTCTAGCTTTATATATGTCCTATAAACACTATGATTATTATCAGTATATGTCATAGCTCCCCCCTCCTCCCTCCCTCCCATCCTTCCTTACTCTCCTACCCCTCCCCCCCCTATTCCCGACCCGAAGGCCTGTGTGTATATAATGTGTGATTTAAATCTATGTCGAGATTGCCGGCTGAGTGACCCTTGGTCGGTGCTTTTCTTATTTTGTTTTTTTCATTCTTTGTTGACGATGGTTCTTTGTTTGTTCTGGATTTTGTTGATTTTTCCCTCTCAAATTTTCTCGTGATTTGTTTTTATTTCTTTGTTTTTTGTTTTTTTTCTTTTTTTGGTTTTTGTGTTTATATATTTTTTTCTCTCGGTTTTTGTTTTACATGATTTGTGTCTTAGTTTCTGCTTGCTCTGTTATTTATTTTACCACTTCGTTGTTCACTAATTTTATTTTTTGGTTGTCTTGTCTTATCCATTAAAATTTGTATTTTTATTTTTGTATATATTTTTTTTTCCCGAGAATCCGTTTCTAATTTCTGCAGAGTCTCCAATTTGCTCACATGTTTTCGGTAATTTAACTTGATAACACATTCGAATTTATTTTTCACTTTTACCATTTCGGATTTTAGAATGATACTCATTTATTTGTTATCATTTTGATATTGCTCTATTTATCATTGTAATTGTTATTATTATCATTATTATTATGTTATTATCATTATTATTATTATCACTTGTTATTACTATCATCATCAATATCATTGTTGTTATTATTGTATTTAGGTTGTATTTTTTTGCTCAATCTTAGTGTCTTCCCCTTCTGTTTCCTGTCGAGTTCACTATCAGCATTGTGTTATTCCCTCCCATTTTATTCCCCTAATTATTGACATTATCCAATTCTCCTTCCCGTAATCTTTCCCTTCAAACACCGAGCGCCTTTCTTTGAAGTTCTCCTCCCCCCTCCTTCTCCATCCCCCCCCCTTTTTTTTTTTACCCATCCCCCTCTTCCTCCCTCTTCTCCCTATCCCCTCCTTTCCATTTTATCCTCCCCCTCCTCCTTCCTCTCCCTCTACTTCTCCCGCCCCCTCCCCCTCCCTCTCCTTCTCCCTCTCCCTCCATCTACCTTCCTTGCTCATTCCTCTTTCCACTTCATTTTTTTTTTCAAATCCAAGTTCCTCTTACCGCTGTCTTCACTCCCCCCCCCCCTCTCAACCCCGTAGTCTCCCACCTCTTTTCCCTTTCCTCCCCCTACCTCCGTTGCCCCCCCCCCCCCGCACCGCCCTGTAATAATCTCCGACGCGAAATTATTCTGAACAGTCAAGACAGTGTTGCCAACAGACGTGATGTTGCACAGGGATGCCTGTCTAAGCGACTCACCCCCACCCCCACCCCCACCCCCTTCTTCTTCTTCCCCCGTTCCCTCTTTCCCCATTCGCCTCCTCCCCTTCCCCCCTCCCCCCCTCCCCCTACCTACGTATTCCCTCCTGTGCAAGTTTCTGCTTTGAATACTTGATAAGCCTGTTTCGCAGTTTTGGTTGTTGTCTGTAGAGTGCTTGCCGTGTCGTGCTAGGGGTGGGGGGGGTGGGGGGTGGGAGGGGAATGAGGAAGATGGTAGAAGGGAAGGGTAGGGGGGAGAAGGGAAGAGGGAGGAATAGGGTAGGAGAAATAGAGAGAAGGAGTGAGGGCAGAGGGGAAGTAGAGAGAGGGTGGAGAGGGAGAGGGGGTAGGGGAAGGAGGAAAAGGGTATAGGGGTAGTAGAGAGAGGATGAAAGGGGAGAGGGGAGGGGAAAGAGGAAGAGGGTAGAGGAGGAGAGAGGAGAGGAAGGGGAAGGAGGGAGGGGGTTAAGGAAAGAGGAGAGGAAGGGGTAGGAGGGAGAGGAGAGGAAGGGGAAAGAGGGAGAGGAGAGGAAGGGGAAGGAGGGAGGGGGTTGAGGAAAGAGGAGAGGAAGGGGTAGGAGGGAGAGGAGAGGAAGGGGAAAGAGGGAGAGGAGAGGAAGGGGTAGGAGGGAGAGGAGAGGAAGGGGAAAGAGGGAGAGGAGAGGAATGGGAAGGAGGGAGAGGAGAGGAAGGGGAAGGAGGGGGAGGAGAGAAAGGGGAAGGAGGGAGATGATAGAGCGGGTAAAGGAAGGAGGTAAAAGGTCAGGCAACATCACTACACTTATTTATACATGAACAGATTTTTTGAAAAGTAATTACAGTCAGCGGATTATTATTATTTTTTTTACATTTTAGTCATCTCACACATCTTTCTGAAATCTAGATATATGCATATTGAAATTCTGTTGTAAAATCATTTAAAGTCCTCAATAGCAAAGGGAAATCATTTATTTAAATGCATTGTATGAGACATCTTCTCAAGTGCTGTGACTAGAATTGTTACAGGAACTGAAAAAAGGACGGGGGGCGGGGTAATGGGGGGGGAGGTCAGAATGCGGTATCAAATATAACCGTAAAGTTTACTAAGAAATAATGTTCTTTAATTTGCTTCTATGTTTTTTTTGTCAGTGTTTGTTTCCGTCAATGCTTATTTATATTTTCAAGCGTGTTATATAATTCTCTTTTTTTTTCTTTAGTGGGGGTAGGGGGTGTCAGTTTTCAGCTTTGGTCTTTTTACCTTTTCTCTCGGTTTTGTAATTCTTTTACATGATATAATTTTTCCTTTTTCTTTTTAATCATGTCATTTACCTTGCTTTTTTTTTGGTTGTTTATTTTTTAGAAATAATTTCAACACATCATTTTTAAATTCTGACTTAAATTTTTTTTTCTCCTTTTTTTTTAGTTTTATGCAAATTTCCTCAAATTTACACTCGTGGAATAGCTCGCGGTCTTGTGTAAGAGAAAACAAGATAGACTGGTAGAAAAAAAAAAAAACTGGATGAAGTGGATACATAGACGATATGGAGAATAATCGTAATAGAATGTGGATATTCGAACAAGGAAAGTGGATACGGAGAGTGATTACCGGGACTTGAAGGGCAGGGTGGGAGGGTTACTTTTTATTGGATTAAAAAGTATTCGTTGGTGAGAGAGTGAAGTGGCTAGGCCTATGAGACTGAAGTGGATGAGACTGAAGTGGCTAGGCCTATATGTGGATGAGACAAGTGGCTAGGTCTATATGTGGATGAGAGTGAAGTGGCTAGGCCTTTATGTGGATGAGAGTGAAGTGGCTAGGCTTATATGTGGATGAGGGTGAAGTGGCTAGGCCTATATGTGGATGAGAGTGAAGTGGCTAGGCCTATATGTGGATGAGAGTGAAGTGGCTAGGCCTATATGTGGATGAGAGTGAAGTGGCTAGGCCTATATGTGGATGAGAGTGAAGTGGCTAGGCCTATATGTGGATGAGAGTGAAGTGGCTAGGCCTATATGTGGATGAGAGTGAAGTGGCTAGGCCTATATGTGGATGAGACTGAAGTGGCTAGGCCTATATGTGAATGAGACTGAAGTGGCTAGGCCTAAATGTGGATGAGAGTGAAGTGGATAGGCCTATATGTGGATGAGAGTGAAGTGGCTAGGCCTAAATGTGGATGGGAGTTAAGTGGTTAGGTCTACATGTGGATGAGAGAGAGAAGTGGCTAGGCCTATATGTGGATGAGAGAGAAGTGGCTAGGCCTATATGTGGATGAGAGTGAAGTGGCTAGGCTATATGTGGATGAGAGTGAAGTGGCTAGGCCTATATGTGGATGAGACTGAAGTGGCTAGGCCTATATGTGGATGAGAGTGAAGTGGCTAGACCTATATGTGGATGAGACTGAAGTGGTTAGGACTATATGTGGATAAGACTGAAGTGGCTAGGCCTATATGTGGATGAGAGTGAAGTGGCTAGGCCTATATGTGGATGAGAGTGAAGTGGCTAGGCCTATATGTGGGTGAAAGTGAAGTGGCTAGGCCTATATGTGGATGGGAGTTAAGTGGTTAGGTCTACATGTGGATGAGAGAGGGAAGTGGCTAGGCCTATATGTGGATGAGAGAGAAGTGGCTAAGCCTATATGTGGATGAGAGTGAAGTGGCTCAGCCTTTATGTGGATGAGAGAGTGTAGTGGCTAGGCCTATAAGTGGATGAGAGAGTGAAGTGGCTAGGCTTATATGTGTATGAGAGAGTGAAGTAGCTAGACCTATATGTGGATGAGAGTTTGAAGTGGCAAGGCGTCCATATTAGTGAGAGGGTGGAGTGGGAAAAAGTATATGTAGATGAGAGAGCAGAATGGTTGGACGTTCATATGGACGAAATAGTGGAGTGGTAAGGCCTATATGTGGATGGGAGAGTAGCATGACAAGGCGTAGTCATATGGACGAGAGAGTAGAGTGGCAAAAAGTATATGTGGATGAGTGACAAAGCAAATATGTGGATGAGAGAGTGGAGTGGCACGCCATATGCATGAAGGAGAGAGTAGATTAGCAAGGCGTATAGACTATGTGGATGAGGTAGTGAAGGCGTGTAGGTGGCTGGTGACAGGAGACGAGCTATACTTCAGGATATGATGAACAAGTGGATAATTCATTTAATCATAAGAGAGTATTCTGTACCCCATCGCCTCCCTCCCCTCCCCCTCCCCCTCCCTCAGCTGCAACTTGCAACACCTCCCTCCCCTTCTACCATTCAACCTTGTCAATCCCTTTACAATACAGTATTATCGCGAATAACAAGAGCTGCATTTTGAAATTGCAAGGATTAACATAAATAAATAACATGAATGTTATATATTGCCTATGCATGTGTGTGTGAGTGTGCGTGCGAGTGCGAGTGCGCGTATACAAGTATAGTGGTGAAACAAATACTCAAGATGTTTCACATCGCGATAATAACAAGCAAATGAGCCGTGGTCCATGTCAGATGATGTGCGTAGAAGCGTCCGACGTGCGTACACGAGATAGCGCACGTGTACGATCCGTCACTTTAACGGGCCATCGGTTAAATGGCCTCTCGTTTTAACGGCCATTCAGCCGGCGACCCCCTCGGGAGATGATCAATAAGTCATTTTTGAGGGCCTGCCTCGCCAAGGTTCTTTGGCTGGCTGCTCCGGAGACGAGGGCGGGCGGGCGGGCTGGCTGACTCGCTGGACTGGCCGGGGGCTGAGTGGTTGGGAGAGCGGCTGGTTGGCTGACTAACCTGGTGGTAGGGCTGGGTGGTAGACTGGTTTACAAGCTGACTGGCCTCATGGTTTACTGATTGCATGGCTAGGTGGTAGACTGGATTGTAAGTTGACTGACTGAGCTCGGTTAACTGACAAACTGATTGCATGATTAGTATACACACACACACATATGTGTATATATATATATAAATAAATAAATATATATATATATATATATATATATATATATATATATACATATAAATATATATACATATATATACATACATATATGTATATATAAAAAAAAGATATATATATAATATATATGTATATGTATATATATGTATATATATATATTGTGTGTGTATATGTGTATATGTATGTATATGTATATATGTATGTTCATGTACATATACATGTACATGTACATGTACGTACGTATCTCTCTCTTTATCTCTCTCTCTCTCTCTCTCTCTCTCTCTCTCTCTCTCTATATATATATATATATATATATATATATATATATATATATATATATATATGTATGTATTATACTTACATTCATATTTATTCATACATATACATACATACATATACATATATGCTCGGAAAGTTAGTTACTAGAAAGCCGACTTTATGTCCATATGCCGTGCGCCGCGATATAAAATTGCACTTCATGGTGAGTTAAGGGGAGGTTGGAAGGGATACAGAGAGAGAGAGGGAGAGAGACAGAGAGAGAGAAGAAAAGGAGGAGGAATATAAAGAAAAAGAAAAAGACGAAGAAGAAGTAAATCAAGAGATAGAAAGAAGATACCGAAAGAGACCTACATACACCCATTAATTAATACACCCAAACAAACAACCCAGCAACCGTGCAGAATAAAGAATAAGACAAAAAAAATATATATAATAATAATGATAATAATATCAAAGAAAAACCAAAGAACATGCAAGCCAAAGAGAGACTCCGAACACCACGTAACTACCGGCCAGACAGGAGTGCCATGTCCTTGCCAGACACAGCCCGTGGATTGCGAACGCGGGGTGGCGTGTGGGTTTGGCGTGTGGATTTAAGGTCAGTGGTTACGGGTCGAGAGAGGTCGAAGCTGAGTGTGACGACACGCCTTAGTGACATCGAGGTCGAACGAGGTGGGTTTTCTTTTTATGGTTGTGTGATTTCGCCGTGAGGGGACTGTGCTTACTTTCGTTGGTATTTAAAACCACATACAGCTGTAGAATAAGGGTGTTTTGTGTATGTTTATGAATAGATTGATAAATTGATATAAGTATATAATTGTACATATATATATATATATATATATATATATATATATATATATGTATATATAATATAATATGATATATCATACACACACACACACACACACACACACACACACACACACACACACACACACACACACAAACACAAACACACACACAAACACACGTACACACATACACATACACATACATATGTGTGTGTGTGTGTGTGTGTGTGTGTGTTAATGGCTGTTTAAATACGTTGCGAAAAATGTAATAATATTCTGACAATAGAGACTACTTATAGCGGTATGATTACAGTTATAATTGTTTGCTTCGCATAACTGTAATAATTACTGTGATGTTAATTTGTTGATTTAATTGACGTAAGTAATGCCTGCGATGGAATTAGAAATCGTGGGGAAAATAGTGTAGTAAGGACTATAATGATGGCAACTACTATTACTCCTATTATTTTGATAAAATAGCTTTAGCTGCTGATCTTACTGCTTCTAATAACAGCGATAATGATAATAGGATAGCAACAATTTTAATGATTTTAATGCTATTAATGAAAATCTCAACAAGGATAACAATTATGATAATCATGATAGCAAGTATCAATAATAACAATTATGATAATCATGATAGCAAATATGGCAATCGTGATAGCAAATTGATACACACGATGATAGCATTACTAATAAACATGATGCCAATAATTATTTCGATCACCAAGGGCGCCCTACCTCAACTAGCCCTCGCATTCGACGGCACACCATTCCGGGCCCTCCCTCGCGCACGCTGGACCACAGTTTATGACCGGACACATTAGTTTAAATTCTTTGGCCAAGAGATCATTGGAGCTGACACGGAAAAAGTTCGAATTTGGGCGACCTACACGACCAATGGTGCGTTTCCATTCGGGTGAGGACGCGGATTTTAGTTTCGTGTTGTCTATTGTCTATTATTGTCTATTATTGTTTTTTTATGTTATTTCTGGTATAGGCCTATCGTTATAGTTTTTTTTTGTTAATTTCACTGTTATCAGTATTGATATCATAATTACAATTGCTAGTGATAGTATCATCAGCAGTAGTGGTAGTATTAATAGTAATGACAATAGTAGTTGTTTTAGTTGTAGTAGTAGTTTCTGTTGCAGTGTTGTTGTTTCAGTAGTAGTAGACAGTAGAGACAGCAGCACTTTTAAGTAGTAGAATTCTCTTTGAATTCCTCATACTATGGAGGGTAAGAAAGATCTAGAATCTTATGTGTTGGTTCTAAAAGTTATCTTTACCTTTGTCTGTTTGTCTTCCCTTTCTCCTTTCTATGCTTCCTTTCATTTCCTGTCACTCTCGATCCCCTCTCAAAATCAAATTCTCTCTCTCTTTATCTCCCCCCTCCTTCCCTCCCTTTACCTCCTCTCCCTGTCCCTCTTCCTCTCTCCCTCCCTCCTTTCTTACATTCCGAACCCTTTCGCTCTCCCTTTCTTACACTCTTCTTTCCTCTCCTCTCCTCTCTCCCTTCCCCTCCATCCCTCATTTCTTACATTCCTAACCCTTTCGCTCTCCCTTTCTGACTCTCTCTCTCTCTCTCTCTCTCTCTCTCCCTCCCTCCCTCTCTCTCTCTCTCTCTCTCTCTCTCTCTCTCTCTCTCTCTCTCTCTCTCTCTCTCTCTCTCCTTCCCTTCTTCTGTCCTTTGCTCTGATCTGCTTACCCGTGTCCAGCATTCCCTTTTCCAAAATTGTTTCCTCGAAATTCAAAAATGATCATGTAAGCGAACGCTGTGAGAAGAACGCCATAAATGAACCATGTGTAGCTTACCGTTAATTCTTTCATGAAGGATAATGCAAGCTATGTTTTTTTTTTTTTTTTTTTTTTTTTCAAAGCACGCCTCATTTGTCATTTTCATTTATTTATCACGTCAGGATGTTTACCGCGTCCATCTTGGATGAGCTATTGATGGAGTTTTTTTTTGTTGTTGACTTGTTTTTGATATAGGAAACATTTTCATGGAGGTGCTTGTATGTGATTGGGCGTGTGTCTCTGTGTGTTTGTGTGTGTGTGTGTGTGTGTGTGTGTGCGTGTGTGTTTGTGTGCGCGCGCATGTCTGCCTTTCTTTGTCTGTGTCGTTTCCTTACTAGCAATTCTCGAACATTCACTGGCGATACATACATCCGACCATTTGTATTCTTCTGACTTAACATATTCATTGTCATGCGAATACCGCGGCCAATATTGCAAATCCTATTTCCAAATCGACATTTCACTTTGCAATATCGCATGCAACTTCAACTTCGAGTAAGACCTTCGAGGAGGAGGAAGAGGAGGAGGAATCTCGGCTCAGAGGAGGAACTTCCTCGGTTCTTGCTCTTAAATATGTAGTGCTTTTGATTGATGGATTGCTTGTGATTGGATCTCGTGTGTGTGTGAGAGAGAGAGAGAGAGAAAGAGAGTTAGAGGAAGGATGTGTGTGTGTGTGTGTGAGAGAGAGAAAGAGAGTTAGAGGAAGGATGTGAGAGAGAGAGAGAGAGAGAGAGAGAGAGAGAGAGAGTGAGTGAGTGAGAGTGAGGTAGAGGAAGGATGTGTGTGAGAGAGAGAGAGAGAGAGCGAGAGTGAGTGAGTGAGGTAGAGGAAGGATGTGTGTGAGAGAGAGAGAGAGAGAGCGAGAGTGAGTGAGTGAGGTAGAGGAAGGATGTGTGTGTGTGTGTGTGTGTGTGAGAGAGAGAGAGAGAGAGAGAGAGAGAGAGAGCGAGAGTGAGTGAGTGAGGTAGAGGAAGGATGTGTGTGTGAGAGAGAGAGAGAGAGAGAGAAAGAGAAAGAGAAAGAGAGGGAGGGAGGGAGAGAGGGAGAGAGAGGTAGATAAAGGATGTGTGAGAGAGAGAGAGAGAGGAAAGCTGTGTGTGTGTTGAGAGAGAGAGAGATAGAGAGAGAGTGAGTGTGGTAGAGGAAAGATGTGTGTGTGAGAGAGAGAGAGAGAGAGATTTGATTTTGATATGTTTATTCATACTATATACATTGTATATACATGAATAGACATAGGAACTATGCCTAAATAATTTGTACAGTTCATGTTAGATTCTGAGACATACATTGTTGGTAAAGCAGATATTACTGTGACCCTGTCAATCAATAGAGAGAGAGAGAGAGAGAGAGAGAGAGAGAGAGAGAGGAAGGTAGAGGATGTGTGTGTGTGAGAGAGAGAGTGGTAGAGGAAGGATGTGTGTGGAAAAGAGAGAGAGAGAGAGAGAGCGTGTGTGGTAGAGGAAAGATGTATGTGTGTGTAGGAGGGGGGTGTCTGTGCGTCTGTGTGTGGTAGAAGGGGATGTGTAATTGTATGTGTCAGTGTGTAACCGCGCGCGCGCGCATGTGCGTGTGTGTGTGTGTGTGCGCGCGCGCGTGCGCCTGCGCGTTCCCTGTGCGAATAGTAGACTTCACTATCATAATTGGCTTTTAAGAGTGCGGTCAACTGGAATTAGTATTTGAAACGGACGCATTTGGAGTTCGATGAAAAAAAAAAATTAAATCCTCAAAATTAGATATAAAAAGAGGGAAAAGACAGACAGCAAGAGGAGAAGTTAATAGGATTTGGAGAAAGAAAATATTTTTTCTATTCATATTTTTATATCGAAAGGCAGATTCAATGTGTGTCTGTGTGTGCGTGTGTGTATGTATGTATGTGTGTGTTTGTATGTGTAGGCGTAAGAGAGAGTGTGTAGGTGCGAAAGAGAGAAAAGGTGTCTTGTGTGAGTATGTGTTGAGCAGAACGCAAACCGTGTTAATTTCTAGGGTGTAAATCGCTTTTCTTTTCTTATATTGATAAAGACCAATAGTTTTATTCTCTCTTTCGTTTCCCTGTGGTGAACCTTTCTTTTTCTCTCTCTCTTTTTAGTCTTTAATTTCAAGTCAAGTGCATGAATTAAAGATGTGGACCGCAGGCAAAGAGGACGGTTGTTACATTTTTCAACGTGCAGAATTCAATTATGTTTTTGACACTAAGGGCAGAAAAGACGACGAAATTATACTTAATAATATTGATAACGACGGCGATAACGATGATGTTAATGATAATAGCAACCTTGCCGATACTAACCAAATGTAAATCGACTTAGTAAACAATAATTCAAAAGCAAGCCAAGAAATATAAACCAAAAGAAATCAACCAAAAGCCAAGGGAACGAGAGAGGCGCCTCGACCGCGGACAGCATGAGTTAGTGCGCCTCTTTACAAGCTCAACAAGTGTACTCTTCTCGTTTACTTCTGAGTTACGTGTGATTGGGAACATCCTTCCTTCGCTGTGGGTCACTTATCAGAATAAAGGGGCTGGATGGTCAGGACGTCTCTGATGGGAGAGGCTCGTTCTGATTGGCATGGGGTCGGGTTAGGTAGGGGAAAGGGTGAGTGGCCTTGTTTTTTCTTTTTGTTTTTTTTTTCAAGAGGGGAATGTTTTTTTTGTTTTGTTTTTGTTTTCTCTTAAAATAGGGAAATTCTTCAATAACGATTTCGCATGTTGGTCCTTAGGATTGCTTATGGTCTGCGTACTGTATTTTCCAATACTTTTATTATTTCTATTTCTTCGAAATCGTGAATTCTTTTCATATTTAGAATATGAAAACTTACGGTTTGATTCACCGCTCCAAAATCTCGTCGTCAAGAAAAAAAAGTCTTAATATTTGCGTTCTACCCTCTTTTCCTCCCCCTCCCCTTCCTCCCACTAACGCCTCTCCTCCTCCTTCACCTCCTCTTCCTCCAGCTCCTCCTCATCCTCTCACTCCCACTCCTCCCATTGCCACGTCAACAACAGGCCGAGTGGCACTGATATCCGCGCTCGGGTAAAAGCCGGCTGGCACTGAGGTCGGTCGGGTCGTCGTGGCGGGTCGTCGACAAGCACGAATAAAATTAGCTGTTCTCGAGAGGAGAAAACCTGGATCTAAAAGGAGCCAAGAGAGAGAGAGACAGAGAGAAGAAAGAACATCCCAGAGTCGAAGGAGAGTCGAGTTGACACTCCAGAATCCGCTTCGGGAGTGCCAAGTCCATTTTCTCCCCTTCCCCTTTCCCTTTTGCCCCACCCCCCTTTCTTCCATAATCCCTCCTTCCACTCTACCGTTTTTCCCCTACTCTTACCCTTTCGCTTTCTTTATCTCGCCCTGCCTCCTCTCCGTTTCTCTCACCCTCCTCTATACTCCCTCTTACCTCCCGTTTTTCATTCCTTCCCTTCCCCATCCCCTCCCTTCCCCTCACCCCTCCTCACACTGTCACACCCTTCACTTTTCCTTCCCTCCCTCCCTTCCCTTGTCCCTCCTTCCCTCCCTTTCCTTCTCCAACCCTCTCCCTCTCGCCCGCGACTCCAGGAGTGCTTCCAGCTGTTTTTGCTTCGAATTGAGTTAATATTTAAAAATTGCATGACGATGAGGAGCGTCAGAGTGCGAAGTCGACAGACCTTCGTGAAAGCCATGTATATTTCAGCTCGTCTTTTATTTATTTGTTTTAGATTATCCGTTCTAGGTAGGAGACTCGGGACGCTCTGCCTGGCTATTGGAAAAGGAAGAACTGAATTGGCCGTGTGCGTGTGTGTTTGTGTGTTTTATATTTGTATATAATTATTCATATATTTGATACATGTATTTCATATATATATATAAATAAAAATATATAAATGTGTATACATATACATCTTTTCTTTTTATTTTACATAATTTTGTGATTCTTTGTCTTTGAATGTCTGATCGAATAAGCCTTAAGTGCAGTCTGCAGATTCAAGGAAACTGCGTGTCCTTTTATCATAGTTGTTAACGAAGGGGGGGGGGGGATGAGGGGGGGCTTTCTAGGAAGAAGACGGGGTGAGGAAGGGGTCTTTTTTAGGACGGAAGAGGAGATGGGTGAGGGAAGATTA
>NW_028234420.1:9472523-9475023 GCF_977035675.1 Penaeus japonicus
AAAGGAACTGATGACATAAAGGAAAGAGATATATGATATCAGATTATCACTGTGAGAGTGATAAGGAAAGATGAATCAAACGAAGGAGGGAGGAGAGAGAGAGAGAGAGAGAGAGAGAGAGAGAAAAAGAGAAACACAGACAATTAAAGATAAGATGAAAAGAGAAATGTAAGAAAATAAAGAGATCCTTGCGAAAGAGACCAAAATAGAAATAGTAAAAGAGAACCAGCAATAACAATTGTGTTGTCCAGCCATTTAGTTTCTTTCGATTTTTTTTTAGAAAAAAGAAAAAGGGGGGAGGGAAATGTGGTCCCGAAAATGTAATGGCTGCCAGGGGAACTTATGGCCGGGACGGACTAGTGCTGTTCAAGAGGTGGAGAGAGAGAGAGAAGGGAAGAGGGAGAAGGGAGAGAGAGAGAGAGAGAGAAAAGAGGAGAAAGGGGTGCGAGGAGGAGAGGAAAGGGAAAGGGGTGTGAGGAGGAGGTGATGGAAGCAAGTGATAGAGAGGAGGATAGGAAAAAGGAAGGGAGAAATGGAGAGGGGTGAGGCGATGAGGGAGAGGAAAGAAAAGGGGTAGGGAAAAGTGGAGAAAGAATGTGTGAAGAAAAGGTGAGAGTAGAGGAGATAGAGTGGGAAGAGGAAAGATGTTAAAAGGAGAAGGCGAGGGGAGAGGAAAGAAAGGAATACGAGGAGAAAGCGAGGGGAGAGATATAGAAAGAGGAAAGGGGAGATACATGTAGCTGAAGATGAGGAGAGAGTACATTAGGCAGAGTCGCAAGATGAAAAGTAGGGGGAGAGCTGGAGAAGGGAGAGGTAAGAGGAAGAGGACAATAACAAGAGGGGGGTAGCAAATATAAAAAAGAATAAGGGAACAACGGAAGAGGAAGCACAAGGTGGAGGAGGACGAAGAAGTGCATGTGCAGACACAGATGGAGGAGAGATACCACCAAAGAATGAAAGCAACAAATATTCTGATAAACAACAGGCGAACGGAAATCAGAGAAAGACATATGGTCGATCGGCGCATACACGACCGTCCCCTAAATCACGCGAACGGCCGCCTCTCACCCCGCGGCCATAACGAGCGATCACTTTTATAACAAACACACTTGCGTCCACACACGCCCGCGCGCTCACGTTGATCATCAGCGCTTAATCGCCGTGCATCGCTCAGCCCGACCGACACCCAAGGGCCTGCTTGTGCTCGCGGGGTGGGTTAGGGTAGGGGGAAGAGGGGGAAAGGGAGAAGCAAGGGCTTTGGGGCTGAGGGGGGAGAGGGGGGCAAGGGGGTTGGGGCTATGGGGAAATGGAGTAAGAGTCGGGAAGGGGAGGTGAAGGGGTCATAGGGGGAGAGTCAGGAAGGGGAAGGGGGGAGGGGGATGAGAATCGGAAAGGGAAGGGGAGGGGATGAGTGGGAGAGGCGATGGAGTGCCACGCATCGCTTTTGTGGGGTCGTCGCTCGGTGCCACCGCACGGTGCCATATATCGTATCCTGATGTATTGTAATGGCACTGGCTCTTGTATTTCGCTTATCAGACCTCATTCTGGGATTTCAAGTAAGGGACGTGTAATTGAATTCAAGGTGATTTACGTTCGGGTATGTTAATTCAAGTGTGTGTTATCCCTTGAATTTGTATGTGTGTGCTTTTGTGTTAATGTGCGGGTGCCAATGTGTACATGTGTTAATACAGTGCGCGCATGTGTGTGTGTGTGTGTGTGTGTGTGAGTGTGTGTGTGTGTGTCCGTCCGTGTGTGTGTGTGTTTGCGTCTGCGTGTCTGTGTGTACACCTGTGTTGACTGAGAGGGTTGATTGTGTACTGGCATCCTTTTTTCAGAAGCGCATATGAACCCACCTCAAATGAATGAGCTACTTTTTCACTTTTTATTTCTAATATCCCTGACACGGCCTCTGAAATTATTCATGTACAGGGACAATATCCACGCAAAAACGCTCCAGAAAGCTTCATAAAGGCCTCTAACATTCGCATCAAGGGAAATGGTTCTCTAGAGCTTCATCAGTATCACCTGATTGTTATTACCAATGTTATGAAATAATGAATCTCATTAGCCAACGTAAAAATGCTAATCAGTGACCCTCACCTTACAGGTAAAGTACCACACAAGTATTGCTCAGCAGTTAATGGCTATGGGACCATTACAATAGCATAGGGATATGAACCACATTGGTGATATAGTTTGGCCCCTCATCCGATAAACAGATTTTTTTTTTTTTTTTTTTTTAAGGGTACACATGATTTTTTTTTTTTTTTAATCAAAGGGAGTTCAGGGGATATGTATGTGTTGTTTTTGTTCTTGACTCAGTACGTACATATAGATAGATTCTTCCTGATTCATAAAATGGGAAGCTATCTGTAGTTGGAATAGCCGGTATATAGCGAGAAAAAGGGTGTTGTGATATGAAATATGGGAGAGCGGGATGGGGAAAATGGAAAATGGGAGAGGGGCGGTGAAGGAATTAGGTTAACAGGCAGATAGACAG
>NW_028234420.1:9480023-9485023 GCF_977035675.1 Penaeus japonicus
CCCCGCATATTTCTCTTTCTCTCTCGCTTTCTCTCTTCCTCTCTCTTTTCCTTCCTCCTCCCCTCCCTTCTCTCTCCATTCCCCTCAGTCTCCCTCTCCTCCCACTCACACACTCTCTCTCTCTGTCTCTCTCTCTCTCTCTCTCTCTCTCCCTCTCTCTCTCTCTCTCTCTCTCTCTCTCTCTCTCTCTCTCTCTCTCTCTCTCTCTCTCTCTCTCTCTCTCTCTCTCTCTCTCTCTCTCTCTCTCTCTCTCTCTCTCTCTACCTCCTTCCCTCCCGTGAGCGTGTGTATCTGTGTGGGTGTGCGAGAGGCCCAAGAAAGAGCTCAGTCGTCGAGAAAATAGCTTACTAGTCCTGGGAGTAGCGTAACTGAAGGTGAAATAGCTTACCGGGTGAGAAAATATCTTTCGCAGTGAGAATCATTTTCGCCAGCTGGTAAAATTGCTCACACTGTGTTTGTTGCAAAGGGAGTGGGGGTGTGGGGTGAGGGGTGGTGGTGAAGTTGGGGTACAAGGAGAGGGTAGGGGGTAAGAAAATCAGAGGGGGAGATGAGGGAAAGGGGGGGGGGGTGAGGGGAAGGGATTCATTACCTCGTGGGAATATTTGGGACAGCGTGGGAAAATTGTGTGCGTTTCGCGGTTTAGATGTTAATTGAACATTTGCGGCCACACGTGCTAGGTGCAAATTCTCATTATAAGAGCGGGTTATCGCAAGAACTGCTAATTATATTGTTATTACGTAATTGGCGTTGGTTCTACGACGTCCATTCTAATCCGCGCTTTGTTCCTCTTGATGCTATTATGCTCGCCTGCTGTACCAACGGCGTTTCTGAGGTCGGGAATCTTTTCGAAAGTCCGTTTTTTCGAATTACAAATAATCTTACCTTACGGTTGGTCGAGGCGTAATTTTCATCTTGACCAAGAGAGGCGATACGCTTTGAACACGTCACACTTCAAAACCTAAACGTTTACATGTTATACCTACATAAAATCCAAAGTACGCATCAGTACCGTGTTTTAAAAATGAGTCTAAAGTAGCCATTGGATAGAAATAGTCGTTTGTCGGTCGATGTTGTTAAGTGAGCCTTTAAAGGTTATCAAAGCCGCTTAACAGCCTCGTTCCTGAGACAGAGACCAGCCATTGGAGCCCATCATTGCCAGAGGTCGCGGATTAGCTTAATTACCAGGTCTTAATACCGACTTCGGCTCCGAGGCGACTGACCTGACAAAGTTCCTGGGCGTGAAATTGTTATCTTGCACGTTGGGAGCCTGTGCTTGTGTGTGTGTGTCTATGATTAAGTCTGTGCACGTGTAGTAAGTCGAAAGCGTATATCAAAGTGGGAAAGTTGATGCGGATATAGGAATGTGGATATGAGTTTGTCATTCTTCATAACTCAAACTTAACCCCGTCCTTTTGTTTCTTGGATTTCATTCTTATATCCATACTCTGGTAATCACAGATCCTCTTATTCCTGGTTATCATCTTCTCTTTGTGTTTTCTTTTCACGCTGGTAACTAATGCAGCAGCTTCCTGTTTTTCTCCGAACTGCATAAAACCATTCCCTAACTTCCGTGTTCGATTTATCCACTTTTTAAAGCTATTGTGTATTACATTCTTCCGCTTTTCGCTATTAATTCTCGTCTCCCCGTTTCCTGTTATTTACCCTTGTTGCACACAAATTATACATTCCATCGTATTTGTCTCGCTTATGTGCTTTCCTTCCCTTTTGTAATTCTATATCGCTATATTCGCTCTCTTTTTTGACATTCGCTCGCGCGCGCGCACTCACACACACACACACACACACACACACACACACACACACACACACACACACACACACACACACACACACACACACACACACACACACACGCACACACCTTTGCATCCCTAACCCCGGCGTTTGAAGCGGTAGACAGCGGGCGATTGAGCGTGCGATGCCTTTTTTCGGTCCGTCGCCCCTTCTCATCCCCCCCCCCTCCCCTCTCCTGCCTCCTTGTCGGTGCGTCTTCCACGAAGCAAGTGGAGGGGCGCGGCGTGAAAGGAGGGCACTGAGGGAGGTATGGAAGTTTTGGGGGAAAGGAGGGAATAGGGGGAAGAGAGAGAGGAGGGGGGGGGTATCTGTCTTCGTGACAGGCTGATGAGATAACGTTGATAAAGCTGACTTGAGAAAAGGCCTTTGGTGTGCGGGGAATGTAAGAGGAAGACGTGGTTGGTAGGGGCTGGGGCTGGGGGGGGGGAGGCTGGAGAAGGAGGCTGTGGCGAGAATGTCTCAAAGTTCTCGGAAGGTTGATGGACCCTTAGTTTTTCTTTCTGTTTTTAACTACTGTTTATGACTTGCTCGTTACAACTTTCTCTCACATTTTACTTTCACACAAAGGAATCCATATCAAGGGGTTCTGTGTTCGATTATTGAGCAGCACCCGATGCGAGACCCCCCTCCCCTCCCCTTCCTTACTAGAGGAAGAATCCAGAATGGTTGGAGGCACTGAAACTTCAGGTAAAAATTTCGCTTGATAGAATGGGGGGGGGGGGGGCTTTATTTAACAAATGCTACATCCACCGACTTCTGTGAATTTAGATTAAACACATCTGGTATTCGTAATTTTGAAATCGTGTTCAATTACATTCTTTTGGTTTAGAAACTAATACTTATATGTTATTCTTTTGATACTGTTTGGAGTAAATGTGTGTGCGAATATTTCTGTATCTGTGAGCACGTACATTCCTACCCCACTCCGCCCTAAGTATACATGCTTCCCTGTGTGTTTATGTCGACTTCTGCGTTTGGTAAGTATTCAAATTGGCTTGTTAGCACGCAGAGTCTGTGAGCGTGTCCAAGTATGTGTGGCGGGATGAAGGGGGGAGGGGGAGGTAGGCGGCCGAGGGGGAGGGGGTGCCATTAAGGATAGGGGGTAGGTGATAGGGGGGGATGAGCAAAGGGATGGGGGGGGGGGTAGCACTCTTAGGGATCATGCGTGACCCTCGACAACCTACTTAAGGTTTTGGCTTGAAGTCCACGTTCTTCTGTAATGCTTCTATGAGACTTGCATTTCCTTTCGGTGTAAAGGGGAAAACTTACAAAATTGTGAGAGGAATATCAGTGATGCGCGTGCATGTTAGTGTGTGTCTGTGTGCGTGTGCGTGCGCGCGTGCGTGGTGTGTGTGCAACTGTGCATGCATGTATTTATATATGCGCGTGCGGTTGAGTGCGTGGATTTTTCTTTTCGTATTTAGTTTCAAACAAGCAATGTTCACATTGAGCATATGTTTCAGTTGCATTCATTCAGCGGGTCGGGATGAGACTTGCATGTTGAAAATCGCGCCAAGACGCAGTTGTCTGTTATGAGAATAAATGTTTCCTTAGTGTGCTTGTCACGCTATCTAAATTTAGATCCTCATTCAAAGCAGAGGACATTATTTGTCCAAATTATATGCAAATTCAGAGCTGGAGCGCGGGTACTTAATTCCCTGCATATATCACACAGATGGGTTCTACGGGAAACCGCAGCGCGTTTGTTTGTTAGAGGAGCTATACATACACAGGCATGTTGTGTACATCTACATATAGTCGTGCGTTGCATGTGGATGGATGAATATGCTCAACAGTCCATTTAGATTAATACACTCTCGGGCATACGGAGATGTATAACCACGCTAGAACATATGAAAAAGGAAAAATCTGCTAGCACAATAATCAGA
This sequence comes from Penaeus japonicus, assembly GCF_977035675.1. Taxonomy (NCBI): domain Eukaryota; kingdom Metazoa; phylum Arthropoda; class Malacostraca; order Decapoda; family Penaeidae; genus Penaeus; species Penaeus japonicus. The sequence continues at coordinate 9,483,728 of NW_028234420.1, forward strand.
GAAAAAAGGGAGTAGAAAAAAAGGAAAAATATAGGAAGAGTAGTTAAATCACGAGGTTAATAACGGGAGATAGCATAAGATTGAAAACTAACACCAAATATATGGAAAAGAGAAAAGAAATAAACACAGAATCTACGGGAAAGAAAAAAATAAGAGTACCAAATATGGAAAAGAGAAAAAAATAAATGTAGGGAAATAGAACAAAAAGACAAAAAAAAGAACACCATTTGCAGGAAAAGAAAGAAATTCAAAGGTAAAGAAAAGCACAGACACAGAAAAGAGAAGCGTTCAGCCTCCTCACAAGAGTGCCAAATGCCCAATAAATCAGAGATAAGGTCGACACTATAGCCTTCGGTTCTTTCACGATCTGGAGGAGCTCAGATGCACCTGCGATTCAAGACACGGTCACCAGACGCGCAACACACACTGTCTCGGGGCCGTTGGACAAGAGTTGAAAAGGGCGTGAGTGCGGATACCAAACGAGAGAGGTGTGGGTGCGTGGCGGTGTTTGTTTGTGTGTTTGTGTGTGTGTGTGTGTGCGGGGGGGGCGGGGGTGTTTATGCGAATGCTGTTCTACTGAGTGCGTGATGGATTGTACGAACGAGTTTCTTTGGCTGTGTTCGTGCGCCTGTGGACATGTGTGGGAATGTGTGTGTACTGCATTAGCATTCTTGCATGGCCTTCACGTACTGAAAATGGATCACTTGGCTCCGTGTGAGATGACTTCTATTGACCTGACCTCACAGATGTCTCTAGGAAAAGCCTTTTGTGAACCCCACCCCCACCCCCCCCAGTACAACACCCACACAATGCATACGTACCACTTGCAAACATTGGACGTTGCGAACAATCTTTGTTGCAGTTTGTGTGTAGTAGAAGTTTAGATTTTTTTAATACGTTCTTTTTTGTTTTGTACTTACAGTCCTAGTTATACAACCATTTAAGTATAGTAATGAAATTTGCAATTGTTTGTTACAGATAGAGTGGTGGTTGGGGGGGGGGGCAGACAGATAAAGACAGTTATAAAAGAACGAAGAGAGAGATCTACAAGGACAAATAGTGTATTGGTAAGACAACGAATACATATAATGGATGTATTTAAATTCATACAGAGAGAGGGAGAGAGAGGGGGAACATTTTCAACAATGTCGACCGAGAGATGTTAGCTAAATGCTATCGGAACCAACGGCCGTAACTGTCCCCAGAAACAATTAGGAACGCCACACTCTCAAAACAAATCGACCGAAATTTACGCAGCACCCAATTCCTATCGAACAACGACCAAAGGGAACGAGA
>NW_028234420.1:9487523-9490023 GCF_977035675.1 Penaeus japonicus
TAGGGGGATAAGGGAGCGAAGGGAAGGGAAGGGGAGTGGAGTGATGGGCGAGGGAGGAAGGGGATCTACTGAGGATTATTAGGCGGTGAAGAAACGAGATTGGAAGAAAAATATTTATAGCGATTTTGTTAATGGGATTTTTGTTTAAGTAATGGTAATTATATAGCAATGATAATGATAGTAATTGTGATGATAATAAGAATAGCAATAATAATAAAGATAATGGCGACAATGGTAATGATAATGATAATAATGCTTAGTATGTGAATATATCAATATATAATATCCCAAGAAAGTACCGCACTGTCACAACACACGTCATAAAACATTATACAGCGTAATAATTCCTTCTAGTCTTGCATAATAAAGATACTACGATATTAACTTCTCTAAAGCCAATACCATAAACAACCCATACAGTCTATTAATGTTCCTTCAGACGGACTCGCAAAGGCAAACCATTCACACACCTATTGTACACCATTGTTCGTAGTAAAATCATACGGGCCGGAATACGCAAGGGATTCAGGCGATCGAGCCGATATAGCTTGCGAGAAATATGGCACCAGTTGACCTTGTTTGCAAGCTGTAAATCTCGCGAGTGAATTTTGTCACTGTTTATTCGGCGGAACTCTGAGAATAGCTTCATTCGGGTTGCATATAGAGCATAAATTTTATACCTTCTCATAACGCGGCCCTCGTACATATACATAATGCACTCACACAATAGCCCGGACTACAGGGAGTAATGTAGCCCTAATAAATAAGTGTGGCATAAATAGTCTCGATTGGCCTGGCATTAATAGCGACTCGGATACAAATCAGATCGGGAAATAATTTGTCGCTGTTATAGGGTACGCGGTGGTTGTCTGGCTCGTGGCGAAGTCACTTTAAAATTGATGGTGACAATGATAACAGTATTATGGATATTGACATTGACAGTAATGCTATTGATGAAGATAGTTATAATGGTGATACTGATTCTAATGTTAATTGTGGTGATGATACTACTACTGATTGCAATACTAATTGAAGTTGCCAGAATTATGATATAAAACACCATTTTCATTATAAAATAATATTCCGAATAACAAAATAAATGATAACATCTTGTGAAAACAACTCCACTAGACCCAAGAAAATATACAAAGAATCCCACTCCTTTTTCGAACGCTGCCAGAGCGAGGGAGTGCCACCGTGCCACCAAACAGATTGCCGCAATGTGGTACACAGGGCGCCAGGAAGAGCACCCTCATTTGGGCCGCGTGTGCCCCCCTTCGAGCAGGTTCCAAAGCCTATATTTTCCCTGTAAAAGACGGGAAAAGTTGGATTAGTTCCTTAAAGTCATGAAGTCACAGGTTGGGGGAAAGGGAAACGGTTTGAGATGCTTTTATCATTATCATTATTATTTTTATCTTTATCACTGCTATTGTTAATACTATTATTATTATTATTATAAGTAGTAGTAGTAGTATTGTTACTGTTGTTATATTTAGGATTAATGATAGGGTCAATATCTCTGTTATCGTGTTAGAATTATAAGTAGAATGATCGCGATTAATAATGCATGATTATCATTATCATTATTCACTTTACGAGTGTATTTCAAGACTATCATATGCTGCGTTTTAAGATACGTCGAAACGGCATAAGGGAGACCAGGTCGGTGGGGGGGGGGGGGGGGGGGGGTGGGCGGGGGGGGGTGGGGTTCGGGGGGTGGTTGAGCTGGGGGGGGGTGGGTGGGAGAGGGGGGGATGGGTTATTTAGCGCGGTTTTTTAATTATCCAAACCTTGATTAAACGACCTTTTTGACGTCTGTTTATTTTTGTTGGCAAATTACTTCGGCGTTCTGTTATGACGGAACGCCTGCCAGTTTGTATTAATTAGAGAGAGAGAGAGAGAGAGAGAGAGAGAGAGAGAGAGAGAGAGAGAGAGAGAGAGAGAGAGAGGGGGGGGGGGGGGGGGAAAGGCAGACAGACAGCCAGACGAAGCTTTGAGTAATGTAAACTTTGGCCATATTTGTATATCTGATGGTTGGTATTTGTGGCGTTTAGTCGGGTTTTAGAGGTTTGCTTTTTAACCCGGTTGTTTATCGATTTGCATTGTTATGATTTATATATTTATATATCTATATATATGCATATACATATACACACACACACACACACACACACACACACACACACACACACATATATATATATATATATATATATATATATATATATATATATATATACATATACATATACATATACATATTTGTGTGTGTGTGTATGTACGGGGGTGAGTGGGTGAGTGGTTGTATGCATATATATATATATATATATATATATATATATATATATATATGTATATATATATATATATATATGTGTGTGTGTGTGTGTGTGTATACATACATACATACATACATACATACATACATACATACATACATACATATACACATGCATATATACATATATTTGTATCTATATATGTACATACATACATTCTT
>NW_028234420.1:9502523-9507523 GCF_977035675.1 Penaeus japonicus
TAAATAGAGCAGTTTACCAATGAGAGTCATTTAACCAAAACCGGCTACTTAATTTGCACCAGATGGGCAAGGTGAGCAATATTGCAGCTTGCATTTGTTCTGTTCGGGAATTACAGCTAGTCGTTGCCAGGTGGGTGGGGGAGAGGGCGGGCAGGGGTAGGGGGGGTTGGGAGATGGCGGGGTAGGTGGAAGGGTAAGGAAGGGGAGGATGGGGATTGGTGGTAGGGAGGGAATGTTTAGGGGTTGGGGTATGAGGGGAGGAGGTAGGTGGTGGGGAGTGTTTAGAGGAGTGGGGGAGGGGGGAGGGGGGGAGATGAGAAATGGGGTAGGTGGGGGGAAGGGAGTACTCAGGGGTAATGGGAAGGGTAGGGAATATTTTCGGGGTGAGGGGAGAGGGAGAGGAAGAGGGAGTGAGATGGGGAAAGGATAACCCAGGAGGTAGGAAACGGTTAGCCCTGGGAATGAGTGGGGGGGGGGGGGAAGGGATGCGGTGGGACAGGAGACGAATCAATTACGCAACAGCGGATATTGCGGGATGAAATTGGCTGATTTACGGAGCGGCGCGTGCAATCCGTCCCTTTGCCGAAGCCACACAATTCGCGCACAAATGGCATTAGGTCGCAGAATTAAATCCATTCAAGACAAGGGGGGCGGGGGGGGGACCGCTCGTGGAGACTGATATGCAAGTGATGAGGGAGCTGCAAGAAGGTTGGAGGATACCTCACAAGACGTCGGCGGCGGAGGTTGCATTCCGTCTCTCGTCTTCTTCATTCCAGAGGGATCCTTGGAATGGGGCGGGAGGGGGGGGGGGTAATTTCCTCTCCGTTAAGGGTTTTGTTCCGTCGTTCATTTTTTGTTTTTTTTTTGTGATTTTCATTTTGACATTTCCTCATTATTCTCTCTCTCTCTCTCTCTCTCTCTCTCTCTCTCTCTCTCTCTCTCTCTCTCTCTCTCTCTCTCTCTCTCTCTCTCTCTCTCTCTCCCTCTCTCTCCCTCTCTCTCCCTCTCTCTCTCTCTCTCTCTCCCTCTCCCTCTCCCTCTCCCTCCCCCCCTATGTGTATATATATGTATATATGTATTAATCTAGTTCTTAAAAAATAAATATAAATCATATTTTATATTATGTTACCTAAATATACACACACACATAAGCACACACACACACACACACACACACACACACACACACACACACACACACACACACACACACACACACACACATACACACACACACACGCACACAAACACACACCGCCCGTGTCTTCTTCTTCCTCCTCCTCCTTCCTCTACTTCTCCCTCTGCTCCTCCTTCTTTCCCTCCTCCACCTCGCCCCCTCCTCCTCCTCCTCCTCCCCCTCCCCCTCCCCCCCTCGCCCCCTCTCCTCCTCCTCCTCCTCCTCCTCCTCCTCCTCCTCCTTCGTCTCCCTTCCCAACCCTTATCGCTCTGTGAAGATTCATTAAGATATCTTGTAATTAAACATTTAATTACCTGCCAGATCTCTAATGGCTCTAGGTTCTTCCGAGGTGTAATAAACTGCGGTACTTGTGCTGCTGAAGTCTGCTGGAAGACCCGGACGCCGAAGAGGGTCGTTGGCGCTTCCCTCGGTCGGGGTGCTGGGTCTTTGCAGGTTGCTTCGATGTCTGTGCGGTTTTGCTTTTGATGGATTTCTGTGTTTGTTTGGTTTGGTTTGGTTGGTGTTGTTTTTGGGTTTTGTTCGGTTTGTTGTTTTCTTGGGGGTTTGACCTGTTTGGAGGTTGATTTTTTTCTCAGTTTTTGGTATTGCTTTGTTTTGTTTGTATAGAGATAAGTAGGTTTGTTTGTTTTATATGTGTGGCGGTAGTTTGATTTTATATGTCGCCCTTTCTCTCATCCCGTCTTATTGCCAAAATAATCTAGAAACATTTTATCAAGAATTAATCAAAGCTAGAATCAGCTAATCGAATTTCCCAAAACGTACTCCTCCGAGTACCAGATTTAAGATAAAAAAAAAATCACAATAGAATTCACACACAAAAACAATCTAGTAGTATCTACACACACAAAAAAAAAATCTTACAGTATCCAAACACACCTGTTGATGACACGTTCCCCTCCAGCCTTCAGCACCAGAGATTTAGCACGTTGAATGGCTGGCGCACTGCGTCGACGTCAACATTGTACTCGGACGTCCCTCTGGCAGCGGGGCAATTATGTGGAAAATCACATTGGAACCTCTTTCAAGATGTCTGATGGCGTCGTTGAGAGGGTCTTCCTGCGCGAGACCAATGGCGCACTTTAAACGATTCTAGCGAACCCAATTACTGTCGTTATTGTCGCGGCGCTGTCGGCGGAGGTCAATCAGAATCGAGTGCGCGGATTCCGACGATGGGCACGGTTGCCTGGCGTGGCTTTGGCGACTCCCGATGCGGAAACGCTGCTGGGGAGGCGTTTCGCGTTTATGTGTAATGTGTGTGTATGGATATATATATATATATATATATATATATATATATATATATATATATATATATATATATATAAACATACACACATACATACATACATATACATACATACACATACATACATACATACATACATACATATATATGTATATTTATATATATATATATATATATATATATATATATTTATATATATATATATGTATATAAATATATATATCAATATATATACACACACGTATATCAATACACACACGCACACGCACACGCGCACACACACACACACACACACAACACACACACTATATATATATATATATATATATATATATATATATATATATATATAGATAGATAGATAGATAGATAGATAGATAGATAGATAGATAGATATATAGATATATATAGATAGATATAGATATACACACACACACTATATATATATATATGTATATATATATAGATAGATATAGATAGATAGATAGATAGATAGATATACATATACATATACATACACACACGCGCGCATAAAGAGAAAGAGACAGACAGACAGACAGACAGACAGACAGACAGACAGACTTTTATACAAACACACACATATATGTGTTTGTACGGATATAAGTCTAAACACACATTAGATCCAAAGGGGAGGTATACAATGCAACAAACAGCGGAAGCGAAGTAAGTGTTGATTGTATTTTCGCACCAATCTATATAAGAATGAAGGAGACGAAGGCTAAATTGTTTAGAGATGTAGGAAGCATCTCCTCGGTCGTATATTTAGGGCCTCCTGATGTGCGCACAAAACATGTTAACATTACTCTTGACGAAAAGCGAAAAGGTGGTCTCTTTTACTCTCGATGAAAACTATTTACAGAGAGGATGCTAAGTCGAGGAATTTTTTTATTTTTAACTGGATGGGAAAAAAGGGGGTTAAAGGGAGAGAAAAGCGGACGAGAAGAGCATGGGATGCTGAGGGAGAGGGGGAGGGGGGAAGAGAAGAGAAGAGAAGAGTGATACACAAGAGTTAGTTCGTTGTTTCTCCAGACACATTCTCTCTCCTCACGTATACAACAACTACCACATCGAGGCAAAGGGCACTAGTTACCCCTCTCTCTTCCACGCCCCTTTCTCTCTTTCCCTTCATCTCACCTCATCTTCACCACAGCCCTAAGTTCACCCTCTCCTCTCCCTTTCCCCTCCCTTTCCCCTTCTCTCAAACCAACCCTCTCCTCTTCCCCTTCCCATCTTTCAAACTAACTCGAACTTGTTCTTCCTCGCACAACCTCTCAATCCCCCTCTCTCTCTTACCTTACTGCTCCTCCTCCCCCTACCCTCTCTCTCTTACCTTACTGCTCCTCCTCCCCCTACCCTCTCTCTCTAACCTTACGCCTCTTCTTATCCCACCCTCTCCTGGACTCCTTCCCCCTCCCTCCCCGATCCCCCCGGGTACCATCGCAGGGTTCAAGCGCCGCGCCTCCCCAGCACAATCGCCCGCTTCCCAAGTCCCCTGCAATTGGCGTCTGCTTCAACTCGGCTCGACGTAAAAGAAGACATAACTGGACTTTATTGGACGGCGTGTTCGCTTGTTGACGGGCATAATCGCTTAATGAGGGCATCGCGTAACCCCGAGTTGATAAGGAGGGGGGAGGGGGCGCCGCGCCTCCCGGTCGGCCTGTGCACGGCTTGCCGTGCTACTTGCTTTCGAGGGGACGCATGAGAGAATTATTTGAAATTGTTGGTCATGATGTCGAAAATGATTAAGAGTGTGAATATTTGCACACACACACACACACACACACACACACACACACACACACACACACACACACACACACACACACACACACACACACACACACACACACACACACACACACACACACACACACACACACACACACACACACACACACACACACACACACACACACACACACACACACACACACACACACACACACACACAGATACACACACACCTATGACATTTGGTTTATTGCCACAGTAATTTCGTAATATATTTTCAATAGGACAACCTATTAATCCTTCCCTCTCCCTTTCCTATCTCCTTCACCTTTCCTCCCCCCTCGCCATCACTATTCATGCCTTCTCATCCACCACTCATTCCTTTCCTCTTCTCTCCCTCCCTCCATCACTCTCCTTCTCCCTTCATCCATCTTTCTCTCCCTCACTATCCCTCTCCACCACTCTTCCTTTCCCTCTCCCCTCTCCACCTCTCTCGCTTCCCCTTTCCCTTTCCATCCTTCTCCTTCACCCTCTTCCACTCCCTCTCCCTCTCCACCCCTCTCCCTCTCCGCCCCTCTCCCTCTCCCTCTCCGCCCCTCTCCCTCTCCACCCCTCTCCCTTTCCATCCTTCTCCTTCTCCCTCTCCCCCTCCTTCTCCTCCCCTCTCCCTCTCCACCCCTCTCCCTTTCCATCCTTCTCCTTCACCCTCTTCCACTCCCTCTCCCTCTCCACCCCTCTCCCTCTCCACCCCTCTCCTTCTCCGCCCCTCTCCCTCTCCACCCCTCTCCCTCTCCACCCCTCTCC
>NW_028234420.1:9512523-9515023 GCF_977035675.1 Penaeus japonicus
CCCCCTCCCTCCCTCCCTCCCTCCCTCCCTCTCTCCCTTTCTCTCTCCCTCTCTCCCTCCTCCCCCTCCCCTCCCTCTCTCCCTCTCTCCATTAATTGCAGTTAGCAAGACAATGGGTAAAGGTGTGTATGTACTGAACAGCGGATTGCGTATGTGATGGAATATATCCAGTATTAATTTTCCGTTGCATTCATTCAGGTGTATGATTAGCTTACGAACTTGAAATGTCTATCTGACGAACTCACACAGTACGTTTTTTTTTTTTTTTTTTTTTTTTAATCCTTTATGATCCGCATTATGTTTCGAATAGTGATTCTAGTCACATGATCCACGACTGAGCGCCTCGGAATCCATGAAAAAGGTAATTCTCGTATTTGGAAAAAAAAATGACACCCCGAGGGAAGCAAAATTATATTGTATTTTGTTCATAAAGATTTTGTAATGCTTGATGAAAGAGATACTTGTTTTAGTTACTGCTATTATTATCATTATTATTATTATTTTATTATTATTATTATTATTGTCACTATTATTATTATTGTTTTTTGTTATTGTTGTTGAAGCGGTGGTTTTATTCTGTGCCCTGACACTCTATAAAGGAAAGATGATCAGGTTAGCTAATGAACTTGTGGATTAGGGCTGTTCCCCCTCCCATTCTTTCCCTACCTGCGGTTTTTTTTATTCATCCTTTTTTTTTTCTTTTCTTTTCTTCGCTAATCACTCTCGTAAACCTACAGCTTTCCAGGAAGATCCAATTGAGCCATTTCGCTCGTTGATTTCCGTATCTATTCTTTAAGGCAACAGTATTTTTAGATCTTCGTTTCTCATTCGATTCTTTCTTTCCGTCCGTCTTATTGGCCAGCCGCTCCTCATTTTCTCCAGCTCGACCAATAGGCGCGTCCGGAATGAGATAGGCGGTAGCTCATTGGTCGGATTCGTACTTTATCGTCCGCCAATAAGATCGAGTAACGGCTCTTGCAATCAGACCGTTAGAGGCGATCGCTCGGCCTGCCCTTGTTAGTTCGTGCCTTTACATTGCTATCGAATTCCCGGTTGCACGCGCGCAATGTGCAAAGTGGCTGATGGTGGTGGTTATGTAATGGTGATAGTATTAGCATTAGTAGTCGTAGTAGCAACAGTACGAGTATAGTAGCAGTGGTTGTAGAATTTATTATTATAGTAATGCTGATAGTCGTAATAGTATTTGGTTTAGTGAATGGAATTGAGAGTGATGTGATGATAAATGTAGAATTTTTAACAAGGGGAAAATTGTTGTAAATATATCTTACTACACATAGCTAATGTTCATGACAACGTTATGAGAGTTAAAACGAAGGTTAGCTGTAATTCTAATAACATAAACTTTATAAGAATAGAAAGACAAAAGTTGTAATTGTAAATAATGTAATTAACCATCATAAAAAAAATATATGAAAAGATTCCATACAAAAAAACAACAACCGATTATCAGAAACAAAACAGAACTAAAGAATGAAAAAAATAAAGACAAAATTTGAAAAAAAAAAAAAACATTAAAAAATCTGTTTATTATCTTTCCCTTCCTCCTCCTTTTTTTCTCTCTCTTCCCTTTGATAATTGTAGGGTCAGTGAATCAGACAAAAGACTCTGAAAGGGAGGATGAACAATGGCAGATCCGGTGGTCAAAGCTATTATCTGTTGGCGTGTTCGGATGACTGGGTTGCAAGAGCGGGCCGGATAAGCGAACGGTCCGGATATCTTCGGCGGGACTTTGCTATTGTAATTAGATTGGCTCTTCGAGACGGGTCCCTTTTGCCTTCTCTTTCTTCTTTTTTGTTGTTGCTGTTGTCATGAGTATTGTTATTATTATTGTTGTTGTTATTGGTATCCCTGTATTTATTATTATTAATGTTATTATTTTTATCATCACCATCATCATCACCATCATCATCATCATGGTTATTACTATCATTATCCTCCTCCTTATCACCATTATCCATCATCCTCTTCATCACCATTATTATTCTATCACGACCATTATTTTTCTTATTGCAGTCACCTCTTCGACGGTTGGAATATGGGTGGGTTGAAGATAGTGACGGTGATAGTGATGATGATGGTGTTGTTGATGGTTACGACGAAAGAAAGAGTATAATGAAGGCGATGCTAATTAACTTAATTGGTAAAATTTTGGCTTATATGATCAATCCTAACCTGTATAAGCGATAAAAGAAAAATTCCTTTTTTTTTCCTTTCTTTCTTTCTTATTTCCCTTTCATGGCATGCAACGCTTTTAAAACAACAACCCTTTCACATCCGAGCAACCGAGGTGTAACGTAACGCATTTCCTCGTCAGCAGTCGTGATACACAAACTCCAAAAGAACTAAACTAAAATACAGGTATTTCTTCGTCAAGACGAGAAACATCGGATAATAGGAAGTCCCGACACACGCCAAGTAGCAACGGAGAATCATGAGGCACACAGCTAGCAGAGGCAATTAGAGATGATCTATTAAGAGG
>NW_028234420.1:9520023-9527523 GCF_977035675.1 Penaeus japonicus
GATAGAGTGTAAGCCCATTTGTCGTGATTCTTATGGCCACATTAAGCTTTTGTGTTGCTTTTATAGATGTAATAATTCGTGAAGTTAACTCTCTCTCTCTCTCTTGTTTTTCTCTTTCTTTTGTTATCTCTCATTTTTTTTTCTCTCTTCTTTCATCTGTCTTTCTATATCTTAGTGGGTCGGTCGGTCTCTCTCTCTCTCTCTTTCTCTCTCTCTCTCTCTCTCTCTTTCTCTCTCTCTCTCTCTCTCTCTCTCTCTCTCTCTCTCTCTCTCTCTCTCTCTCTCTCTCTCTCTCTCTCTCTCTCTCTCTCTCTCTCTCTCTTTCTCTTTCTCTTTCTCTTTCTCTCTCTCCCCTCGCCTGTGCTCTTTTTAACAATAACTTAACTAATGCTTGTAAATACAAGAAACGTACACATGAATATTACTATCCATTACCATACCCGTGAAAGCACGCGTCGTATTATCATCATCATCATCATCACCATCATCATTATCGTCGTCATCATTATCATTATTTATTTAACTATCGACTCCCTCTTAATGGTTATAGCAGCCACTTCCTCCGAACCGGTCCCACTCTTTAAGCTTTTCTTCGGGAATATCAAAACCCGATTAACGTCTTAGAGAAAGGCCATTTCAGCTTAAGTGTCATATCAAGCTAAAATTGTTTGCGAGTCACTTCAGCCAAGTGGAACATAAAGGGACAGTATTAATGGTCGTATGAGTTTATCGATCTGTATTAAATTACGGTAGGGGTGGGGATAGGGGGGTGGGGTTCTTTGGAAGCGAGGAGGAGGGGGGAAGGAGGCGTGTGTGTGTGTGTGTGTGTGTGTGTGTGTGTGTGTGTGTGTGTGTGTGTGTGTGTGTGTGTGTGTGTGTGTGTGTGTATGTGTGTGTGTGTGTGTGTGCTTAGGTAACATAATATAAAATATGATTTATATTTATTTTTTAAGAACTAGATTAACACGAACATTTCATAGCTCTAATAGATAAAGGCGTTATCAGTAAGTTATTTTAATCCATCTCCTAAAAATCTGATTAACACAGTTCTTTTAGTTGAGAAAACATCCATATTATACACCCACTTCTTTTTGAATGTTAGATAATGTTTATAACACTGTAGAAAAAATGCACAAATAGTGCGTATGTTTACCTCGCAGTGCATGAGAGCTTTGCATGACTAAAGACAATGTTTTTGCGTGTATGGAAAGCGAGGAAAGTGATCTATTATTTTCCGAGCATTGTTTTGATATGCAAATGTAGGGGCGTTTAATTGCGCGTTTACCGTGTTTGTGTTTTTGTTTACAGTGGTGAGAGCTGTGTTTTGCTGCTATTTTCTGTTTGTTTTTGCTTTTGTTTAGTTTGTTGTGTTGGTTCATGAGGTCCAACGTGTGGGTGTGTGTGTGTGCGTGCGTGCGTGTGCGTGTGCGTGTGCGTGTGTGTGTGTGTGTGTGTGTGTGTGTGTGTGTGCGTGTGCGTGCGTGCGTGCGTGCGTGTGTGTGTGTGTGTGTGTGTGTGTGTGTGTGTGTGTGTGTGTGTGTGTGTGTGTGTGTGTGTGTGTGTGTGTGTATGTGTGTGTGTGTGTATGTATGTATGTATGTATGTATGTATGTATGTATGTATGTGTGTGTGTGTGAATTTGTCTGATGATTCATTAATAGGCGCAATAGTGCGTACACAGAAATATATCCCCTCCAAGCAAAGTCACACATAAATACCGAAAGATCTAAATCGCTACAAAATACTCCGATTCTAAATGAACTTCTCCCTTCAACGAGAAAACCATGACCACATAACTCCACAAAGTATCAGGGCCAAGTATCAGTATTAGAGGAGATAAGTAAGAAGGAAGTACAAGGGCCAACAACCACTCCTGCTAGCGAGGCTTGCGTCAGTGCCAGAAACGGGAAGGTCATATTTTGAGAGTTTTATTTCTTGCCCTTTTAATTTATGTTTCCTCAACGTGACTGGGAGAGATTAGCTGGGTTGCCATATTCGATTTTTAGGTTGGGATTCTTGAAGGACAGGTACACATATAAACGTACACGCGCATATTCAAGCTTGTAAGTGCACATGTTAAAATGCACATGTATAGCTTGTAGTTACATATATATAGGTAGACATTCATATACAAGCTTTTAAGTACACATGCACGTACGGATACATATACAAGCTTCTAGGTATACATATAAAAACGTATACAGAATAGTATTCGACTCTCCAATAACACATATTACTTGTAGTCGTCCTTAATTTACATACTTAAATCCTTAGACACATAGCTACACACATATCAACAACATATACTCATACACAAGTACAATCCCACTTTTTTTTTTTTTATCACAGACCCATAAACATACGAACACTCCCCATTATATAAGCGTATGCACCGACACACCTTAATTCTTAGCAGCCGAACTTTCTAAACGGTATTTATGGAACGAAAATGCACTGGCCGGCTTGATCGGGGTAAGACGAACTTCCCGGCGCCGCAAAATCCCTAAAGCTGCCATAAGTCACGTGAGGGAAAGTTTCTCCGAGACAAGTCACACATACTTAAGTTGTGAGGCGTTTTTCGCTTTGTCCTCCTCTTTCACTTTATACTTTTTTGTTGTTTTTAGTTTTGTTTCTGTCTTTTTTTTGTGTGTGTGTTTGTTTATCTATTTTTTTTCTCTTTTTTGGTTCCTGTTTGTGTTTTTTCTCTGTATTTCCATCACTTTCATTATGTTTGTTTTTCAATTTGTTTGTTTATGTATGAGAGTGAGAGAGTGTGAGTGTATGAGAGTCTCACGTGAGTGTAGGAGAGTGTGGGTGTTGGAGAGTGTGAATGAATGAGAGTGTTAGTGTATGAGAGTGTGAGTGTATGAGAGTGTGAGTGTAGGAGAGTGTGGGTGTATGAGAGTGAGGAGAGAGAGAGGGAGGGAGAGAGAGGGAGCGAGAGAGTGGAAGGGAGAGAGAGGAAGGGAGGGAGAGGAAGGGAGGGACAGGAAGGGAGGGACAGGAAGGGAGAGAGAGGAAGGGAGAGAGAGAGAGAGAGAGAGAGAGAGAGAGAGAGAGAGAGAGAGAGAGAGAGAGAGAGAGAGAATATTAACTAACTCCCATTTTTCTTTATCACTCTTACGGGATGATATATATCATTTTAGAGTCCAGTGTATGTTGTATTTTGGACATCAGTCAACTTTTCCATCAGGTCGCGGGGCCGCCGTGTCAGTGGGTTGATGGATCTCGTAGACAGACAGACACGGATACAAGGTCAGAGCCTTCCCTCGTATCACACTGAACTGACCGCGGGAAAGAGCATACACAAACGCATACTCATACTTACACTCAAACTTAAACTTAAACTTAAACTTAAATTCATACTCATACTCATACTCATACTCATACTCACATTCAAATTCACATTCGCATTCACATTCACATTCACATTCACACTCACACACACACACACACACACACACACACACACACACACACACACACACACACACACACACACACACACACACACACACACGCACACACGCACACACACTGCCTATAACAAACAAGCAAACAGACACACCAGCCCTACCGAGGTCAGATTGGCTTGACTGCTGTCAGAGCCTTAGTGCTATTTAAGTCTATATTCCCCCTACTTTTGACATCTCCTTGGACCCTATGAAAGGGATCTTCTTTAGCACGTTCTTGCCCCCGGTTCGTGTATCTACAGAGCATGTTTAGGTTGAAGAGGTAAAGCTTAAGGGAAAGCTTAACTTCCTCTCCCTTTTAGAAGAAAATATATGTTTGCAGAACAATTATTTGTAAGGAAAGGAGACAGGGTGAAGGTTACTTCAATTCATAGGCCTAACAAAGGAAGGTAGCCGAAAAAAAAACGAAAGAAAAAAAAATGAGAAGAAAGGAAATTCAAAAGAAAAAAGAAGAAAAGAAAAGGAATTGAAAAAAAAAAGAAAAAAAAAATCTTTGTATTTATTATCTCTAGTGTTGATACCCATTGATATATCTTCATTTTGACCTTTCCTCTCCGGTTAATTAGTTTTAATGGTCATAATGTAGCCGCGTTGGAGGCAACCTTTGCTGATTCGGTGTTTCTTTTAATTAGCAAATTTCGCAGCTATTCATGCTAATTGTGTGTTGCTGTTAATAATGATCATGGTGAGGGTAGCACTGACGAGGGTGTGTTCGTTGCAAAATCCTGAGTTTGATGTGATTGTGAAGTTTTATTTTTGTTGTTTTTTGTTATTACTAATATTATCATTATTAATGTTATTATCATTATTATTGCTGTTATCGGTGTTGTTGTTGTTGATTATTATCATTATTATTTATATCATTATTATTACAATTATTAATGTTATCATCATCATTATGATTACTACCATTATTGTCATTGTCATCATCATCATCGTTATCAGCAATATCTCTTTCATTATACTTCTCTCTCTTGGCGTCTCTCTTTCGCACTCCCGCTCTAATTACCCATCCCACCCCAGCCCACCCCTACCCGTCCCCGTCCCCTAATTAATCATACATTTCATTTCGTTCTTAATCCTCCATTTTTTATTTATCTCTATCCGGTCTCACTGCCTTTATTCAGTGTGCCACTACTCTCTCTCTCTCTCTCTCTTTCTTTCTCTCTCTCTCTCTCTCTCTCTCTCTCTCTCTCTCTCTCTCTCTCTCTCTCTCTCTCTCTCTCTCTCTCTCTCTCTCTCTCTCTCTCTCTCTCTCTCCTCTCTTCCTCCCCTCTCCTCCTCCTCCTCTCCTCCTCCTCCTTCCCCTCCTCCTCCCTCCCCTCTCCTCTTCTCCCTCCTCCTCTCCCTTCCTCCCCTCCTCTCCCTCCCTCCCTCCCTCCTCCTCTCCCACCTTCCTTCACCCCTTCCCCTCCCCTCCCCTTCCCCTTCCCCTTCCCTTCCCCACCCCTTCTCCTTCCCCTTCCCTTCCCCTTTCCCTCCCCATCCCCTTCCCCTTCCCTTCTCATCCTCAAACGCCCAAAGCTCCTCCATTAGAGCGGGTTTAAGGCGGGCGAGTTCGCGGTGATAATCCAATGGTGATCCGCCACCTCGACGATTTGGCGACTTGATCCGTTCTTATGAATCCGGATCCATTTGTTGTTGTTAGACGAACGCTTCCCAGGGGCCCCGTCGTCTCCGTTTTCTGTCGCCTTTTATGCGGAAAATTGGTTTTGTGCGGAATACAATGTCCATTTCGGGCGTCAGGTATTATTGGTATAAAGGGGTGGGTGGCGTGGGGGTAGGGGTGGGGTGATTCGAAGGGGAGAGGGAGAGAGGGGGAGAGGGGGGGAGAGATGTTAATGCTTTTATGCACATCGGTAGCACTATGTCGTTTATTATTTTGTATTTTTTTTTCTTGGCGTGTATGAGGGGACTATTTTTTGTTTGTTTTATTGATAATTAGTTTAATTAAGAAACGTCTTTTGAAAGATAGGATTCTGAGTTGGTTGTGATTTTCTCAATATAGTTGCAGATAAACGACATGCTCTCGTATGCACACTATACATACATACAAGGTTACATATTTGCGTACACCCCTCCCCCACCCCCCACCCAAACACACAGTCACCAGAACAAACTCAAAGTCACATAGTTGTCTCCTTTACGTCAACTTCTGACGGCGTCCAAAGAAAAAATAGCCTTTATCTTTATTCCCATCACATTTTTTCTACCCTTGCCCCCCTTTCATTTCTCTGTCACCGTCTCAAAGGCTTTCGGAATCCGTGTTGACACCGAGACTAAACTTGCAATTCTATTTATATAGTCTAAATCTATTTTCATACTACTGGCATATCCGGATAGGAAATGACTCAAGACTTAAGAAACTAACGCGAAGAAAAAGGGAGGAAAAAATGCAAACGTAATAAACACGAGATAGCCATTCATATTTCAAAAGATCCCGCCGTATTTGCGCGCTCCCCTTCCCATAATGCTCAGCGTTTATGGCCGACAACGAACTTATTTAGAATATCAGGATTGAAGAGGGAGGGTGGGTTTCAGTTTGGTGCCTCGTTCTCTTGCTAATTATGATTATTTTTTGCACTTTATATTAAGATTATATTTGATGAAGAATGTATGACTACTTTTGAATTCTCAAGTCGATATTTGATTTGGCTAATTAATTTAAGCTAGTAATACTCATGCCCACCAGAAAGAATTAGTCTGGTAGTCTGAATTTCAAGTTTTCCTTCACTCCATTTTGTTATTTTTTCCTCTCATAAATCGACGCCAATTCTAGCGAGTAGCAAAGGGCCAGAGAAATCTCTTTCGCGTGTTTACAAATAACAAAGTCGTTAAGCTAATACGGCGTAATGGACAAATAGCTTCCAAACTCCCCCTCACCTTCATCTTTTTTTTCCCTCTACCTTCCCCAGTCGCCGACCTCCCCCCCTCCCCCTTATTTCTTATGATACCCCCTGTCCCTCTCCCATCCCTCCCTCTTCCCCCTCCTCTCTTCTTCTCCCTTCCCCCTCCTCTCCGCCCGACCTTGAAGATGTTTATTTCATGTTTATTCCTGAAGACGAAACGTAATCGGAAGGGGAAGGGAAGGTAAGGGAGGAGAAGGGAAAGGGAGGGGAAGGGTGGCATAGTTATGGGAATAGAAGAGAAGGGAAAAGAAGGGAAGGGCGGAGAGAGAGAAGGAAAGAATGAGGAAGGGAAGTTAAGAGGGATAAAAGAGGGGAGGGGGAAGGAGCAGGAGACATAGAAGTATAGGGACAGACATAGACACAGTCACAGACAGTCACAGTTACAGTTACAATTACAGACACAGACACAGTCAGAGTCAGAGTTACAGACACAGTCACAGTTACAGTCAGTTACAGACACAGACAGACAGACAGACAGAGGGAGAGGGAGAGGGAGAGGGAGAGGGAGAGGGAGAGGGAGAGGGAGAGAAGATAGGCGTGGTTCACTATCCTTTCTCTAACACGCCAAACCAACCCTCGCACCCTACCCCCTATTTTCCTCTCCCCTTGCCCCCTTCTTCCCCCTAGTCTTTACAAAAATGACGACGTAGATGGGATAGATGGATAGATTGGCAGGGATGATTTTATATGGATTTTGGGCGTGTGTGGTGTAAGGTAAGGCGTTAGTTTTATGGGCGGGTGGGAGGAGGGGAGGGGGGAGGGGAGGATAGCTGGATGAGGAAGATAGGGGGGTAAGGGGTAGAAGGGGGTGAGGAGGGATGGATAAGCTTTTATGGTTTAGGGATGATAGGTTGAAGGGAGGTTTTTAAGGGGGGAGAAGGGGGCAGGAGGAGGAGGGAAGGAGGGGAGGGGGGATGCACACGTGTGGGAGTGAGAGTGATATTGGTAGTGACAGGGTGAGGGTCCAGCCGTGAGTGAGTGTGTGTGTGTGAGTTATAAAGAGAGCTTGTTTAGTATGCGATCGCTCGTGTTTGGTTGACAGAATACAATTTTTTTTTTAGGTTTCGATGTATGATGTATATATATATTTTAGGAGGTGTAATACGGATTTAGTATCA
>NW_028234420.1:9532523-9537523 GCF_977035675.1 Penaeus japonicus
TCTCCTCTCCTCTCCTCTCTCTCCCTCTCCTCCCTCTCCCTCCCTCCCTCCCCTCCCCTCCCCTCTCCCTCTCCCTCTCCCTCTCCCTCTCCCTCTCCCACTCCCACTCCCACTCCCACTCCCACTCCCACTCCCTCTCCTTCCTCTTCACACACACACATACACACACACACACACACACACACACACACACACACACACACACACACACACACACACACACACACACACACACACACACACACACGTACGTGTGTGTGTGAGAGAGGTGATTCATTCGTGTATAATCATATCACATAATCCTAATTACACTAATATAACAAAATGGAAATAAAGTCTTATTAACGAAGTCTTCAGTCACATCACTTAAGCTGCCAGATTTGCCAACATCATTAAGGTGAGTCGGATAATTACTGTCCGTGATTTAGATATTTATCGGGGATGGAGTCTACCATCAGATAAGAGGTGCGGTTTTATCTCTCTAAATGAAATCTTTTCACATTAATGCTTTCTTAAAGATCCGTCAGGTCAACACAGGTCACAAGACAGCCGGGACATCCAATTTGGTGTTTCACGTAAACCATTTGCGATGTCTTGAGTCGAATTGTTGTATTTGCTAAGCGTCATGAAGTGCGATGCAATCCTTTTGTTGTTAGAAAAGATTCGTGTTTCCTCGGCGCCACATCGGGACCTTTGGTAAGGGATGTCTCGGGAAGAGTTGGATCACAACGGCGGTCGGGTGGGAGGGAGGGAGGGAGGGAGAGGGGGAGGGAGAGGGAGAGGGAGAGGGAGAGAGAGGAGGGAGGAAGGGAGGAAGGGGAGACAGCGCGGGGGGATGGAGGGGGGAGCGGGAGGGAGGGGAGGGAGAGAGGCGGAGCTCCGGGTAGAGTTAGGGTCAAGTAGGGGAACCATGGTCAGTGCTGCGTTGACTCTGGTGGAGGGAGGTACCGCGCGCGTTTGCTGCGAGGCGATGAGCCTTGGCGTCACTCGGGTACACAGTGGTGTGTGATTTTTTCGTGTGACAACGTTTTCCTAGGGTTCGAGAATTATTCCTCGAGTATTTGTGAATCGCCTTGAAAATCTGTGATGTGAATATCTAGAAAAACACTTTGGAAATTTTGATGAAGTTGAGTTAAAAGAACAGAAGGTCATCAACGACAGCAAGAGGACGCCGATCAACTTCAATAAAGCGCGGAACCAGAGTGAGTGGATGCTGCTCCTTGTGCATGTCGGAACAGATACATATTATGCCTTCGGTGTTTAAACACTCTCTCGGACTCGCTTGGATGCAGTTGAGGTGCATTTTGTTTACGGACAACATTTTACCTTCCATTTGCCTCGTTGCGAAAGGGGATTCTGTGATGGTGTTTGCTCGGCCGGGCTGATGAAGCGTAGAGTTTTTCCCTTCTAGCTCCATTCTCTTCTTTATTTTTTCCTCTTTTCCCTCTCTTTCGTCTTTTTTTAATCGGATTCTTCTCTTTTGGGGAAAAATGCAATACGGAGAATGTTCTCATTTGCATGTTGAGTGTTTCCTTCTGAATTTCGCTCATTGTTCGTTTTTATTAGATTTGAGGTGGTGTTTGGCGTCGAGAGATGAGTTGTTCTTTATCATATTGCTAAGAGCAATTATTTTTGTTTAAAGTTCTCTCTCGATTATTTTTTTTTCTGTTCAGACGTGGGAAAGTTGTCCCTGCGATCGGCCACTGAGTTGTTTAAGTTGGGGAAAGGGACGAGTGGGATTAGCTTAGCGTGGATGCGAGGAGAGGTTTCGAGAGGGAAGCCAAAAAGAATTATTAAAAAAAAGTTTGTTGACTTTTAAGACACGATGGGAAATTGATACATTGTAATCATATTATATAGTAGGCCTATTATTCAATTTATAATTATCATTATTTCTAAAATAGACACGAAAACGAGAAGTTTATTTTGACGAGACGAAGTGGAAGGCAAACACAAAAAAATTGGTTGACTTTCAAACACGATGGATATATACTGAATTGAGCCAAGACGAAAATGGTGAATGTACACTTTGAATAATTCGTAAAGACGCGAACTAAATATGAAAAATGGATAAGCCGAAGGAGCTAAACAAGCCTCACACCTGAGATTCCCTCTATAATTACTGTATCCCAAAGTCGACCAAAGTACAGCATGCAGGTCGGAGGGTGGGAAAGTGTTTGTAGTGCGTCTTGACCTTGTGAGGTAGGACTGAGGTCACGGGAGTAAACTCAGGTCAACCCCTTGTCTAGTGTGCCGTGGATGACTCACAACAGAGGAGAGGAGCTGAGCATGAAATAACATCCAAACACTTGAAGCGCTCTTGAGTTGTAACCCGCTGTTTGTTTCTTGGATGACAATTCGCTTCGTGACCTCCAAGGTTGTAAACAATATGAGAGGGATGGAATTTGTATCAAATGGGGTCTGTTTATTTTTCATTTAAAGTTTATTGCAGTAGAAACACGGTAAACTTTCTGAGGCTAGAAAGTACTCGCGTGTTTGGAAAAATGTTCTGACGCTGAACGTCTGCAGGGAGCTGGTGTTGAAGTATTAGCTTGGGAGTCGACGTGTCTTACTCTTAAGAAGGTTGCACTGTGGGATGTTTTCTTGTTCATATATATATATATATATATATATATATATATATATATATATATATATATATATGTGTGTGTGTGTGTGTGTGTGTTTGTTTGTGTGTGTGTGTGTGTGCGCGTGCGTGAACGGAAGTGCATCTCTCTCTCTCTCTCTCTCTCTCTCTCTCTCTCTCTCTCTCTCTCTCTCTCTCTCTCTCTCTCTCTCTCTCTCTCTCTCTCTCTCTCTCTCTCTCTCTCTCTCTCTCCTTCTCTCTCCTTCTCTCTCCTTCTCACTCTTTCTCTATCTCTCTCTCCCCCTCCCTCTCTTTAATCTCCCCTGCACCACTGTCCCTGCCTCTTTCTTCATACCCCCCGCCTTCTGCCTACCTGCCTGCCTGTTTGTCTGACTTTTATGTACATTTAACATGCACGAAAAACTGTCCCTTAGTCTCCCCCTCCTTGTAGCAGACCCTTCCAACAGTCAAAATTATTATCAGGTGATTTCCCTGAAGTAATATGTTTGAAAGATCTTGGGATTCGCGTCTGCCACGTTTTCCATATACATATATAACCATTTTTCCTCGCAAAGAAAACACCAATGCCCGGGCGTAACTCGCGCTGCACGAAAACATACCATTTCCTCTAGATTTATGAGCTCGTACTTCCGTGCACGTTGTTTCGAACGGAGAAGACGGTGGGGGTTGGTATGAGGGAGGGGGGGGGGCGTAGGTGTATTTCGTTGTATTACGGTTATAACAGAATGTATTGTGTATGTATGTTTGTGTGTGACTTGGGTTTATTAGTTAGAAGCTGGTAGGGGAGGAGGGAGGTAGGGGGTGGGCATATGGATAGGAGGGTGCATGGGGGGGGAGGGGGGGGTTTAGGCGCGTCGTGGGGTGCTCCGTCACTGACCCCGTTTGACCTGACCTCTCTTCCACCAGCTCGATCAATCACGCCTCACCCTCCGTTAGTCTGTGCATGCTTGTCAACTCGGATGGGGCTATTTTCGCCTACTGTGATTCCCTCATGGATTGATGTCATGCATCCTGTCGCTTTATATCATGCGGTATTAGATAAATCTATGGCCCGACGTGCCCTGTTACCCCCCCCCCCCCCCCACACACACACCCCCCTCTCTCTCTCTCTCTCTCTCTCTCTCTCTCTCTCTCTCTCTCTCTCTCTCTCTCTCTCTCTCTCTCTCTCTCTCTCTCTCTCTCTCTCTCTCTCTCTCTCTCTCCCCCCCCCCCCCCTCCCTCCCTCCCTCCCTCCCCCACTCCCCCTTTATCTGTTCACCATCGCTGCCATATATTCTATAATTGATTTTTTTTTTATCCCACCTGACCTACGATGTGAGAAGGGTCATCCCACACAGGGTCATTTCCACACGTGACATTGAAATATATATATTTAAATATACATATATAACCTAATACGCACAGTACGCCCACTCCATGCTTCCGTCGAGTCCCTAGTGCCTAAGTCCGTGCGAATCTCGAAACCTTTCCCCGCGTGTAGTAATGCAAATATCGCTCGCTCCTGACTGCTTGTCGTGTCGTGGCTGGAGTAGCTTGTAGGTGGGCGGGCGACGGACGAGAGGGGGTGCAAGCATACTACATCTTTACCGTTTGATTTAGGGGAGGAGGGAAGGGGGGAAGGGGAAGGGGAAGTGGGGGATTTTCGATGTAGCTTTTGTTATCCTTTTTTTCACTGTCGCGCGATATATCCGTGGGGTGGGAGGATCATTTTAAATCTTTGCCATCCCTTGATTTGCCTTCACTTTTTTCCGATCATTTTCTCTTTCATCTCTCTCTCTCTCTCTCTCTCTCTCTCTCTCTCTCTCTCTCTCTCTCTCTCTCTCTCTCTCTCTCTCTCTCTCTCTCTCTCTCCCTCCCTCCCTCCCCCCCCCTCCCTCCCTCTCCCTCACCCTTCGTCCGTCCCTCCCTCCCTCCCCCCAACACGCGCACACATATATGATATACATATTAAATACTGTAATAGATTCTAGAATAAAACAAAAAGCATACAATTATATGATGGATGAATAATGAAATAAAATAGTATATATGTTAGAAAACTATCCATGTAAATGAATAGAGATTATATGCCGCAGGTCACATCCTCGGGTCTCTCTCTTCCTCTCCCTCTCCCCTTCCCTTCCTTATAAAATGATAACGAGTTCACCAGATCAATACGCCCTTAATATCCTCTTTTTTATGGCCAGGAAACAGCTACATGACCAATTCTCGATAAAGTGCCGAATCGATAATCCCTGATAAACAGGTGAATTGGCCATCACTCGTGTAACTAGCGCGTCTCGGCCGTCCCATAAACAGGCGCCAAGCTCGTTCTAGGTTCTTCGGCCAGCTGGGTACACGGGGCCGATAAACTGCTTAAGTCTTGAGGCAGATTAACTAAGTGGTCTCGAGC
>NW_028234420.1:9550023-9562523 GCF_977035675.1 Penaeus japonicus
ACACACATCCACAGACGGCAGTATATTAGTGTAGGCTTAGTTGAAGTGCTCGGGGCCTGTGCTATTGCCCTAGAGCAAGTGTGCAGCATGGAGGATATTACACGCCTGCTCGGCTTGGCTTGGCTCGTCGAGTAGCCGATGGGCTTTTATGTATATATGTATATATGTATATATATATATATATATATTTTTTTTTTTATACATACATAGACATATACATACATATACATATACATACATATACAAATACATACATACATATATATATATATATATATATACATATATATATATATATATATATATATATATATATATATATATATACGTATATATGTGTATATATGTCTATATATATAATATAATATATGTATGTATATACATATGTGTGTGTGAGTGTGTACACGTATGTATGTATTTATGCCTCTCTCTCACTCTCTATCTCTCTCCCTCTCTCCCTCTCCCCTTCCCACTCCCTTCCTGTCCTTCATTCGTTCCCTCCCTTCCTCCCTCCACCCACCCACCCTCCTCCGCCCACAAATGAAATGTACTAAGGCGCGGAACTCGAACAAAAATCGCGCTGGTTTAACTTACAGCTCATTCGCAAAGTTTTCGGGCCTTGATATTGGCTTACGTCTTGGCTCGTGAGGATCTAGCTTCTGGGGGGAGAGAGAGGAGGGCGGGGGGGGGGAGGGGAAAAGGGAGGAGGAAATAGGGGAAAATAGTCCCATAGAAGGGAATTACACTTTTGTCGGCGGCCGGAATTAGGTTCCTCATCCCCCCTCTCTTCCTCTTTCTCTCTCTCTCTCTCTCTCTCTCTCTCTCTCTCTCTCTCTCTCTCTCTCTCTCTCTCTCTCTCTCTCTCTCTCTCTCTCTCATTCTTTTTTTTGGGGGAGGGGGGTATGTCCTTGCCTTGTCTTATGTGTGTCTAATACGATTCTTTTTCTATTTATATGTCAACATATCTAAATATCAATCGATTTATATATATATAGATATATATAGATATATATATATCTACATATATATCTACTGTAATGATTGGAAAACGAGAAAGGACCTAGGATGTAATAAAGGCAAGAAGAAGAAGAAACAAAATAAAGGTATTTATAACAATGATGATAGTAATAATAATAGAAAATGATAATGATGGTGATAATGATAATGATAATACTAGCTATGATAATGATACTAATAACAATGATAGTGATAATAATAATGATGATAATGAAAAGAAGTAGAAGAAAATAGAGACGGAAGATCAAAGGATGGACCAGAAGAAAGACAGCAGCCGAGGCGGTGTTCACCAGTTCACCAGCGGACGAGTTCACAGAAGCTTGACCGGAGATACCCATCTTACCCGTCGGATATGACCAGTTACAAGTTACCTCACATATCAGACCTTTCCATCAGTTGTAAAAAGAAGAAAAAAGGGTTCCATCACGCTACAACTTCATCATCAATTCGCAAGCTCTATCTTCCTCCCTCCACCTTCCCTTCATCCACCGCCCTCCCCTCCACTACGTCTACCCACCCCCTGGACATTGTCGAGCGTCTGTAGTAAAAATGTTCGTGTAAAGATCAGTGTCCCTTGCTTTCCATTCTAAAGCTCACCGCCGCTGTATGTCATGCAAGAATCTCGCCTTTATTAGCTGACAAATACAGCACGATTTTCGCCCCTCCTCCCCGAGTGAACACATTTTCATTACTTTCGGCACAGTTTACACAGAGTTTCGTCGCGGTAAATTGGGCGCGCCATTTTTATGTTTGCAAGGGAGCGAACGGCGCATTTAAAAGCTCTTCTTGCGAGAATGCATAAGGGTGAAAATAGGGGGCTTGTTGTGGCCTCGTTCATTACCACTTCAGTTGCCAGGTGTCAGAAATACCTTCTACTATCCTTTATTTGATATCAAGCCTACTTTCAAAAATCGAGTCGAGCCTACTGATTCCCCTGCCCCCTCCCCCTCCCCTACCCTTACAAATACCTCAGTCATCTCAGGCTTCAGCGAGTTTCAGAGTGCATCAGGAAAGAACTGAAAACTCTGAATTTCGTCTGCTGTGTCCCTTTCGGTCGAGTGGAAGTTGTATAGGATAACGTGTGGGTATGTTTCTATAAGGGAGGAAAAAATAGAGATATCAGGGCAGCTGGCCGTGGCACTCTAATTTTCTTTTATTCGTAATTAGAATGAATGTAGGAGTTGCCACCAGCTGGAAGGAATGTTTGTTGATTTTTTTTACCTTTACATCCTGAAGCCGAGGTTTTGAATATTACGATCAGTAAATAGATAAATGCAATGTTTCGAAGATAAATACATTGACATACTGCTACTGCACGCTAGTTCTCCATCTTTCTTAAATATATATATTTTTAAAGGGAGTTCACTTCCCGTATGAGACAATAACAGTGATACAAATGAAACACGTGAACACATGCAGTCCGTAGAACAATGGTTGCCTCTCCGTGCAGTAATATCTACTTATCCTCTATGATCTAACACATGTCCCTGCCGCACATTACCCCAGGGGCGGGACAGTGCGGGCATGGCTATTGACTAGAAGCGGAGGCAGGCAGTCGGCGGCGGTTTTGCCACGTTATGGTAATTGAATGCGGAAATAATCGGTAATTGGCGCGGCTTCTCCCAAACCTCTCGTTACGGAGGCGAGGAGGAGGTGGTCCGATGCAACGCGCCGGGTGGGAAGACCTTGTTGCAGCGGTGTGGGTTTCTTGGCAGCGCTGGAGGAGCTACTTTGGGAAGGTGTCTTTATGCTTTGGGCGAGATGTCCTTCTTGAGGACTCAGAAGGTGGTGCAGAGAGGGTGGGGATGTTCTTTGCAATGTCGAAAGGATATTGGATATGATGAAGGCGATCTGTGATGAAGATTGGATGTGATGAAGGCGATGTTTGCAGCTTCGGCTTGCAGGTGCAGAGGCGAGGAGGCGGAGGGAGGCAACGAGAGAGAGGGTGATGGATCCAGCGGTGCGTCTCTGGCCGAGACATCTCGTTAAAGCGGGCCGAAAACATTGCAGTTTGTCGCTGTTTTAGGGTGATGTCGGATGCTGGCGGTGGCTCTATCTCACAGGGTGCCCTTAGTGTGCGAGGCTCAGGGTAGGTGCGTGTGATGGAGGGGGGGTGGGGGCGGGTACAGGGTGAGGTCATTTTGCCCACGTTATTTCAGGGGTGATTAAAAAAAAATGTGGATAAGGCGCAGGTACAAACACACACACCACACACACACAGACACACACACACACACACACACACACACACACACACACACACACACACACACACACACACATACACACACACACACACGTTTGCGCACACAGCCAAACTAGCAGACTACCAAATCCGCTCACGTATTCAAACATTTTCTTTTCAATATTAGTTTTACTGTGTTTGCAAAGTAAACAATAACCTTGCTAGAAAACCAGGTTCCTGTGACAGTGAAGACGCGAAGGGTGAAATAAAGCGGTCGAGCCTGCGCCGTTCCTTCTTCAAATTGGTCTTCGCTGCCAGAAAATGAAGAAATAATTAGGAAATATACGCGACACTTTATTTGAATTTTAAGATAACGCGCACGGAAGTTACGGCAGATTATATCTTGATGAAGGGAGAGATTACCGCCGGGATTATGGCTTGATATTGTGGGCATAAAACCCTCCTAGGGGATGCGGTCCGGGGATAGGGAGGACATAAGGGGTTTGGGGGGAGGGAGGTAGAGTTACGTAGATTGTATTCCGCCCCCCTATCCCTACCCCACCCCCGCTTGCTTCCCCTCCCCTCCTCTCCTCTCCCCTCCTCTCCTCTCCTCTCCTCTCCTCTCCCCTCCCCTCCTTATCTAGCACGAAAGTCCTTAATAAGACATTTTAGGTCTGATAAGCTTAGCCCGGATACTGCTTCACGGCATCTGTGACCCTCTCTATGCGGTCGTGGATTCTGGGCATATTAGTCGTACAACCCTCGCACACGAGGAAAGGGGAGAGGGGTGAGAGAGGGAAGGGGAGAGGGGTGAGAGAGGGAGAGGGAGAGGGAGAGGGATCGTACAGGGCACTCATTTATTCCGCCCCCCCCACACACACACACGCACACACACACACACACACACACACACACACACACACACACACACACACACACACACACACACACACACACACACACACACACACACACACACACACACACATGGCTTTCCCCTCCGATCTTCCTTTGCTCTTCCCTCGTGTTTTATTTGTGTTTGATGGTTGCGTGTCTATTAAATTATTATTGTCTTTTATTTAGTTTTATTTTGAGCATGTGTTTTTGTTTGTCAATATGTTTCTGCGTGGGGATAGCTGTTTCGTTAGTTAGGCATATGTAGGTTTTGGGATGCATGTACGTGTGTGTGTGTGTGTGTGTGTGTGTGTGTGTGTGTGTGTGTGAAAACGTAAATTAAGAACAGCAGCTCAAGTTTTTTTTTCGAATATGAACAATAGCTACTGTTACCACCCCCATCCCTCCCCCCCCCCACTCTCCACAAAAAAAAAAAAAACGTACATAAATCTCCCCAAATTTTGGATGAAAAATACCAAAACTAGTAGGCTCCTCGGCGGTGCATATTTACGTAAGAAAAAGGGTCATTACCGGCGTGTATTTACCCCGGTTCGGAATATTAATGATACCATGGGAAAACATCTGATTTTTTTTACCATTCAAAGGGGGGGGGGGTATCATCGTGAATGTTTTTCACGATCTGCAACAGTGAAAGGAGTCTAACGTATTGCATGTGTGGTTATGATTCATTACCGATTGACAGCTAAAGATGATATCAAGAGCGGCAATAATAATAATGATAATAATAAAACATCCTAATCCTGGGAGAGAGAAAAAAAGAGGAGAAAGAGAGAGTGAGAGAGAACCCAGTAACTGTATCCAAAACTGTAATTGGATAACATACATGAGAGAGAGAGAGAGAGAGAGAGAGAGAGAGAGAGAGAGAGAGAGAGAGAGAGAGAGAGAGAGAGAGAGAGAGAGAGGCGCGCAGAACAAGCGACCAGGAACTGTATCCAAACTGTAATTAGAGAAAATGCATTAGCAACGGGCGGTCGGTTCAGAGGTGAGGCGACATGCATAGCGGCGCGTGCATTGTCTGCAACCAACAGCATGTAGTAGGCTGTCCGATACGTGTATCATGCACGAGTGACCTTGAGAGAAAGGCTTTTGTTTGATTTGCTGGCGTCGAGGAAGTTGTTTGAATAGATGCCTTGGCGGTTTCCTCCGTGCTGCTGGCTTTTGTTTTTGGGAAAGATGTGGGATTTTTTTTGTGTTTTTTTATTTATTTATTTGTGTGTGTGTGTGTGTGTGTGTGTGTTATGTATGTACACGTATATACCTAAGAACTTATTGTGTACAGATGTCTATCTACATTACATGCATGCTTTATTCCAACCTACACATTCTATATATATGTTGAATGACTACACGAATGGAATGAAGGAATGTTTAGTACGTAAGGTATGTACATCAATACATCATAGTATGCAAGTATGTACGGCACAGTTAGTTACACCTCAGGCATCGTCCTCGAATCGGCGTATGTAAAATGAGCGGAAACCTGTAATTTGTATGTCGTAAATTGGCGTATTTCCTGTTACCCATCGTTATACCCTCCCCCTCCTCCCCCTCGCCCCCCCCTCATTCGCCATCATTTATGCCCACTTTAGTTGGTATGGAGACAGCCTATCCGCTTCCACCGCCCCCCCTCCCCCCTCCCGCCTACTTTCTGTCGCTTATTTTTTTTATTTCTTTGCTATTATTTTACTTTGATTTCTTTTTTCTTTCTTTACCTCTATTTTTAGCTTCACTTTTCTCTTCTTCTCTTCTCTCTTCCCTCCCTTTTCTCTCACTTTTTTTTCTCCCCTTCTCTCCCCCGTTCCTTTCGCTTCTCTTCACTTCACTTTACCTCTGTCATCTCTTTTCTCTTCTCTCCTTCATCTCCCTCGCCGTGTTTGTGCTTTCGCGTTTTCCCGCCCCGTCAACCGCGCTTGTCTTTCCCTTTCACATTTATTACCACGATTGCATTTGCCCGCCCTTGTTTTGCCGCCGCTTCGCTCTTAGAGGGTTGCCGAATGGAAGACAGGAGGAGGAGGAGGAGGAGTGGGGATAGAGGTAGGGGAGGGAGAGGGTACTAAGGAGGGAAGAGAAGGAGGAGAGGGGGGGATGGGGCTAGTTTCGGGGGATGAGGGGGGAAGGTTGATAGGGTATGAGGGAGGAGGAGGGTGGGGAGGGTACCAGGGGGAAGAGAAGGGAGGAAGCCAGGTGTGGTAGGGGGATGAGAGGGCACCAGGGAGAGGAAATCGAATGGGTAGCAACCCCCCTTCCTCCCCCCCCCCTCTTTTCTCTCTACCATGAAGTGAAAATCAAGGTATTTGTTCCCGCCGACCAATCACAGATCGCCACTCCCCGTCTCTTGATTGTCTGTTTTCATCTGTGGACACCGTGGTATTATGTGGTACTTTTTGGCCTTTTTTTTTATTTGTCTATGGTTATTTGTTAGATTGTTATGTGTTCCCACGATTCGGTTTCGAGGGCAATTGTTCATGCAAGATTGTATATGTCTCTTTTTTTTCTGATGGGGGAGGGGTGGGGAGGGATTTGGTCGAGTTGTTATATTACTCGAGTCGGCTTTTTCTTTGATCTACAGACGCTTTCTATTCGATTTGAGATGTTGTGTTTTATCTATTTATGCTTCTTGTTCATGTTATAAGCATCTAAAGCGAATTAAATACCCTTACAGTATTGAGATTTTTTTTTTATATTGACTATCAAATTACAAATATTTATTTCTGTATTCTTTCACTGCTCCCCCCCCCCTCCCGTATGTTATGATTTGAAATGAATGATTATTCCCCCACGTTGACATAGACGATATTATTGATATTCATTTATGTACTCTTTCGCTCGACATCCCTCCCTCTCTCTTCTCACCAATCCCAAATGCCCCCAAATTGCTTAGATTTAATGATTTTTCCCCCGCGTTGGCAGACCATACGGATCTGTCCTCCAGCACAAGTTCTCACTGACCATATCTGCATATCAAAGGCATATGATTGGCTCGCCATTCAAGCACGGCAATTCAATTACTGTCTCCATAAATAATCATGAAATGCATTATCATTTTAGCATATGTGAAGATTTTAATGAGGAGACCTTTGTCACAGTGGGTTTGATGGGAGCTGTTGGCAGGGAATCAAATAGAACATGGGCTGTGTTTCCCCGAAAAGCGAAATGGACGACGAAATGGCGATAGTCCATCACGGTTCCCATGAGTTTGATAAACATAAATTTTGATTGATTTATGAATCCGTTTTAGAGCGAATGACCGGGTTTTTTATGCGCGTATGATGTCTTTTTTTCCGATGCAGTAGTAATCATTTTTTGAAAAAATAAATCTATTTTTCGTGATTTATGCGCGTGTGTGTATTTCTTGCTATATGTATTCATTAGCTTCTCTATTTCTCTATAAATATCGCGGTGATTTTATTAAACGTTAATTCAGGCTATGATCACATTTTTTATGATTATTATTACCAGATTTCCTGATTTATGATGCTGTATTTTGGGTGGCCAGTTCATTATTATTTTCTCTTTTTTTGTCCCATGTAATTTCACGCTCCGTGGATTCCCATCTGATGAATATTACTTTACTTTTTGAGTTGTTTCGCTATTTTCTCTCCCTTTCTCTTCTCTCTCTTCTCTCTCTCTCTTCTCTCTCTCTCTCTCTCTCTCTCTCTCTCTCTCTCTCTCTCTCTCTCTCTCTCTCTCTCTCTCTCTCTCTCTCTCTCATTATGGTAATTGCGGTCGCAGCGAGAAACATACTAATAAACATAAAACGTAAACATAAAAGTAAAAGATAAACGTTAATTCCAGTCTAATAACGATGGTAACAGGTAATGCTAAGTAAAACAAAAAATGAAAAGTCCCTCCCCCTGAAAAAAGGAAGAAAGAAAAAAGGAAAACAAACAAAAAAAGGATTGAATGAAAGCAAATAACACGAATGAACGTGTAGAAAAGCACACAAATAAGAGAGGACAAGGAATAACCCACAACAGCCGATAGCCGTTCACTAATCCGCACGCCCATCTTTCACTCCGCCCATTGAGAGATTTTGGGGGCGTTTTTTAAAATGCCTTCACACAATTAAAGCGCTCGATCGGGATGGAGGAGGGGGGGGGGAGCTGAAATTAGACCCATTTTGCCACAAGAAATCGCTTCTAATCTAATCGAGACTCAATTTTTTATTGCCTGCAATTAAGTTTATATTTACGCTTGGTGATTGCATGCGTGGCAAGTGGGGAGGGGAGGGTGAGAGGGAGGGAGAGATAGGAGTAGGAGGGGTGAGAGGGAGAAGGGGAAGAGAGATGAAGGGTGTTGCTTTGTGTACCTGAACGAATACTGTGGGAAAGAAGAGAGAGAGAGAGAGAGAGAGAGAGAGAGAGAGCGGATGGAGGAAGAAGAGCAGGAAAAGAAACGGAAAAAAGGAAGAAGGGGAGGGGCTGTATATAAGAAAGGATTTTTTTTTTTTAATCGAAGGAGGGGAAGAGAACTGTAAGGAGAAGAAAAGTATAACGCAAAAGGAGGGAAATGGAAACGTAAATAAAATAAGAATGAGGAATTGGGAAATAAAACGGGATATAAAGAAAAAAATGAGTATAAGAAACAGAGTACTTTGAGAGAGAGAGAGAGA
This sequence comes from Penaeus japonicus, assembly GCF_977035675.1. NCBI lineage: Eukaryota > Metazoa > Arthropoda > Malacostraca > Decapoda > Penaeidae > Penaeus > Penaeus japonicus. The sequence goes on from NW_028234420.1 coordinate 9,558,753, forward strand.
GAGAGGAAATGAAAATAAAGTGAGGGAAACCATATCTGATAGAGAATAAGACCAGTGAAATAAGGAAAACAATTGACAAAAACAAATATATAAAACACTCATATACAGAGAGATTGGGAATAGAAGAGAGTAGATGAGGGAGTAGCGGGGAGGGAAAAGAGGGGAGACACAGTAGAGGAGAGGGGTCACTCCAGCGTGAATAGGGAGAGGAGATTGGAGAGGGGGCAGTGAAGAGGGGGACAAGAAAGGGCAACTAATAGGTTTTGTTTGAGGAACCGAGTCGGATTGTGTTTATTCTTTGAGAGTGTTTTATTTACCCCTGTCCTTTTTTCACTTCATTGTACTAAAAGATTTGGATATAATTATCTCATGCATATCCTATGACCAGTGGTAATAGCTCCTGAATATTTGTGATGATTAGAACTAATTGATTTTCCTTTTTTGTGTCTGAATCGAGTGATTATCATTTTGATAGGGAATGTACTCGAGGAGACATTTCATTAAAAAGAGAACATTTTATTTATACAGAGTACACACGTACACGTGATGTTAGATGTGCCTTATACTTTATCCAAATATGTACACATGTGCGTATATGAACAGAAAAACGTTGACATACACTTATATAGATATACAAACAACACGCCCGTAAGTGAAAAAAACAAAACATCTACTTAAGTGAACAGAAATATCGACAAGCATGTAAGTGTGCAAAAATCAACACACGTACCTCCAGTAAACGTGTGTACAAGAGAGTACACAGGCTCGGCAGAACACAGAGCGAGCCGAAGATCCTTGGCAGGGGATATTAGCGTCCGGAGTTGGTTCTCGTAATACCCTTAGCAACGAGTCTCTTGGAATGTAAATATTGAGATACATCTTAATAGTTCGAGCAAGCACTACAGCTTTTCCGGTGCTTGGCTCTGATTGGCTGTTGGGAGGCGAGACGGTTGAACTTGGCGCTTTTCTGTCGAGTTTATTCTTTGGGCAGGAATTTGAATTTTATTTAGTTTTTTATTGTTTTGTATTGATTTTTGTGTGTGTTTATGTTTGTATTTTTTAGGATTTTATATTGTTATTGCGTTTCTGTTTTTTTATTTTGATTTTTTTTTCGCCATCTCTCTCCTCTTATTCCTCTTTTTTTTTCTCCTTCCCCTCCTCCTCTTTTTTCCTCCTCTGCTTTTCTATTCTCTTTCTTTCCGCCCCTCTTTCCCCCACCCCCTCCCTCTCCTCCTTCCCCTTTGTCCTTCATCCCTCTTCAGACTTGTTTCCTTTCCATTTACTCTCTTCGCTCCATTTTGCTGTGTATTCTTGTCTTTTTTTTCTGTTTTCCATCATGTATCTTTAGTATTTTCCCTTTTTTTTCTCCATCTTCTCTTAACTGTCTTTTTTATTCACCTCCTTTCTTCCCCTCCCCCTTTCCTTGCATGATCTTCCCCTTCCCCTTTCTGCTTTGCCTTCTGCCCCTTTTCCCCTTTGCCCATTCCCATGCAATCTCTCCACATTATCCCTCCCCTCTTCGCTCCTTCTTCTTACCCCTCCCCTCCCTTTCCCCTACCCACTACCCCTTGCCCCTCATCCCTCACCCCTCTCTTAGAAGCAAATAAGACACATCATTATTTCTACGTCACTTTCGTAGCGGCTTCTCAATTCGCTCGTAACGGCGTGGGGCGCAGTCCATCTTCCCTCGGAATGCGTTCATTCTCCGCCTCGTTTCAAGGCTAACGTGTTTTCTTCATTCCGCAATTTTTAGCTTTTTTTTTTTTTTTTTTTTTTCAGAGGTTATTAGTTTAGATTAGGGTATTTTTTCTTATTTCTTTTTCGTTTTTTTCTGTCTTCCTTTTTCGTGTATTATTATTTTCAGGTTAGTCTTTATTGAAGTGTTTCAGTTAGTTTCCTTCTTTGATATCTGAGAAAGAAAAAAAAATATATATATAAAAGGAGGAAAAGACACGGTTTTGTGTCGGGGGTGAGGTGGGGAGGGGGGGTTATGTGGTTATGTGTTGCATGTGTTCCCAATTAACGTGACGTAACGCACCATTTTCTCCTCTTCTACAGCCACGTCACCGACACCGCATCGCGGGTGAGTTACTACCATTAACTTACGGACGCTTCTCTCACTGTGACGCTGGGGGGACCTCGAGAAGGCTTCAGGAAGGGCGAGGACGTCTTGGTATGTCGATGGGACTTCCGCTCTTAAGGGTGTATTTGTCTTGTCTATATATTCTTTTCTCTTTATTTTTCGATTTTTCTTTTGTTTATTTTTTTTCCCTCTCTGTCTGCCTTGGTTGGCTGGTTGATTGACTCTCCCTCTCTCTGTCTCTGTCTGTCTGTTTATCTGTCTGTCTGACTCACCCTTTTTCTGTTTGTCTGTCTGACTCTTCCTTTTTCTGTCTCTCTCTCTCTCTCTCTCTCTCTCTCTCTCTCTCTCTCTCTCTCTCTCTCTCTTTTCATGGCATCCACTTCTGCTTGTCCTTTCTGTAATCGAATTCTTGGATAATGGTCATATAAAAATGGTTAACTAGAGCTATTGTCATCTTTTGAAAGAACTTCGATGCGCTGGGTTGGTTACCAAGGGGTAGGAGGGGGGAGAGGGGAGGGGATGCAGGAAGAAAGAGGGGTGAGAGGTTCCATCTTCTTGTCCTCTCAGTCCTCTCCTCCTCCATTTCTTTTTTTTCTATCATCCTGACCCCCTCCCCCTCATCCCCCATTTCTTTCCATTTTCCCTCCTCATCCATTTCGACTCATGCTTTAGTGCCCCCTTTTCCTGCCTCCCTCCTCCTCCCTTCCGCACCCTACCCCCTGTCCTACCCTATACCCTTCCCACTACCCGCCACCCCTCACTATCCCACTCCCATCCCCCACCTCCTCCCTTCCCTACCCCCACCTCCTTCTCCCTACCCTCCCTCCTTCCCTAACTCTCTCCCTACTCTACCTCCACCCCTCCCCTCTCCCTTCCCTCCCTCCTACCCAAAACCCATCCCCCTCTCCCTTCCCTCCCACCTACCCTACACCCTCCCCTCCCCTCCCCCCTCCCCTCCCCCCCCTCCCCGAGCGCTGCCGGTCTTACGGCGAGGGTAATACACCATTTACCTTTTCAATGACAAAGTCGACGGGATTTTTTGTCCGCGCGCTTCCCCCTTCTGAGTGTGCCCAATGCGCCCTCTGCTCGCGAAAGAAAGTCCCCGTGAAATTGTGTCGCTGCGACCCGTGTGAAGGAGCCCCGGGCGTGATAAATACCTTTAGATGGAGAGGAGAGCTGGGGGAGGGAGGGGAGGAAGGGAGGACAGGAGAGAAGGGAGGAGGGGGAGGAAAGAGGGGGAGGGGAGGGGGAGAGAGTGAGGAAGGGGAAGGAGGGATGGGAGGGTTGGGGAGGGTTGAGGTGGGGAAGGGAAGGGGAAGGGAGGGAGGAGAAAAAGGGGGGAGGGGAGGAGTGAAGAAGAAGGAAAAAATGAGGATAAGAAAGCTGGGGGAGGGAGGGTGAGGGTGGGAAGAGAATGAAAATAAGCAGCAACAACTTTTAGATAAGGAAAATACCAGAAAAACAAGGAAAATACAAAACTATGAAAAAAAACTAACAAGGCTAAGTAAAATATGTAACAGAAGACCCCAGAAAAAAAAAAACTCGCAGACGAAGACAATTCAAATCGAGTTCATGAACAAGAAGTCGGCGGCAATAAATCGGAAAAGGGAAAAACGGAAGAAAAAAAGATAAACGTTAAAGAAATGATGGAGAGAAGGAGATGAAAGCGATAGGTATGACGTCAGGAG
>NW_028234420.1:9572523-9587523 GCF_977035675.1 Penaeus japonicus
CGGTCGATGGCCTCTTCACCCTCCAACTGCCCCTCCTCCTCCCCCTCCCCGTTCTTCTTCACACCTCTTATTTTTTTCCCTCTCTCTCTGTCTTAATCTATTTATTACTAGGCCTTACATACCAACGTGAACGCTCAATCTTTCCCTCCTGTTCCCCGCTCCGGACAGCTGGCATCGATCTATTATTTATAGATACCGTTATTCCGCATTTCAACGAAATCTGATCCCCGAATCTATACGAGGATTTAACGCATAGAGGATTCAGTCCCTTTCCAAAGAATAAAATCCAATCTACACGAGAATATCCATTGAACGATAGGAAACTGTTGGATGTGAACGCTCATGAAAAGAAAAGATTATATGAATAAATACGGAGGAGTATCACGTGGTATCTTAATCTTTTGGGGCAATAAAAAAAAATAAAATATATATATATATATATATTTATATATATATATATATGTATAAATGACAAAAGAAAATTTAAACTAAAACAAAAGAGCATCATGGAAGTCTCCCCCTCTTAAACCTATGTATAGGAAACCTAAAGTATGCATACACTCTTAAACAGGGAATGCTTTTTGGGTGATAAATGATAGCGATCTTCGACACAGCAAATTTGAATATAAAACATCGAACAGCGTGACGCAACCATGAATTATGCGCCGTAACGATGCACATTCCGCTATCGGCCGCCATTACCATTTAGAACCACAGTGTCCCGGATTACGCTCCTTGTGTGTAAATTACGGCGATTTAGCGATAATTGTCCCGTCAAATATGGGCGGGGAAGAGACCTGGCGGGCGGGAGCATTTGTTATTATTTTTCCACCCCATTTGGTAATTACTATATTAATTACTATACTTTGTTTTGAGGTATTTGGTTTGTCTCTCTAAGTGCGAATGTGGTTATATGATTTTATAGGTGGATTTATCTGTTATTAATCACGGACATTTTTTTTTTTTTGAAGTAAACGTATATACAATGCATTGATTTATTGCTTTGTCATTGTATCATTATCGTCGTCATCATCATCATCATCATCATCATCATCATCATCATCATCATCATCATCATATTCCTATATTGCCCGATGTAATATTTATTTTTTCCCTTTATGTATGTATGTATGTATATATATATATATATATATATATATATATATATATATATATATATATATATATATATATATATCGTTTGCAATTAATCAGAAAAAAAATGACCACACTTGCTGAGTCACGGTGCCTGATTGGATGGGATTTTTGTTTGCATGTTTGTGAAAAGGGAGGGGGGAGGGGGGATGGAGAATAGATAGAGGAAGGAAAGAGGCAGTGAGGGAGGGAAAATTAAAGGATGAATGGAAGAGAGGGAGATAGGGAAATATATATATATATATATATATATATATATATATATATATATATAGAGAGAGAGAGAGAGAGAGAGAGAGAGACACACACACACACACACACACACACACACACACACACACACACACACACACACACACACACACATATGATACAGACAGACAAAGATATGGAAACGGCGAGAGATGGGAAGACAATTATTTTTTCCTCTTTATATTTCCATCCCGATAGAGTATTCCGACTCCCTCCCTTCCTCTCTCCCTCCCTCCCTCCCTTCCTTCCCTCCCTCTCCCTCCCCTCCCTCCCTCCCATCCTCCCTCCCTCCCTCCTCCCTCCTCCCCTCCCCTCCCTCCCTCCCTCCCTCCTCCCCTCCCCTCCCTCCTCCCTCCTCCCCCCTCCCCTCCTCCCCTCCCCTCCCTCCTCCCTCCCTCCTCTCCTCCCTCCCTCCCTCCCTCCTTCCCTCCCTCATTCCCCTCCCTCCTTCCCTCCTTCCCTCCCTCCCTTGCCCCGCGGCACCGAAGCAGCCGTTTTTCGTGCACCTCATTCGGCCCTAGAACAAAATTCCGCCAGTGTATGAGGCCTCATCATTTTAGATAACCGTTGGGTTTTGAGGCTCATGAGTTATCTAGAGGTAAATCCCCATTAATTAATTTTGTTCGCGTGGAAGCATTATTCCTTAATTTTGCTGTGTGTCGGTTATGTGCGTGTGAATTGGGGGATGGAATTTGATTTCCATTTTTTTTTTTTGAAAATAAAGTGTGAATATTTTTGCGACCGGGTTGGAATGTTGAAGGCAGTGGTGAGCTATGGTTATAATTGGTATGTATTTATGTGTGTGTATATATATATATATATATATATATATATATATATATATATATATATTGATATATTGATATATATATTTATATATATATATATATTATATATATATATATATATATATATATATGTATATATATAAATACATATATACATATATATGGTATTCTTATTTCCTATTGTTATTGTTTTACTTTAGCTTTTCTTCAATTTTCGTCTTACTTCATTTTCCGTGACTTCACTTATATCTTTCTTATTCTTATTCGTCCTCGTTTTTTTTTATTACGGTCGTATTACAAATCAACAGTAATCCGAAAAAAAAATCCTTCAGAATTTCTCGGAAGTAGAATAATCCTTCGACAATCCCGACATATCGCTAAAAATAGCAAGAGACTTTTCCTTCTTTCGCCCCCTCCCTCTCCCTCGCCTTCCCTTCCCCGTGCTCCCTCCTTTTTCCTCCCTTTTCTTTCTGTTTTTGTCTGATTTTGTCTGATTCTCTCCCTCCCTCCCTCACTCTCCCTTTCCCCTTCCTCTCTTTCCTCTCTGCCTCTGCCCCTCTAATCTACCCCTCACCCTCCCTCCCTCCCTCCCTTTCCCCCCTTTCCCTCCCTCCCTCCACGCCCCTCCCGCTCCCTCGATCTCCCTCCGCCCATGTTCAACTCCGCGGGCGATGGCTAATGACATCGACGGAGACGCCTTTTGTGGAAGGGGAGAGTGATTGGGACTGATCGGCCGCCCATATGGATGCGGGTGTGTGGGCGCGCCTGTTTGTTTCGCTCGTTTGTATGTGTGTGTGTGTGTGTGTGTGTGTGTGTGTGTGTGTGTGTGTGTGTGTGTGTGTGTGTGTGTGTGTGTGTGTGTGTGTGTTTGTGCCTGTGTGTGTGCCTGTGCGTTTGTGTGGTTAGATGGCATTAGTGGGGATAGATGCGGGTGCCAGGTATCGTAGCTAGTATTGGGGGCTCCCTTGATTGAGGAGAGGACTGGGAAAGGGGCCGATGAGAAGACGAAGGAGGAGGAAGAAGATGCTGGGAGAGGAAGAGAAAGAGAAAGAGAGACTGGAAGCAGAAAAGGAAGAAAGAAATGATGGAAGAGGGAGAGAAAGAGAGAGGCTGGAAGCAGAAAAGAAAGAAAAAATACAGGAACAGGGAGAGAAAGAGGGAAATGTTGGAAGAGGAAAAAGGAAATGCAAAGGCTGAAGGAAAAGGAGAGAGTGATGATCGGAGAAGATGACAAAGAGAATGAAAGGAAGAATGATGAAGGAGAAGGATAAAGAATAGAAAAAAAAAGTTGAAAAAAATATGGCTATCCAAAAGTGAGAGAAACGGAAATGAAAGAAAGATACATAATTGGAGAGAAAGAAGAAGAAGAAGAAGAGGAAGAGGAAGAAAAGGTAGAGGCAAATGAAAGGAAAGCAGAGCAGAGCAAAGAGTCCGGCGTGATATCTTGGTAGGGGGTCGAGGGAGGAACGAGGGTGTGGGCGTGGGGGGTGGGAGGGGGGGATCCGATCGAGAAAGAGCGAGATCGGGGAAGGGAGGAGGAGGATGGGGAGTGGGAAAGGGGGGGGGGTCGTGATGGAGGCATCGCGTGAGGGGAGGCGGAGGTAGAATCGGTACTGGAGTTAAGTCTTTTTGGAAAAGGCTGATGGAGGCGCGAGGGAGGGGGGGATGGAGGAATGGAGAGAGAGAGAAAGGGAGAAATAGGAAGGGAGGAAAGGAAGAAAGGGGTGAGGGAGAAAGGGAGGGATGGTGATGGAAAGAGAGAAAGGTTGGGGGAATAGTGATGTGGAGGGGGAGAGAGAAAGAGGGTAGAAGAGGAGAGGAGAGGAAGACAGTGAGTAAGTAGATGAGAATCAAACGGACAAATATACCAAAAAAAGAAAAAAAGAAAAAAAAAAAACGATAGGCAGTAAAAAAAAATAGTTGAAGAGAAGAGAGCGATTGAAAAGGACGGAAAAAACCCGTGCAAAGGAACGGCAGGGAGAGCACAAGTATTCCCAAAAGAAAAAGAATTCTCCGAACTAGACATCTGACAGCTTCTGGTGTGAATCATGGCCAAAAAAATGTGTCTTCAAGTCTTCTCGGTGCGAACAAGGTTAGAAAGAAAAGGAAGGAAGGATAAAAAGAATGAAGATTAGAGAGAGAGAGAGAGAGAGAGAGTGAGTGAATGAATGAGTAAGTTATAGTTATAGACAGACAGAAACATTAGGTAGGCATATGGCACACAGCCAAATTGGCCATGAATAAATAGAAGCAGAGACCGAAAGAGAGAGATGTAAAAAAATGTATACATACACAACACACGCGCACACACGCACACACTCAAGCGCGCACAGAGACGGACACCCATAAAAACTTCTATCCCCTAATAAATTTCAATACACTTAACATATACGAATTTTTAATTAGTCCCCAACCCCCCCTTACCTTTTTTCTATAAAAAAAATATATTCTCACTCAAGAGAAGCATCGCTAATGACCCTGCCATCATTATAAAACTAATATGAATAAACCTTGGGATGATTATACAGCATTATGCAAAAGAGACCCCCCCTTCCCCCACTAAACCCCACCCCCCACCCCCATGGCCCTGGCGGAGACCCAATTCGGTAATGGAACAAAAGGTATCTATCTATCCGCAGATGTAGGCTGGAGGGATGAGCATGAGTGTATACAGTGGGAGGTGGGCCATCCCCGTCGCCACGCTGGTACGAGGGGGCTTCTCCATCACTTTCCCGTGACGCGATTCCCAGCGGGGGAAGGAGGGAGGAAAGGAGGGAGGGGGGGGGTGTTGGTAGGGGGAGGGGGGATGGGGGGTGTTGGCAGGGGGAAGGAGATGGCAAGGGGTTGGGGGAGGCTGGGGGTTGATTGGAGAGGTAGAGCGAAGATGAGCGTGAAGGATACATGTATAAGCATATTTAGGGACTGTGTGTGTGTGTATTTCTGTTTATGTTATGAGAGAGAGAGAGAGAGAGAGAGAGAGAGAGAGAGAGAGAGAGAGAGAGAGAGAGAGAGAGAGAGAGAGAACGAGAATGAGCGAGAGAGCAAAAGAACGAACACGAGCACGAGCACGAGAACGAGCGAGACCGAGACCGAGCACGAGCGAGCGAGAGAGTGAAGCCCCGTGATCTCTCCCTTCATAATTACAACAGCCCACGCGATAACGGCGGCCGTTGGCAACCCATCGGCCTAGTAATTGTGATTAACAAAGAACCCCAAACTTTTGTGATAGTTGGGGCTAGACTAGGAATAGTCCATCGATTCCATAGAGTAATCGTTCCCTTCGGTCTGCTTTTGGTTCCCCCGGGGGCTGCTCCCGGGGTATGTTATTGTTATTAATACTGTTGTTGTTGTTGTTTTCTCTTGTTTGATGCAGCCGCTGTTGTTGTTCTTACTGGTGGTAGTGTTGTTGTTGTTGTTGCTGTTTTATCCTAATTGGTGTTTATATGATTATTATTTTTTATTGATATTATTAGTAATATTGTTAAACTTGTTTTTCATTATCATCATAATTAATTATTATTACTACTACTATTTATTTAAATCTCCCTCCGTCCTCTCCTCCTTCATTCCACCATCTCCCTTCCTCCCTTTCCACCTTTTGCCCCCCTCCCCCCTCCCCCTCTCCACCTCGAAATCCCCCTCTCCAGCGTGCCATGCCTCCCATATCCTTTAATTTGATGTCTGGGATGCCGGGCGATTAATCCAGATTACAGCCGATTAATATAATTGCTGTACTGTCATGCTTATTGGTCTCATTAGGGGCGGGATGACGATGTTTGTACGGGTCGCCGGCGCGGATGGCCAGGGAGGCAGATGTGGGCGCAGGCTGTGGGTGGGAGTGGGGGTGGGCGGGTGGGTAGGAGTGTAAGTGGATAGATGGGTGGGAGTGGGTATGGGCGGGTGGGTTGGAGTGGGGGTCGGGATGGGTAGGTAGGTGTGAGTGAGGTAGGCCGGGTGGGTGGGAGTGGAGGTGGATAGGTGGTTGGGAGTAGGTGTGGGCGGTTGGGTGGGAATGGGGTTGGATGTTGGGGGAATTATGGTGTTTTTGGAGGCTAAGGCTGGTAGAAAATGGGGAGGGGGTGTCATGGGGTTATTGGAGGACTAGGTAAATGGGGTGAGGGGAGGAGTGTGGTGGTTGGGAATGGGAAAATGGGGATAGGTAAGGTCGTGTGAGGGATACTGGGGTAAGGGAAGAGGAGGGAAAGGAGAAGAGAGAGGGGGGGAGGGTGTAGCGTGTTCAAGCTTATAAATGATAAATCAATATTGTGTATCGCTGTCGGTTTTGTTAGCCTTGTTTCGTTTCGTTTTCTTTTGGGATAATGGTCAGATTTGTTACGTTATACGCATAGTTTATACTGAAGACGCGTGCTTTAACAGAGATGGATGTTGACAAGGAAATACCTATGCATTTAAAAACCCGGAAGGAGGCAGTGTTTGGGAAGGAAGAGAAAAGACAAAAAAATACCTTTGTGTCAGCAGGTACGTGTGAAACAAAAAAAAGAAAACAATGTATGCAAATTGAGGATAAACTAATGTTGATACTGCCACGCTGTTCAACAATTGCAAGGTTTTGTTAGCACCGTCAGAATGGCTCTGTAATTTGGGGTCAAATTTCCAGACCGTGTAAAGAATTGTAAATACATTTCAGTTTACATGTCAAAGTTTGCTTGTTGCTTAGTCGTGCGGAGAATGTATTTTATTCTATTTTCATTTGCTTCATCACTTCGATTTTCAATCCTGTGAACAGCGTCATGATAATGTTATCCTTCTCAGATGCAGGACTTTCTTCCCTCTCTGTTCCTTTACATGTTACTTTTCTGTTGTTGTTGTTTTTTGTATTTTGTCTTGCAACCCTCCTTCCTAACGGACTCTTCTCCATATTGCAAATCGATATCTATAAATATTCAGAGATACCTCCTCAGTCAAGCATCAAGCCTTCAGGTCAATTTCCATCGCGGAGGAAACAGTTGGTGTTAAGTCTCGATCGATTTCCCAGTTGTTGTTGTTAGTTGTGCCTGAGGCAGTCGAATAAACACTGCGTTGTCAAGCACGCGAGAGATGGGGGGGGGGGGGCGGCGTGCCTGAAAGGTGTTATTTTTTGACGCCATTGTTGCATGCAATACGCTTTATGCAATGATTGTTGATGTTAGATGAAAGGGACGTTTCCGCTACTTTGGATTTTGTTTTATCTTTTTTTTTTATCGTTTCAGGTGGACTTTTGATATCAAAAGAATTGTTTAGGATTATATAAAAGAGTGAAATGTGAGTGTATCGTACCCTGCTCTCTGTGGGATTGAAAACAATATTTGCAGTTTTAACTGTAACCAAAGGCTAGCATTATTATAGTACAAGTTAAACAGGCATTTACGAAGCTCGCCAAGAAGCATAGAGGGGGAAGAAACACGAATTAAGACAAGGGAAAGGTGATACCGAGTCTTAATATAGATATAGATATATATGTATTTTTTTTAGCATTCTGTTTATTTTATTTTCCGGGAGAAGAGAGAGAGAAGATTTACTTTACGAAATTACGAGGAAGTTGAAATGAGGGGAACGTGATAAAGGGGAAGAGGCGCAGCGTCAACGAGGCAGAGATGGATGCGAAGTGTTGGGGGGGGGGGGTAGACGCAGGGGGTAGGTGCCAGAAGATGGGTAGGAATAGAGAGAGGGGGGGGGCGATGGGCGAATGAGGGTAGGGGTGCCAAAGGGGAGGTAGTTAGAAAGATGAAGAGAGGGAAGGATGGGGCGAGTGAGGGGAAGGGTGAGGGAAAACGGGATAGATGCCAGAGAGAGAGAGAGAGAGAGAGAGAGAGAGAGAGAGAGAGAGAGAGAGAGAGAGAGAGAGAGAGAGAGAGAGAAAGAAAGAAAAAAGAGGGGAAAGGTGATGGGAGGGTGAGGGGAAAGAGGCGAGGAAGCACCATGACCAGGTCGTCTGTCTTAATCATGTCCCTTAAACGTCACGCAAGGGAATCCGTTTAAAAAAGGACCCCCTCACTAACACCCCCTCCCCCCCCAAAGAAAAAAAATATGTATGAACAGTAATTTTTTTCTTCTCTCTTTTTCTTTCACATTCATCATCACCATCCACCCTCGTCCCCTCTATGTCTTTATTTGCATATGCGATAAACTTCCAGAATTTTGCATCTTAATTGATATCTTAGACCGAAGAAAAACAGAGACTCCGTTTGACAAATTAGCAACTTGGAAGGGGAGAAGTGTTTACTCTTTCAGGTATACTTTGGGGTGCTGCTATTTCCCCATAAGACCGTCGTAGTATGGAAGGGAAGCAGTGTATCTATCTATATGTTCAGATATGTAGTTTTAGTCTCTCTAATTATGTATATAAATGTATATAAATATATATTATATATTATATATTATATATATATATTTACACACACATACACACACACACACACACACACACACACACACATATATATATATATATATATATATATAAATATATATATATATATATATTATATATATATATATATATATATATATATATATATATATATATATATTTCCCTTTTCTTTGCCGGATTGGAAACCCAAAATGAAAAGTAACGCAGAAGGGAAAAATGCATTAGGATATCGCACCATAAATCCAGACAGGGACCCCCCCTCCCCCACTCTACCAGATCAATAAAGTTCGAATCGAAAAAAACACAATTTATTTCTCGTACGCTCAGCACCCTAAAATTCGACTCAGCGCGTGATGTTACGTGGTGGGAGCGAGCACAGTATGACTCACAGTTTATCTTATAGAGAGAGAGAACGATAACCCGAAAAACTAAAAAAAAAAAGAATAAAGAAATAAAGAAAAGATGAAACAAGAACCCGAGAACTAAAAAGGAAAAAGAAAAAAGGAAAAAAAAAAAGAATTTTTGGCTGCATTCCAACTGGATTATCTGTAAAGCATGATGGTGAGTGTGTGTATCAGACGACACTCAAGGACGCTTTGTTATTGTTTATATGAGAGGAAAATTGAGACGAGAGTAAAAAATGAAGTATGTGAAATGACTTCTGTTCAGTGTTCACTTTCGTAGGTTTTATCTCGGTTAATCTCGTTTGTTTGTTTGACTTTTCTTTCGATGATTTACCTAACGGATCGGGAGCTTCGACGGTATTAGCAGAACAGATACCTGAAACATTAATGGTCTCTGTGTCATTCGGCAGGACTTAGGTTGAGGGGTAGATGGGGGTAGAGGGGGGAGGGGGAAGGGGGGTTGATGCTATGATACAGCGGTTTTGTTCTTTGTAACATTAAACTTTTGATGATCAAGGGTTTGATGTCCTGAAAAAAGAAAATGTTGATCAAAGAGGATATCGTTTGAGGCTGCGCTGGACTTTCGGGGATGTTTAGGGATGTGTAGATTCGTTTGCTTAAGGCTCGGGTTATATATATATATATATATATATATATATATATATATATATATATATATATATATATATATATATATATATATCCCCCCTCCCTCTCTCTCTCTCTCTCTCTCTCTCTCCTCTCTCCTCCTCTCCTCTCTCTCTCCACTCCCTTTCTCTCTCTCTCTCTCTCCTCTCTCTCTCTCTCTCTCTCTCTCTCTCTCTCTCTCTCTCTCTCTCCCCCTCCCCCCCCTCTTCCCCCTTCCCCCCTCTCTCTCTCTCTCTCTTCTCTCTCCTCTCTCTCTCTCCCTCTCCCTCTCTCTCTCTCTCTCTCTCTCTCTCTCTCTCTCTCCCTCTCCCTCTCTCTCTCCCTCTCCCTCTCTCTCTCTCTCTCTCTCTCTCTCTCTCTCTCTCTCTCTCTCTCTCTCTCTCTCTCTCTCAATCTCTCAATCTCAATCTCACTCTATCCCTCTTTCTCTTTCTCCTTCTCCCTCTTCCTTCCCTTCCCTTCCTCCCTTCATTCCCTCCGTCTCTTCTCATCCCTCATCCTCTCGTCACCTCCCCCCCCCCAAAAAAAAAAGAAAATCTTTTGTTTTGTTCCCGTCATTCCTATTCTCCTGTTTTTTTTTTTTCCTTGCTCTTCCTTTCAGTCATCCATCAGCCATCCTCTTAACATGCCCACACCAGTTTATTCTCGGCGCTCCAAGTCTCGCACTCACCGCCGGCACTCGTTCCCTGCGTGTCACCGTTTCTTGTGAGGTTATCCACTCCCGTTTTGTTTTATGTGCCTGGGCATTTTTCATCGTGAGGGGGGGTGGGGGTGGGGGTGGGGGCAGATTCATCTTTGGGACTTGCCTCTGCAGTTGACAGTGTTCCTCGTATTTGCTTCTGGAAGGGGAGAGAGGGAGAGGGGGCATGAGGGGGAGAGAGAAGGATTGGGGAATGAGGGGAAGGGAAGGAAGGATGGGGGAGATGAAGAAATGGAGAGAGAGAGAGAGAGAGAGATAAGAATGCGGCTATTCATATTGTTTTCTTATTTTCCCTCATTTCTTTTTCCTGTTTCTCAGCTTCTTTTATCTTCCAAGGCTGACTGCATGCGTGACATTAGGCAATACGAGATGTGCTGCATTTCATCATGGTGATTTTTCTTCGTCTTCCTCCTCCTCCTCCTCCTCCTCCTCCTCCTCCTCCCGTGATCTTCGGTCTTATAGAAGCTCTCGAATGTTTGGAGGAAACAACGTGTATTTTCGCTCCATCCCCTTCCCTTTTCGTGTCCCTTGGTGATTAAGCATGTAACAGGTGATCATTAATTCTGATATCAATCACCGAACGTTAAAAAAAGGTAATCTTCATTTAATTGATCTCCCAAATTTAGTGTCCATCCCCCCTCCCCCGCCCCTTTCCCCCCTCCCTTGCTTTATAAGCAACGACAGTCGTTGATCGACCGAACCACTTAACCCTAACGACCTTAACGACCAGAAGAACAACCAAACTACTCAAGAAGTTTGGTCGTTTCTGTTATCTTAGCGATTATTAAACCACTCCTCATGGGCTGTCGGCCGGCTAAAAGGCACCATTTGATTGCAACTCCTTTCTTGCGAGATGGAAATCTGGATCTTATTAACGATCAGCGAGGCGAGCCAAATATGTCCTGACCCCCCCCCCCCAAACCCCTCTCCCCCCCTCTAATCCCCTCCTCTTCCCCCCTTGCCATGTGTGAGTTCGTGAAAGCCCGCCTTTGTTGTGGCGGGAAGCAAGACGCGACCCTTAAATAGCTCTCTCTCTCTCTCTCTCTCTCTCTCTCTCTCTCTCTCTCTCTCTCTCTCTCTCTCTCTCTCTCTCTCTCCTCTCTCTCTCTCTCTCTCTCTCTCTCTCTCTCTCTCCCTCCTCCCTCCCCTCCCCTCCCTCTCCTCTCTCTTCTCTCTCTCTCTCCTCTCTCTCTCTCTCTCTCTCTCTCTCTCCTCTCCCCCCCCCCTCTCTCTCTCTCTCTTCTCTTCCCCCCCCCCCTCCTCTCTCTCTCTCTCTCTCTCTCTCTCTCCCCTCTCTCCCTCTCCTCTCCCCCCTCCTCTCCTCTCTCCCTCTCTTCTATCTCCTTCCTCTCCTCCTCCCTTGCTCCCTCCCTCCCTCTCTCTCCCCCCTCCCTCTCCCTCCCCCCTCAATTCCCTCGTTCCCTCCCTCCCTCCTTCACCCCCTATCCCTCCTTCCCTCCCTCCCTCAGCCGCCTCTGCCGCCCCCGCACCAACCAGGCGGCACGATGTCAGCCCCCCTCCCTCCTCTTCCTCCTCCTCCTCCTCCTCCTCCTCCTCCTCCTCCTCCTCCTCCTCCTCCTCCTCCTCCTCCTCCTCCGAGTGATCTCTAATCAGAGGGCCGAGACGCCTGACGGATTAGGGATTGGATGGCCGCTTGGGGGGGGGGGGGTGATACGTCTTGGGAGGCGAACCGATCGCTTTTGTTGGCGGTGGGGCCGCCGGTGGGTCCCTGCGGCCCTCCTTGCGTGGATTGAATACCCCCCACCCCCCTCTTCCTCCTTCTCTTCCTTTCTGCCTCCTCCTCTTCCTCCTTCCTCTCCCTTCCCCTTCCCCTTCCCCAACCACCTCCTTCCTCTCCCTTACCCCTCCTCTTCCCCAACCACCTCCTTCCTCTCCCCTCCCCTTCACTCCCGTTCCCACCCAATCTCTCCCTCCCCCACCACCTCCTCCTTCCCCTCCCGTTCCTCCTCCTCCCCCTCCTCCTCCCCCTCCCCTCCCCTCCCCTAGAGAGACATCGTGCCGTGGTCTCGGTTGTGTTTCTGGTGGTCGATCTGGTCCTAAGTCGCTTGTACCGTGGGTGGTCTTTGAACAGCTGTTATTGGACATTGCAAGCACGCGATTTGCAATTGATTCATTTTTTTACATCATGTTGAGAGAGATTAATGGATAGGGTTTAAGGTGATGGTTATTATTTATGCAATTGCGTAAGGAATACCTGTATTTTATATTTGAATTGATGTGGGGTACCGAATGTTTGTGTTGCAGTTGTTGGTTGTGAAATGTAAAGAAAAAATTGCATTGGGTTTCCTTTAGTAATAGTTCACGATGTGAATCTAGAAACATTACATAACTTGTATATGCTTATTTACTAATATATCTCTCTTGCTTCTTTTGCAGAACCCTTCTGTAGCGTCCAAATAAGGTAAGAGAAAGAAGACGTCTTATTCTGAGTTTGGTTATCAGTAGCATCAAAGACCTAGAGTAAAAAAAAAGTAATTAACAATCTATAAAAAAAATCTAATAGATATAAGATAAGGATAAACCCAAATTGAATGCGTCAGATTACTCACAAAAAAGAACGGTTTATACACATTTTTTCCTTCGCTTTCTCACGTTGAATGAGCCTCTTGCATGTTAATGAAGACGTAATTCAGGCAGTGTGACATCCACCTTCCTAATTGCGGCGATATAATGACCAAGGACTGTGCACATGGCAGCGGCGTCACTCCTAATATAATTACTATTGTTCATGCATTTTTCGCAGTAATGCTGGCGATTTTAATGCGTAATAGATGTATTTTCGGTGACAGAAATCATACTCATGGTCACCAGAAGTGCTCGTTATGTAATGTGCGCGACGGGAACAGACAGTCATGAAATACGGTTTCCAGCTAGCATTTACCCGAAAATAAGTATTTACCGCCACTCCTTTACCAGAGAGACCAGATCTGTGTGCATCGCCACATAATTTCCCGACTCCGGAGGGTGTGCGGAAATAGCAGTCCTGCTCGAGTTGCTTATTGCTTAATAAAAATGAAAAGAACATCCCCCACCCAAAAAAAAAGGCGGTAACGTTTTCCATTGCGCCGCCACGCAATCCGAAGTTATTACATTCTAAAAACGGATGTAATGGATTTAGGATATGGGTGGGGAAGTTTGGAATTAGTCTTCACGTACGACGAGTGCTCGATGCGCGTGGTAAGAATAATTAAATATCGTAGCATTGTAAAAAGAAAAGAAAAAAAAAATGGGAGAGGAATCCCCCAGGGCGGAACTAAGGGCCCTGCTTATGGCAACATTGTGTCGCTTGTGTTGTCGATTAGTGACTTTCGAGGAAGCAATTTCGGGCGCATCGTCTTTCGGCAGTGAGTCAATTATCCTCAATTAAGGGAAAAGGACGCGTGTTGGGGAACAGACGCAAGAATTATTCCGTCGGTCCTTAGGGCACAGACTTGGCGGAGGAAATGAAAACAATGAAAGTGGGACATCAAGGCCGACTTCTAACGCCATCATGCTCTCTCTCTCTCTCTCTCTCTCTCTCTCTCTCTCTCTCTCTCTCTCTCTCTCTCTCTCTCTCTCTCTCTCTCTCTCTCTCTCTCTCTCTCTCTCTCTCTCTCTCTCTCTCTCTCTCTCTCTCTCTCTCTCTCAATTTCTCTCTCTCTCAATTTCTCTCTCTCCCTCTTTCTCCTTCTCCCACTCCCTCTCCCTCTCCCTCTCCCACTCCCTCTTTATTCTAATTCAAATGAATACGTGATGCCAGGAGGGACCAAAATAATTTCGTTTCTAAAACACTTTATGTATTTCCTCTTTTTTCTCTTTTTTGATAAACGGATGTAGTTATAAAAGTCTGCCTGTATATCTAAATGCAGATGCATGCACGCGCGGCATATTTCGCCCGTCCCGTTGAAAGCAAGCACCGGAAGCGAAAGTGATACGTTAACACCAGCTGCCGAGTTGGGCGTAAAAGTGATTGTTAAGTTTTGTATTCTTCGCTTCGTGACTCCCCGCTATGAACACCCCCCCTCCCCTCCCCTTCCCCCGTCTCTCCCTGGGGGTATCCACGCGATGCCCCGTGCTGATCGCCTGAGGGTTCGGAAGTGGGTGGGGGAGGGAGGGGGGAGGGAGAGAGAGAGAGAGAGAGAGAGAGAGAGAGAGAGAGAGAGAGAGAGAGAGAGAGAGAGAGAGACAAAGAAAGAAAGAAATAAATAAAGAAAGAGAGAGGGGGGAGATAGAAAAAAATAATAGGAAAAGAGCAAGAAACAATGAAAGAGACGGAAACAGAAAGAAAGAAAGAAAAAAAAAACAAGACAAAAAGATAGACAAAGAAAAGTGAAAGAATGATCATCCCGAGACATTTTCTCGTTCTCAGAAAGGTTTTAGCGCCGTTATTGATATCAAATGAACAGCGCCCACGCCCCAGAGTCAAGCGATTCCGTCCTATGGCAAGGGAAGTTTCCATAGATTATTCCGGGAACAGACCACGATAAAAAAGTCAGCGTATATAGATGAACCTTTCATGATAGATAGTGATAGTTGATCAATTTGAAAAGGAGACTTGTTCAACGACAATGAAATAATGAGTGACCGCGTTTATATATATATATATATATATATATATATATATATATATATATATATATATATTTTTTTTTTTTTTTTTTTTTTTTTTTTTTTTTAATTAT
>NW_028234420.1:9615023-9632523 GCF_977035675.1 Penaeus japonicus
AGTGCTGTTGCCTTTATGATCTTCTCTGACGTGCAGGTGTGGATCTTGTTAATTTGTACCTTGTGTTGAGTCGATGCTGGCTCAAAAAATATAGGCCTTGTATGTATGTTTGTAAATGTGTATATATATATATATATATATATATATATATATATATATATATATATATATATATATATATATATATGTATATATGTATGTATGTATATGTGTGTGTGTTTATATATATATATATATATATATATATATATATATATATATATTTATATTTATATATATATGTTATATACACATATAAACACACACACACACACACACACACACACACACACACACACACACACACACACACACACACACACACATATATATATATATATATATATATATATATATATATATATATATATATATGTATATATATATATATATATATACACATACTTACACACACGCACACAAACATGTATGTATGTATGGAGACAGACAGAGAGAGAGTGATAGGCAGGACGTAGAGGACAGGCAGACAGACAGACAGACACCTAAGCAAACAAACAAAGAAGGGTTAGATACATGTGAAAAAATGTGTCAGTGTTGTATCTCTCACCCAAGACATGGTCACAGTGTTATAGCGCCATACAAAGGGACAACATTGGTCTGTGTACCGCCGTATTTCTCTCTCTCTCTCTCTCTCTCTCTCTCTCTCTCTCTCTCTCTCTCTCAAAGAATAATGATAAAAAGGAGAAAAAGAAAGAGATAGATGAGAAGCAGGCTCGGGTTTTTTCCTCCGTAGACTTCTTCATCTCTGGATATATATCGGAATGGGAGAAGTGAATCAAAATAATGTAGACAGAAAAAAAAATGATCGTAAAGAGAATGAGAGAATAAAGGGACAATTGGGAGGGAATTTGTGAACAGCAAGATATACCGAGTGAGATGATGACAGGGAGAGAAGGAGAGGAGAATGAAGTAAATTGTTTTAAGAAATGACGATAAGGAGAAGGGAAAGAGAGGCGTCTAAGACTGCAAAGACGAGCTCACAAATATTTGACGAGAGTTCGAAGTATGCCCGTTGGGGGTATAATGGGGAGGAGGGGGGAGGGGAAGAGGGAGGAAAAAGGAGGTTATGCCTTCGAGGGAAAAAGGTGGAAAGTGTGTGTGAAGAGAGAGGAACGGAGAATGGAGAGGGATGGGGGGGAGGGGAGGAGGGAGGGGAGGGGAGGTAGGAAGGTCATCGTGAAAAAGAGGTGAAGGTCGGGTGGAAACAGGTGTATAGCTTCATTTAATGATAGATGAATTTTTGTTTCTATCATCATTATGGTAATATTCTCTATTATCAACTCGTATGATTTATGTCACCATCATCACTATTACCATCACCATCATTACCACCACCACCACAATTCACCATCTACTCCTCCTCCACCACCACCGCTCACCACCTCCTCCTCCTCCTCCTCCTCCTCCTCCTCCTCCTCCTCCTCCTCCTCCTCCTCCTCCTCCTCCTCCTCCTCCTCCTCCTCCTCCTCTACCACCACCTCCAATTACCAGTTACCATCACCAATTATCACCATTTTCCTTTCTCACTTCAAGGGAGAACTCGGGACCTTTGTCTTCGGACGCCAATAGGAAAATATTGTGTATTGTTAACGTGAATTATGTACAAATGACTGCCAGCTGTATGTCGAAAATGTAGAATGAACATAAATTGCTACGAGTATGTTGTTTAGTTTGAAAATTATGTTGTCCTAAAACACATAGCTGTAGGACAACATATACACCTGCATATGATTTACACCTGCATATAATTAGTGCATGTTGTTAGTTACGTACTTCTCGGTCACTTCTGTCTCTCTGTTTGTCTGCTTCTCTCTCTCTCTCTTTCTCTTTCTCCCCCCCCCCCCACCCTCTCTCTCTCTCTCTCTCTCTCTCTCTCTCTCTCTCTCTCTCTCTCTCTCTCTCTCTCTCTCTCTCTCTCTCTCTCTCTCTCTCTCTCTCTCTCTCTCTCTCTCTCTCTCTCTCTCTCTCTCTCTCTCTCTCTCCAGCTCCCCCACTCTCTTTGTCTTTTTCTCCCCTCTCCCTCACCCTCTCCTTCTCCTCCTCCTTCTCCTTCTTCTCCTTCCCCACCCCGCTGTGTGTACGTGCATGCATGCTTACCCGTGTGCGTGCATGGATTATTCGAAAGCCTCCATCAAAGCTCTAATACTTTTTTTTTCTCTCTCACTCATCATGGCACACTTTTGCATGTCTCTGAATATTTAAGTAAATTTTCAACGTATTTGTATTATACATATCCTTCTTCCGTATTGTCGACATGTAATTTTGGCTTATTAGATTCTGAAGAATATTTTCGCTAATAAATTGCAACATTATCAAGTTTGTTTTTCTTGTATTTTTCAGAATCTCGAGGAAACTCCACTCGCTCCCCGGTAGGTATTAGCCGTCTATTGTTTACGATTATGCTAATGGCAACCGTTAATGTATTCGGGTCTTCCGTAACCTCTTGGGGGAAATAAAGATATGCTTAATAACTCGTAGGGAGACTTTTGACGATTTTACAGCTTCCTTTCTTTATGGGCAATAAATCTTAAATGCCGTGGGCTTAAGAGTGCATCTATAGTACATACGCACCCGCATTTGCATAAACACAACGCACACGTGTACGCACGGATGCTCTCTCTCTCTCTCTCTCTCTCTCTCTCTCTCTCTCTCTCTCCCTCTCTCTCTCTCTCTCTCTCTCTCTCTCTCTCTCTCTCTCTCTCTCACACACACACACACACACACACACACACACACACACACACACACACACACACACACACACACACACACACACACACACACACATACACATTCTATAAGTGCCAAGCAAATATCATCATGCCATAACGCATCACAACAACGTTCGTGGAAAGTGGGTCACGAGACTACTCCTTCGGCTGCCGGTGACGCATGCTGCTACCGAGGGCGTTCCTGCTAGGTTAGGTTAGGTCAGATTAGGTTTTGGATTGGCTAGTAGGTTAGGTCAGGCAAAGCGGAGTAAGACTGAGGCGTTGGAACGGAGGGAGAGAGGGAGGGAGGGAGGGAATAAAGGAAGGAACGAACGAAAGAAGGAGATAAAGAGGGACATAAACAGACTCAGAAACAGACCGATAAATCAATCGTTTCATTATCACCATCACAGGGACCTCCAGGAGGGGGTGGATACAGGGACGTAGGGGGAAGGGGAAGGGGGTGGAGCGGGCGAGGGGGTGGGGGGGGGGATGGCGTTCGCTGGTGACGAAGGATTTATGCGGAGCGTTTCCCGAAACCGTTGATTTGCGTCGAACTCACGCGCCCGTTTCGGCGTAACGGATGCCCTCGTTCGGGTCTCGGCGCTGTCGGTCAGGAGCCGGGCGCCGTTGCGATCTTTGTCGAAGAGAGATTTCGGCGCGGCATTACCGGCGCGATTTACGGTGTCGCGTCTGCCGTTGCCAAACTGCTTCCGCCGCCGGAATTCAATTTATTTTACCGCGCTTTATGATGAGGATTTGTTGCATTTTACGGCGGCTGTCAATTTGCAGTCCGCGGGAGCTCGGCCTATCCGTTACGCGGGGCTGTATTGGGCAAAGATGCTAATACTTCGGACTCACGCACAAGCAGATACAAGGAGGGACCCGTGAAGCTTTTACACACACACACACACACACACACACACACACACACACACACACACACACACACACACACACACACACACACACACACACACACACACACACACACACCAAGAAAGAAAGACAGAGACAAAGACAAAGACAAAGACAGAGACAGAGACAGACAAACAACCAGAGACAAACACTGGCTCCGACAAACAGACAGCAAGAGAGCAGAGCGCCCGAGTCCCTGTATTCTCTAAAGTCTCTTAAAAGCAATCTCTGTGTATTTACTTCCCTCAGAACGGTAGAATCAACTGTGTCTCCATTGTGTCAGATTTGAGTTAATTCAGCCAGGCTCCGTCCCCGCAACACAATGGCGCGTCGCTACAGTCTGCGGAAGTTCCTTGACGCAGGTGACGTGGGAACAATGCAACTTTCTCGCGAATGGGGCCTTTTTTTTACGTATATATATTTATTTATACTTCAAAAAAGAGGGAATTTTGTTTTCGCTTTCGACTTGGGAGCGACGTCGACGAGCGCCCGCCCACCAGAAGGGACGGGGGACGAAAGTGACGGGAAGAATGTGTGGAAGGGGCCTTCCTCTTGTGCTTCTCTTTCTTGCTCTTATCTTCTCTATGTCATATGTACCTTTCTTCCTTCTTTTCTAATTACATCGCTTTCTTCCTTCCCTTGGCATCCCTTCTCTTCTTCATTCCTCCCACCTTCCCCTCTTCCTCTGCTTCCTCCTATTCCTTCTCTTGCTCTCTCTCCTCTTCCTACTTCTCCTCTTCTTCCTCCTCCTCCTCTTCTTCTTCTTCTTCTTCTTCTTCTTCTTCTTCTTCTTGCGTTATCTCCTCCTCCTCCTCCCCCCTCCTCCTCTTGCTGTATCTCCTCCTCCTTGCCTTTTCATCTTCTTCCTTTTCATCCTCTTCCTCTCCTCAGACAAACACCGGCTCAGGTCAGGTCAAATAGCCTGTGGACATTGTGACCTTTGGTGTATCATTATCCCAGCCAGCCAAGGCTTTTGCGGTCACCAATCATCCTTCCTCAGTTTCATCTGGTATTTTAAAAACAAATATGTTTTTAAACAATGTCTTCGGTTATATTTTCGTTTACGTTTAGTCATATGTCTTCATATTTATTTCTTGTATAAATATAGGTTTATACAGAACATATTTTTTAGAGGGTGGGGTAATTGTTCAGTTGCATCATCAAGGTTTGGATGTAAAACCACTTCGTCATTGTATGCACGTATACATATATATTTTTATGTAACGCGTGATTATCTATTGTATGACATGTGTGTATAGATTTAAAAAAGAATAAAATCAGTTTCCCATTCCCAGTCGCAGTTGAATTGTTGTTTTGCACTATAAACACGGCACCGCGCCCCTCCACAGCGAGGCAAGAGCTGTGACCACATCCCGGCCGCCTCGTAATAACATCAAGGTCGGGTTTCGCTGTGTCCAGGGACCGGCCGGGACAACCTGTGTGTGCGGGGTTGGGGGGATGGGGGGCTAGGGAGTTTGGTGTATGTGGGGTCGGGGATGGAGTGGGTGAGAGGGAGGTGGGGTTGTGTGTGGAATATTTATGCAAGTGTGGTTGTATTAACACAGGGAACACTTGGATATATGAGTGCGTGCACTCGCACTCACTCACTCAATCTCACTCTCACTCATTTACTTACTCACTCAATCACTCTCTCACTCTCTCACTCTTTCACTCACTCACTCACTCACTCACTCTCTCACTCTCTCACTCACTCACTCACTCACTCACTCACTCACTCACACACACACACACACACACACACACACACACACACACACACACACACACACACACACACACTCAGCTGTAACGCATAATGTTCAACAAAAATGCTAATTTCACTCATTTCAGTACACGTATTCTTCGAGCTGGGAAAATGCATTATCATTATTGTTATTGTTATTATGTCACTACAACTTTTATCATTTTTAAAAATCTAAATACCAGTTTCCCTCCTCCATGAAGTACCCGATTGTTGGTCAAAGCATGTAATCAAATGAGATCATAATGACGCATAAATTCACAACATAGAATTCTATTAAAAGACAAAAGATAGGGAGTGAAAAGATAACGATAATCAGCGTTGGAATTTATGTTGTTTTGTTCCTATATTACGGCGTGTAAGGGAGAGACCTTTCCAGTCATAACAAAGTTCGAAAAGGCGCCATTAAGGAGGCAAAAAAAGGAAACGTTCATTGCGCACGGACATCCTTGCAAGGCAGAGCAATTGCAGGGTAGCAGGGTAGAGGTAGGGAGGGACGGAGGGGGAGAGGGGAGTGGAGAAGGGAAATGGGAGGGAGGAAAGTGAGGGAAATGGGAGAGAGGAAAAAGAGGGAGGTGGGAAATTGGAAGGGAACTGGGAGGGAGGAAAGAGAGGGAGATGGGAGAATGGAAGGGAAATGGGAGGGAGGAAAGAAAGGGATAAGGGAGAATTGAAGGGATGGAATGAGGAGCTCGGAGAGACGATAAACATTGTCTCTGTCTAGATTGCCAGTGTTTCTAGACGCTTCAAGGCCGTCGGACAGACAAACAGAGAAAGAGGAAGATCGAGAAAGAGATACAAAAGTAGAGAGAAAGAAAATCTCTCAAGAAAAAAAAAAAAAGCAACTCGACGCAAGAGCTAAAACGTCCCCCTCCCCTCCCCCATCATCCCTCTTCCCTCCCCCTCATCCTTCCTTCCCCCCTCCTCCCTATCCCCTCTTCCTTCCTACCTACCCCCCTTCCTCACGTACCCCCCCTTCCCACCACATAGGCTCTGCGGCGTTGTCTCGGCGAGGCTCACCTTACTTCTCTCCTCCGACATGAGCCTATCACGTCATCTTCAGCCCATTGCGTCAGTCGCCCCTTTCCCTTCGTGGTCTTTGTTGTGAGTCGGGTTCTATGGCTTGTATCTTTTTTATATATCTTTTTTTTTTTACTTTTTATCTTTTTTTTTCGAATAGTGGAGGGAATGTTTTTGTTGTTGTTGTATTTTTAGTGGAAGGGTTATTTTTTTTCTTTCTGGTTTGTTGGATGTTGGTCGGTCATTAGGCCGGATTAGTTGATATCATTTTTGGAAATTTATCTTTTTTTTGGGGGGATACATATATTTTTTTAATTTTTTTATTTTTTATTTTTTAGATCTCGTTGCGTGTTTACATATTCAAAGGTGTATTAGTTTGTTGTTTGTTTATAGAAGCTTACACCAATGAGGAACGGAGTGTTTTTTTTTTTTTTTTTTTTTTTTTTGGGGGGGGGGGGGGAAAGTGAGGACGAAAATATGCCGTCGTTAACAGAACCGTTACTGTATGTACTCTCCCGCCCTCCGCTGTACCCAGTCAACAGTGGGCTTTCTGTGTACCATTATTTCCCCCTCCTGCTTTGTCTATCTATTTTCCACAATAGTTAGGCTGGGAATGGACTATTGCTTGCGGGGATACAGTGTGGCATTAGGGTGAACTTGTGCAGCGGGGGGGGGGGGGGCGTTTGTGTTGCATGAGCGTTTGTGTCGGGGGGAAAATATGTGTTCAAACACGCATGCACGCATAGGGATATACAGATGCGCATACATAGTCGCACGCATACATACACGCACTCGCACACGCACACTCACACACGCACACGCACACACGTACACACACACACGCACACGCACACGCACACACGCACACGCACACGCACACGCACACGCACACGCATACGCACACACACACACACACACACACACACACACACACCCGCACACGCACACGCACACGCACACGCACACGCACACACACACGCACACGCATACGCACACTAACACACACACGCACACGCACACGCAAACGCACACTAACACGCACACACACACACACACACACACACGCACACGCACACGCACACGCACACGCACACGCACACGCACAAGAATATAAAAGAGATAATCATTTGAATTGTTTTTTCTTCAACCTGTCGGTTCATATTCACGCCCTTGTTAGTTACGCTTCTCGCCCACGCCTCTCGCACGCCCGTAACAACCCCTTCTTCCTGCCCGGCAACACCATCACCCAGTCAAGCCAACTCCCCCCCTTCAAGGAAGGTCTCCCCCCCCATCCCCCTACTAAGCATAGAGGGGAAAAAATCATAGCTTGTCATTTTTAACTTATCCTTTGATATCCTATAAATGATCATCTTGGTCGGCTTTCAATATAGGACTTCATTGTCTTCCGCTCCTCCTCCTCCTCCTCCTCCTCCTCCCCCCTCCTTGTCGCGCCCACCGCACCCTCCCCCCCTCCTAAGAAAAAAGGAAAGAAGAAAAGGAGAGAACGAAAAACGCCCACCAGTGTATGACCCGCCCAAGAGACTTTTCCTTGCTGCTCCCTGATTCACGCCCGTGTTTCAATCGTTTATTTATACCGCGGGGGGGGGGGGAGATAGAGAGTAAAGTGGAGGAGTGGGAGGGGGGATTGAAGGTGGAGGTAGAAGGGGTGGTACGGGTGGAAGTGGAGGTGGATGAAGAGGAAGAGGAAGATGAGTTGGCGGAGGAGGAAGAGAAGAAGAAGAATTAGAAAAGAAAAAGAAGAAGAAGAAGAAGAAAGGGGTAGTAGGGGGTTGGGGGGGATAATTGGCGTCCAGGATATTTATAATTAAGTCTGCAGGATTACGTCTTTGTGGTGTTAGGTTGGCTTTAGCACGCGCTGCCTGGCCGGGGCGTGACCTCCTGTTTGGGAAGAGGCTCAGCATGTCTTGTAACACGGGGGAGGGGGGGGGGCAGAAAGGAGGGGGCCTGATGGGGGGGGGCGGAAGGGACGGGGCCTGAGGGGGGCGTGTCTGATGTTGAAGTAAAAATAAGAAAGACGGAAAGGTGGGTGGGGGAGGGGGGTTGGTAAGGGGGGACGAGGTAGTGTCTAGCGATGAAATTAAGTAAGAAAGGCTGAAAGGGGGGAGGGGGGACGGGAAGGGGAAGGGGAAGAGAGAAGGGAGAAGAGAGGGTTGGGGGAGGGAGGAAGGAGGGAAAGGTGACTTATAATGAAGAGAAGAAGGGGAAGAGGACGAGGGGAAGGAGGGGAGAGGGGCGGACAGTAAAGATGATTGCGTAACATGAAAAAAATATATACTTGCTGGAAAGGGGTCACGGGATAAGGATAAAAGCAAGCGTGCGTTTATCGCCCTCCCCCTCCTTCCTCCTCCTCCTCCTCTGGCGAATAGAGCGTCTAAGAAAAGAAGAAAAATGGAAGCGAGGAGAAAAGGACATAACGGGGAGGAGGGGGAAACAGTAGATTGAAGGGAAAAAAAAGAGAGAAGGAAAGGTTATGAAACAGTGTTAGGTCAAGGTCTAACGAGGGGGGGAGGGAGGGAGGGAGGGAGGGGAGAGGAAAGAGGGATTGTGGGAGAAGGAGAAAGGGAAAGAGAGAAGGGAAGGAGGGAAGGGAGAGGGAGTGATGAAGACAACGCATGAACCAAATTAGTCCAGTGGGATTAAAAGCGTAGTTTATGACAGAGGGAGGGAGGGAGGGAGAGAAAAGAAGGATTGAGGGAGAGGGCGAAAGGGAAAGAGAGAAGGGAAGGAGGGAAAGGAGAGGGAGTAATGAAGACACCGGGTGAATCAAATTAGTCCAGTGGGATTAAAAGCGTAGTTTATGACAGAGGGAGAGAGAAAGAGAGAGAGAGAGAGAGAGAGAGAGAGAGAGAGAGAGAGAGAGAGAGAGAGAGAGAGAGAGAGAGAGAGAGAGAGAGAGAGAGAGAGAGAGAGAGAGAGAGAGAGAGAGAGAGAGAAAGCACAATCGTAGACAGAAAATAAATATAGTGAGGAATGGACATGTTGTGGTTTGAAAGCTGATATGTTTTAGAGAAGTAAAAGTATACATATATAAATGACACTCGTATAAACATGAGAAAACGGGTGCTGACTGAACCGCAACTTGTGTTATCTTCAAGGCAAACAAAAATAGATACAGTAATTGGAAGAAATACACTTATTAAAGAATTTACGAGAAAAGATTGATATAATGCGAGCACAACAACATTTATTCAAGAATCCGAGCAGTAGTCGCTGTTGCCGGGTTAAGATATCTGTGGGATATGTTGCAAGGTAGGGGAGGGGGGGAGGGTAGGGATGGAGGTGGGTTGGGGAGGGCGGGGATGGAGGTGGGTTAGGGAGGGTGGGGAGGGTGGTGAGTAGGGGAGGGGGCGATGGAGGGGGGTAGGGATTAACAGTGGGTGTATCTGGGGTGGGGTGGGGTGGGGGGGGGGGAGGTACGCTGTTGGGTGTAATTTGATGTTAAAGAGTTTTGATTAGCCTTCGCATATGATTAGGATTTGTTTGCTCTGGCGTTTACTCTGGTTCTGTTGATTCTGCATCTCGGGATGTTAACTTCGGTCTCTCGGGCTCCATTTCGTTCGGGTTTTGGTGCTTCCTCTCGCCCTCTGCTTCTTTCTTGTGTCTGTCTGAAGCCTGTTGTCTGGTATTTCTTTCGGTTTTTGAGTTTTGTTTTCCTCTTAGACTTTGTTATTTTACTTTTTTTTTTTTTTTACTCTTCTTTCTTTTTGTTCTTTATATTTCCGCTCTTCATTTTCCATTTTTCCTCCTCCTCCTCCTCCTCCTCCTCCTCCACCACTTCTTCCTACTCCTCCTCCTCCACTTCTTCCTCCTCCTCCTCCTCCTCCTCCTCCTCCTCCTCCTCCTCCTCCTCCTCCTCCTCCTCCTCCTCCTCCTCCTCCTCCTCCTCCTCCTCTTCTACCCTCATCTTCTCCATCATCTCTACACCTCTCTCCTCCCACCCCTCCCCCACCCCCACCCCACCCCCACCTCTCCGCTGCAGAAGTATTGCAAGAAAAATGCGAGAAGTGCCTTTTCCTTGCGGCCGGGGGCGACTTTGAGCGCAAGAAATGATGATGCATGAGCAATTGCACGCGAGATGAGGCCGGGATTACGCGCGAACGAATGAAAGGGACAAGGCGGCTTCTCGCGCCTTGGGATTAAAATGGGGATTAATGAGGCACGATTTGTAGCGAATGGGGTGGGGGGGGGGTGATGGGCGGCGCGACTGGAGGGCGGTTTGCGGGGGAGAGATGGGGGGGGGAGAGGGAGAAAGGGAGAAAGGGAAAGGGAAAGGGAATCGGAAATAGAGATGGGGACATAGTTAGAGATATAGTGATAGTGATATAGAGAGATAGACAGACACAAACAGAGACACATACAGACAGAAGGAAAAACAGACAAACAGACACAGAAAAAAAAGAAAGAAAGAAAATGAGACAGACAGAAGGAGGGTAGGGAAAGGACGAAAGTTAGATAGACTGAGTTGGAAAAAAATAATTATCGTCTTTATAGATCGTCCACAAATTTTCCCTTGAAGTCTCTCCATTTTTTTTTTTTTCAGAAAAAATATCGCGAAAAAACAACACGCATGATTATCGCACAGGTCGTGTCTTCCCGCGCCCATCCCTTTGCGGGTTCGACGGCGACGCGGCCACAATTAATTCCCGCTAATTCTTCCGACTGCACTTCGGCAGGCAGTTCCCCGGCGCCTAATAGCCAGTGGCGCGCCCGCGATGATTTACGCGGCAAAAGTGGCGTATTGCGTTAAATTATGCCGGGCGAGGCGTGAGTTATGTTACCCGGAACTGGCGCGTCTTAGCCTTTCCCGGGGGAGGTCGCCGGTATTTGTTTACCTGGTGGGAGCGGGGGAGGGGGGAGGAGGGGTCAGCGTCATGGGGGGAGGGAGAGGTCACCGTCATTGTGGGTGAGGGGGGAGGTCAGTGTCATGGGGGAAGAGAGAAGTCAGCGTCATGGGAGAGGGGGGAGATAGGTCAGCGTCATGGGGGGGGGTCACCGTCATTGTGGGGGAGGGGGGAGGTCAATGTCATGGGGGAAGAGACAATTCAATTCCATGGGGAAGAGAGGTCACCGTCATAACGTGGGGGGGGTGGGGTCACCGTTCATTGTGAGGGAAGGGGGGAAGAGGTCGATTCATGGGAAGAGAGAAATCTCAGCGTTGGAAGGGGGGGGTGAGAGAGATAGGTCAGCGTCATGGGTGGGTGGTGGTCCGAGTCAATGGGGGGAGGAGACGAGTCAGTGTCATGGGGGGGAGGTCAATGTCATGGGGGAAGAGAGAGGTCACCGTCATGGGAGAGGGGGGAGATAGGTCAGCGTCATGGAGGAGGGGGAAGAAAGGGCATCGTCATGGGAGAGAGGGGGGAGGGGGAAAAGGTCACCCTACCTGTCATTAGTCATGTGGTGGGAGAAAGATAGATATAAAAGGCTGCGTGTAAATATATTTTTGTGGCATTTTGTCGCATTCACTTTTCGTATCTTTTGTGTAGCAGGAATACATTTTTTCTCTCTCTCTTTCGTCAAGTTCTTTGCTTTTATTAGGTCGTGTGTAGTTGAACATGTTGTTATGAATTAGTTATTATTGACTCACTGCGTCGTTCAGTTAATTAATAGTAGAAGTGGTGTAGCATTAATTAATGTTCCACTCGCCCGTGGTATCGACCGCTAATGCACCGTGAGTAGTTTATTAAACCGAATAATACATGGCGTACAACGTACTTACGTGTAGACACATATTCGGAAGTAAACATGTGCGTGTACACGATATACACACATGCACACGCACACGCACGCACGCACGCACGCACGCACGCACACACACACACACACACACACACACACACACACACACACACACACACACACACACACACACACACACACACACTCACACTCACACTCACACTCACACTCACACTCACACTCACACTCACACTCACTCACTCACTCACTCACTCACTTACTCACTTACTCACTCACTCGTTTAGCCTTAGGTAATGTCATAGAATGTTGATAGTGGAAAAATCTACGGGATATTGACTCCTAATTTCACTAACGGATAACATGTCAATATTTTAACACGGAAAAAGAAAGGACTGACAATTTGTCGATCAACTTCATCGAAATTTTGGCACTTACTGTAAAGTGAGGCATGTTTTCCTCATATTCCTTTGCAGAGAATAGAATTGTTGGAGAGTGTCTTTTTCGCAAGTCAGTGAATCGTATTCAAGAAATTGCATAGGTAGTGCAAGTTGATGGGCATCAATTCGAGAGAGCATTAAGCGATCGACGTCTTCGTCATCAAAGAGCGGCGATAGCCTTTAGTCTTGCCTTGCCTTCCCTCTACCCAACCCCACCCTTTGTCTCGGAGTACATATCGTTCTCCACAAACACATCCACTCAGGACATTGCCATTCAGACATCAACGGTGCACTCTTCCGCCTCTTTCCATTCCTCCCACTCCTCCTTTTATACCCGCTTCTACCTCTCCTTACCTTCCCTTCTCTCTCCTCCCCTCCCCTCCCCTCCCCTCCCCTCCCCTCCCCTCCCCTCCCCTCCCCTCCCCTCCTCTCCCCTCCCCTCCACCCCTTTCCTTCCTTCCCTTCCCTTTCCTTCTTTCCTATCCCCTTCCCTCCTTCCCCTCCGTTCCAAATCCCCTCCCCTCTCCCCCTTTCCCTTCCCCTCCCCTCTCCTCCCCTCCCCTCCCTTCCCTTCCCTTCCCTTCCCCTCCCCTCCCCTCCCCTCTCGCCTCCTCCTCTCCACCCCTTTCCTTCCGAACCACGTCCTGTGCGGACTGTCCAGGGCGGAGATGTGATTGTGAGAAACTCCCCGAAACTGTTTGTTCTGTCCTCGGCAACATTGGTTGTGTCCCCGAGGGCAAACAGAGGAGACCTTTCACCACTATCGGGAGGGGGGTGTGGGATTTGGGGAGGGGGGTAAGGGGGAGGAGGAGGTCAGTGAAGGGGAGAAGGGGTCAGTGTAGGGGAGGAGGGGTCAGTGAAGAGGGGAGAGGAGGAGGAGGGAGGAGGGGTCAGTGAAGAGGGGAGAGGAGGAGGAGGGAGAAGGGGAGAGAAGAAGTGATTTTTCCCCTATTATTTGTGTATGTAGGATAATAGTGTGGTCCAAGGAGAAAGAGGAAGGGCGGGTATGGGTCGGACTGGGGATTTCCGACGGTGTGTGTGTGTGTATGTATGTATGTATGTATGTATGTATGTGTGTGTGTAAATGACGCGCATCTTTGTCTACCTGTCTGCGACTGTCCTTACGCTTGTGTGTCTGTCGCCGTAAGCAAATTGTGAAGATATTTCACAGTTATGTACGTGTGTCGCCGTCCGTTGAGGCAATTGCAGCTTTTCACTGTTATGCGTTGGGGACACTTAGGGGAGTGGGGGTGAGGGGTGGGGGGGGGGGGCTTCAACTGGGGTGGGAAGGTGTTGGGAGAAAGGATGGTGGGGGAGGGGGAAGGGGAGGGGAGGAGGGTATGCGACAGTGTGACGAACCGTAGCCATCTTTCACTGTCGTGTGATAGAAGAGGGAAGGAGGGTGGAAGGAAGAGAAATTGCAAGAAAGAAGGCAAGGCACGAAAGAAGGCAGAGCACAGAGGGGAAGGTGCAAATTGCAAGAGAAATAAGAAGCGACGTAGAAAACCCAATTCTTCTTGGCTGCAGTCTTAATGAAGTGAAGAAAGGAGTGTGGGGGTATATTTTCTTGTGTGTTTTGTTTGTTTCTTCGTTTCCTTTCGCTCGTCGTTGGAATTGAGAAGGGAGTTTTCCTATGCCAGGAGAGTTTGTTTCGAAGAGGGGCCTGTATTATTGGTGTTGTTTCAGTAGTTATTTCTAGGTTAATGAAATATAGTCACACACACACACACACACACACACACACACACACACACACACACACACACACACACACACACACACACACACACACACACACACACACACACATTCATCCTTACCACTGGATCGAGGTGTGGGTTGTTGGGCAACGAGGGGGGGAGGAGAGTAGAGATGGGAGGAGAGGGAAGAGGGGTGGTGGAGGGGGAAGGGCGAACGGGGGAGGGGGAGGGGGAACAGAAGGAAGAAAGATGCACGCAAACGAGAGCGGTGCAATTGCATATCCATCACCTGAAACAATGCAAGAACGTATAATGCGTGTCACGACGGAGGCAATTACCATCACGCCGCCCATCCCGAGCCAGCCATAAGTCCAAAAGCAATACTGCCACTTTAAATTAATTGGTCCGGGGGGGAGCGGGGTGTAGGGGAGGGGGGAGGGGAGGGGAGGGGAGGGGGAAGAAAGAGAAGGGTTGAGCGGGGGTGGGGGAGAGAGGTGGAGGGTGGAGATGGGGGGCTCTGTCAACTGTGTGTGTGTGTGTGTGTGTGTGTGTGTGTGTGTGTGTGTGTGTGTGTGTGTGTGTGTGTGTGTGTGTGTGTGTATTTTGTGTGTGTGTGTGTGTATGTGTATGTGTATGTGTATGTGTATGTGTATGTGTATGTGTATGTGTGTGTGTGTGTGTGTGTGTGTGTGTGTGTGTGTGTGTGTGTGTGTGTGTGTGTGTGTGTGTGTGTGTGTGTGTGTGTGTGTGTGTGTGTGTGTGTTTTCTCGCCCCGCCGCCCTGTCTCGTAATCGGCGCATCCATTTCGCGGTCCCCTTCCTTTCCGGCCCGGTTGCAGCTCCGGCCGAATAAATAAGTCCTTTGTCTGCCAGCCAGCGTGATTAGAAGGCCCTTCCGTCGGGCAGGCCATCGTAGCTGTAGTGCCGCTCCCTTGTCCTTCATTGATCAGTGCCAGTGCCGCGGGTGGCGTTGGCACACCTCTGCTCGTGACTGCCACTTCGCCGTCACTCTCCCTCGTGCTCGGTCCCAGCCATTGATCCGAGAGTTCTAAACTTCATTGAGAAGTTAGACAATGACGCTTTCTTTCCCGCAGCCTATTGTGTCGGCGATGTTTACTGTGGTGTGTAATGACATAATTGACTCCTTTGAAACTTTCCGGGGACCTTTAGAGGGGGGGGGGAGGGGGAGGGTTGTTTGCTGCGCGGATTTTTTTTTTTTTTTTTTTTTTTTTTGCATGCAGGTTATTATGCATTTTTGGTTGACCGTAGGGGAAAAGGAAGTGAGAGAAGAGGA
Source organism: Penaeus japonicus (assembly GCF_977035675.1). NCBI lineage: Eukaryota > Metazoa > Arthropoda > Malacostraca > Decapoda > Penaeidae > Penaeus > Penaeus japonicus. The sequence continues at coordinate 9,630,643 of NW_028234420.1, forward strand.
GGATGAAAGAGAAGAAGAGGAAGATGAGGGAGGGGACGTCATTAAGAAAGAAAACAACAACAACAAACACTTCCTTGTGTGACGATAAGAAAGTGGAGAATATATAGTCTTAATTCTTGGCATCTCCAGCCGCCACCTGCCCCGCCATGGCTAGAAACAAACCTCACGAAATCGAAGGGGACAAGCAGCACACAAAAAAAAAACACGAAAAGAAAAACGAAAAAAAAAAATATATATATATAGAGAGAGACTTACAGAGGTACAAAAGACGCAAGTCTAGTCGCATGCGAATCTAAATATAGCCCTAAAAGTTTGGCAAGGACAGACACTTCACATGGTGACAGGTGAAGAGGTCGAAGGAAGTGGAGTGGCGAAAGCTGCTCAGATCCTATCAAATAAGCAACCTCCTCCCCCCTCCTCCCCACACACACACCCCTTCCCCCCCTTTCCCCCCTCCTGGTCTTCGTGAGGAACCCCGTCGCGGCGGCTGTTCTCACCTGTCGCTCTCTGTGTGGCGGGTCCTTCAGGTGTTTCAGAGTGTGCGTCGGGGGGGAGGGGGAGGGGCCGGGGGTTCGTAAGGGGGGTGGGAGGGGGGTAAAGGTTTGCTTTGAGCTCATTACTGCGGTTTTTCTTTGCTTGGGCGTGCTTTGTAGTGTATTGCTAATACTTTTATTATTGCTGTTGGTGTTGTTGTTTTTTTAACTTTACTTTTACTATTCATATTGCTATTGCCGTGATTGCATTTGTTATTTGTATTGCGAGCGGTACTATCGATTCTGTTGTTAATTTGTCGATACGACTTTTATGCCTTTTATCTTCTGTATTCTAATTTTATCGTTGCCGTTTTATTCTAGTATGTGTGTGTGTGTGTGTGTGTGTGTGTGTGTGTGTGTGTGTGTGTGTGTGTTTGTGGTTTTTATATTTCATTTATTTTCAGTAAACATTAAACAAAGAAACTGACATATATCCCCCCGTAGCATTATTATCCTCTCGTAGAAATAGTTTTGCATCGTAGTTTAACCATTCTGTCATGATGGTGTTTTTCACAGTCGATATGAGATGGCTCTCTATCTCCCTTTGCGTTCCCACTCGCATTGAAAAGTACACGATTGAAAGGGATTCGAGCGCGTGCAGTGGGAGACGGGGATGAGAAGGTTAGGGGGGTGGGGGGTAGGCAGGTGGCCGGGGATATTGTGGGCGGATGAAATGGAATGGAATGGGCGGCGTTTTAGCGGCGATTGGGGGGCAGGGATGTCGGAAAGTGAGAGAGAGTGGGAAAGTGAGTGAGGGAGAGGGAAAGGGAGAGGCAGAAAGAGAGAAGAGACAGACAGACAGACAGACAGACAGACAGACACAGACAAATCGAGAAAATGTGCCATGGTACATCTTCTCAAGGAATGAATAATTTTTTTTCCTTCACAGAATTACAACTAAAATACAAATATTTATAGACTTCCTCCCACAAAAGCTAGACAAGTAGCCAGCCCCCTCCCCTCCCCTCCCCCCCCCAAAAAAAAGCAGGCGAGAAGAAAAAGAAGAAAAGGAAGAAAAAAAATATTAATGCGTCGTAGGCTTTGTTGCTTTTGTGAGAAGCTTTTCTGTCCCTTGGTCGGGTTTTTTCTTCAAGTAATGTTACAAAGAAAAAAAGGAAGAAAAAAAGAGAGGAGGGGGAAGGGGAAAGGGGGGGGTGGAGAGGGGGGGGTGTATTCATTCTCTGGAGTATTTGGTATTTTGGGTCTAGGTCTTTGGGTGGAAAGGAAGGGGAGGGGGAGGGGGGAAGGGAGTCTAAAGGCTGATTGGGATAAAGAATAGGGTGGAGAAGAGGGGAAGGAGGAGGCGTAGATGATGAAGAAAAAAAAAGAAGAAGGATGAGGAGATGAA
>NW_028234420.1:9640023-9642523 GCF_977035675.1 Penaeus japonicus
GTACTGGATGGTAATTACGATGCATTTTAATGAAGCAATTAAGAAAAAAATATATATGAGACCTGGGATTGAACACAAGTACAAAGGGGATTGGCGCTGGGGGAGGGGGGAGGGGGGAGGGGAAGGTATGAAGGGGGGGTATTACGCTGGGTGACGAGGGTACGGGTGACAACGCCTTCGGGACCGGTGGTAGGGTGGCAGTCGAGTGTCCATCCCCAGTGCCGATAGACGATAGAAGGTAGATCTCATAGTCCCTCCTTCCCGAGTGCAAAATTTGGTGTCTAAAGAGTGGACGACACCGAGTGAAGTGAGACCAGTGTTAAGTTTAATCGACAGTGTTATTACTTGAACCTCCCCCCCCCCCACCACCACCCCGCAGATCTCCCCATCATCTCTAACTCCCCCCCCTCCGCTCCCCCTCCCAACCTTCCTCCATACCCTTGCCCCTTCCCCCGCCGTTTCTTATAACGCATGACAGCAGCTGCAGTCACAAGAGATGACATACTTGAATTCTCCCTGACGGCGGCCGCGCGATGACTAATAGGGTGACGACAGCCCGGCAATGACGATTCCTGTTTTTGAACTGGTCGTCGGTACTGTTGCTGTTGTTCTTGTTGCTCTGCATTGAAGGCAACGTCGGTCGTCCTGTCCTTTCTGCTAATCGGGAGAAGTTTTTGTGATTTTTTTTTTTTTTTTGGGTGGAGTATGAATGGGTTTTGGAGGTACGTCGCCAAGTTAAGATAGGCTTCTCCCCCCCCCCCAAGAAAAACACCCCCGGTTCGTGTGATTTGATGAAGCGTAGGTCAAGTTTTCGGATTTGGTAGTTGAAAGAAAATGAAAAAGAAAAAAAGGAATAAAGTGAAGAAAAGGAAAAAAAAGTGAAGCCAATATTTCAATACTCTTTTGCTGTCTAAGGATAATATGTTTACAGGAGAAAAATTGAAATGATGTATGTGTGTCAAGCCAGTCAGTCTCCGAATAAAAAAAAGTGGAAAGAAGAATTAAAGTTAACTGTATTCACTTTTTGTAATCTATTCCCGTGAAGTTAGGTTAGTCTCTCAATTTAATTTTCGGCTTATCTGATTAACTTCCGATTAATTTCACAATGATATTAACAGAGGGCTTTCATATAAAAAAAAAGGCCTAAAGGCAATTTGGTCTAATGAATAATCCGAAATCAATTATATATATTTTAAAACGGAATATTGATATGATATTAGCTTAAGAGTTAGGGAGGGGACATTTTTATGCAGGTTGATCATGCGGTGACAGGCATAAAAATGGAAATCGTAAGGGCGTACTGTGTGCATCTCTCTCTCTCTCTCTCTCTCTCTCTCTCTCTCTCTCTCTCTCTCTCTCTCTCTCTCTCTCTCTCTCTCTCTTTGTATTTCTCACTCTCCCCCTCTCCCTCTCTCCTTCCTTCCCCCTACTCCCCTTCAACTCTCTCTTCCCCACCTCCCCCCATCCCCACTTCGCGCAAACAAGCAAACCAACAAACAATACCCCCCCCACCACCCCCTCCCAGCCCCGTCTCCCGTAACGCCAACCTTAAACGGCCGCGAAGGAAAGATAGAGCTGCTAATGGATGCGAGAAGGGGGGAGGGGGAGGGGGAGGGAGGGGCAGAAGGGCATTGTCATGGGGGGAGAGGGGAGGGGCAGAAGGTCATGGGGGGTGGGGGTGAATGGGGGTGTTAGTTTTGGTGAAAACACGCGAAGGTTCTCGATTCCCCCCTCCCTCCCTCCCTCCCTCCCTTCTAATAAGAGACTAATAAGAAAGGAAAAGGAAAGAGAATATGAAACTGTCTTTCGAAGGGGGATGGGGGGCGGGGGGGGGGGTGAGAGAAGGGCGATCCGTTGAGTAGGCTGGGTGCGTGCGCGGGCGCGACCTATTACGTTTCACTCTATCGTGGGGGAGGGTTGAGTGGGGGGGGAGAGAATTAGGGTAGGGGTCAGGGATGGTGATGAGGGGGGTAGGGAGTATTTTATATCATTAACGCCACTAATGTTAGTTCTGTCTTGTTGGCGTTTTATTTTAGTGTCGTTAAGTTAGCGTTCTTCACTTTTTTTTGCCATTTAGACTACACTTTTGTATATTTTCTTTTCTTCTTCTTCTCTGTCTTTTTCTCATCCCTGCTCATTCTATTATTTTTCCCGTTATGTAACTTTTCATTTTGGATTCCCGGGTTTGTCTGGGAGTGTCATTATCCATATTATTTTTTACTTACCCTTACTCTTACCATTATCAGTATATAATCACCACCATCATTGTTACTATTAGTTTTAATTGCTCTAATTAAATGAACAAGACCGCCAGCTGCAGAAATTCAACCGTCGCAATTGCTATGCTCAAGATCATACGGAGGGGAAGCAACATGCAAAAGAATCCATTAAATTGAAGTCTTAAATAGTGCGGAGAAGTCGACTCTCTGTTGACGCTTGCAATGGTCTGCATGAATAATTGATCTAATAATTCCTTTATGAGGGATTAGGGGGTTATTGC
>NW_028234420.1:9647523-9657523 GCF_977035675.1 Penaeus japonicus
TATGTATGTATATGTATATGTATATGTGCACGTGCTCACACTCCTTCGGCACCGCTAACATTGGTACAATTCTTCGACTGTCAATAACTCGAACCAGAGACGTAGCGATGCCTGTTTCCGACCACCGCGTCTGGAGCGTCTTTTTTTCTGGTGAGATGATCGCGAGCCTCATCGAACCTACTTCAGCGGAAGAGCAGGAACTTGAGATAATCCGATCCGATCGGTGCACTCGTGTTGCTTCCAGCCAAAGGACGAGAGGCAGCTCGAGTTGCTGGTAGACATTTCCGAGACTTCCTCGTAGCGTCGCTTGTACTCGCCGTGCATGCAGTGGCGAGGCTCCCAGAAGCAGAACACATTTTTTTTTTTTTTTTTGCGTAGTTTACAAAGGCATCCAGTAGACTGACCATTACAGCGAGCCCGGAGGTGTTGGTTGATGAACATGCGACGGTTGCCACTCTGCCACCAGCTCAGGGACAGACACGTGTCACTCAGCCCCCAAGCCACACGGCGAGAGTGCTGAGTAAGCAGACTCAGCTGACGGGGAACAAGGCAGGACAACTTTCGATAACTCTGCCATCGCATCTGTCGCTCGCAGCACCATGAAGTTCTGAATTCCGCATGCACCGATCGCTTACCACCGGAGTGCATGAACATATATGTAAACGCCGGATGGAACTCCCCGAAGACACGGGGGTGGGGGGGGGGCTTCTCTTTCGCTTCGTAAATGTAGCTTTGTAGGCGTATCAAACGAGGCCGTAAGCGATGGTAATGGCAGTGGGAGTCCAGTGGGATTACCTGGAATTCCTCCGCATCTCTCCCTTTTTTTGCGTGTATGTGGGTGACATTCAATTACATTCCTCAAATAAACTTGATTAGCGGATTAGATGACACCATCAGCGCAGGCGAGTCAAAGCGAACGCCCTTGTTTCGCGTCATGGCGGCCTTACTTTGCCAGCGCTAATAACTTCAGATGCAGTTAGGCAGAATGACGTCATTGTTTGAGCGGTGCAACTTTAATCAAAACTTTGGTCTTCCTCGCGCGGCAAAAATCGGCCGTTTCGGAATATTTACTCGGCTTTTATCTTCCGAGAAAGGGGCCTTGTCTTGCCGTGTGCTCTTTTTTTTGGGATGTTTTATTTATTTATTTATTTTTTTTAATCTGTTTGGTCAAAGAATCATTCAGAAATGTTGGAGATAGAAGGAAAGACTACAGCGTCCCAACCCTGCCATAAAAGGGGCAGTAATAACGTCTCGTTTTAATCACGACTTCGCGTTTATGTGGTTCCCCGTTAATGACTCTATTCACCAGCACCCCCTCCTTTCCTCCCTACTCCTTCCTCTTTCCCTTCCCCCTCCTCTTCTCTCTCCCCTCCCCCTTCCTCTTCCTCTCTCCCTCTCTTTTTTTCAATCTTATCCCCCTTCCTCTCCCCTCCCTCCTTTTCCCCCCTTCCCTTTTCCTTCCTCTTCCCCTCACCCCCTTCCCCTCTTACCCCTTCCCCCCTCCTTCCCCTCTCCCCCCCTTCCTCCCCCTCTCCCCACCCTTCCTCCCCCATACAAGGACCGCAAGGAGGACGCCAAAGTTTCGAGGCAAACCTTTTTTTCTGTCCACCTACGTTCATCCTGCGAGGCAATTCAATATGACCAAAGTTGCTTCAGTGGATACATTTTTTGATGGCACATTAATAGCGGCTTGCGAGGGAAATTCAAAAGGAAAAGGAGGAAGGAGGGGAGTTGGGGGTGAGGGGGAAGGGAAGGGGAGGGGAAAGAGAGGGGAGGCCAAGGCGTGGAAAGGATGGGAGGGGAGAGGGAGGGAGGGGGCGGGCGGGCGGGCGAGTTCCTTTAACTAGGAACCCCTGAGCGAAAGATTTCGGTCAGGGTGAATGCGTTCGTGTGATCCCAGGAAGTTGAAATAGCCATAACGATCATTCGATAGTTTGTTGGGATTTGTCGGGGAGTTCGCTGACGAGATCGTAAATGGGAGCGGACATGGGCACACACGCGCCCTTACGCACGCACGTACCCATACCTGGCCAGACGCACGCGCTTACACAAACACAGACACACACACAAACAAACAAGCGCACACACACACACACACACACACACACACACACACACACACACACACACACACACACACACACACACACACACACACACTAAAATACATATGCATTCCTGAGATTCAAGTAGCGCTCCATCATTTTGATAACAGACTCGTCATTAATGGCTGGCACTTTGGCATTATATCAAAATGGTAATGAAGAGTGCCAGAGTCATCTCGTTCATAATTGATCTTTTGTCACGTCACAATTATAATTATGCTGCGTTTGTCACAGCCCCTTTATAATTTGGCCGTCACTCATTAAAGACGAATGGCGTTGTGTTTCTTGAGTTGCATTCTTCGTTGCGGGAAAGGAACGAGTGCCTCTGTTCTACAGCCATTAGTTGATAATTACATTCGTCCTCCAATTAACAGCGCCGTTTCTGCCGATAATTGATAATTCGCAGCTCGTCAGTCCCATTTGATTAATTAAGCCGTTCACTTATTTCTGCCATCCAACCCCCCATCCACCTCCCACCCCCTTAAATGAGTAACCCCCTCCTTCACCCCTCCCCCACCCCTACCCCTCCCCCGCTCCACCCCAGTCTTCTGATTAATACCGCCTCATTAACCCCGGGGAAAATCGCGTCAATTGTGTCGATGTAGCAGGCGCGACAGAAGGCGCGGGCGGCGGTATGAGCGGGCGACGGGGCGGGGTGGCTGAGGGAGCATTAGAATATTTTGTTACCGTTGCGATGTGCCCGGGTTTGCTATGTCTTTGCCTCTCTCTCTCTCGCTCTCTCTCTCTCTCTCTCTCTCTCTCTCTCTCTCTCTCTCTCTCTCTCTCTCTCTCTCTCTCTCTCTCTCTCTCTCTCTCTCCCCTTCTTGCTCCCCCTCTTCCCTCTCTCCTCCTTCCTCCTTTCCTTCTCCACCCCCCTATCCCTCCCCCTCGCGGGTTCGAGCCCTTCGGATTTAGCAACTCCTGGAGAACAGCCCCTTCGATCACAAAATTCCAGATCTTAGATGACCTTTTGCAGTCACGCAGCGGAGAGCGAGGCTCTGGGAGACACCTGCGGCTAAGGGCGAAGGGCAGGTGGAGGCGGCCCGGGAAGGTCGACCTTGCAGGCGCATGGGGGAAGGCCGGGTCTGCCCCCGCCTCGCCGCTGTCCAATTAAGACAGGCCGGCGCGCTAAGCCGATTGTCGAAGTTGAGGAGCTCCGCTGATTGAGTTTTAATTAAACGTTGCTTCTGGTGTGTCCGACCCTTGTGGCGGTGCCCCGGGGTGGGCCGAGGGGGGGAGGGGATCCCGCTTGGGGCGTGGGCTCCTCTCGAGGCGGAGGACGGAGCTAGGAGACTCACCTACGGCGGGAGGCCAAGTTCTCTCGGAAGGAGGCCTTTGAAAACATAGTGTGAATTGCTGGAGGAGAGAGAGCCATAGAGGAGAGTATAAGTGTGTTTGAGTGTGAGAGGGAGGGAGGGAGAGCCTGTGGAAGGATTCTTGTGACTAAGAAAAGCGGGATGGGAGAGGGGGACATTCAGGGACAGGCCGAGGGATGCGAGTCGAGACGTGACGACAAGATAAAAAAAAAATTCCGGTAACGATTAGATTTTTTTTCGAGGGGGATGGTTATTTTGATGTGATAATGAAGGAGAAACTATATGAAAAAATCGAGTTCACGATCATTAAAAAAAAGAATCAAGAAAAAAGAACATGGGCAGATTTTTGTGAAGGGGCTGAGCTTTAGGCCTGAAGATTGAAGGCTCTGCGCAGAACAGCCGTGAAGGAATAAAGAGCTGTCGGAGGCAGGGCAAAAGAGGGCGTGGCGGAGAGGAGGAGGTGTCGGCGACGGCAGGGCTGCGGCGGATTAGAGGCAGGGAGGCAGAGGAGGTGGTAGAGGACAGGGGAAACGCCAAAGTTCAGGCCTCCTGCACAACTTCGTGCGAAGGGAAGAGAAGGGGGAAGGAAGTTGTGTACCTCGCGCTGGGTGGCGGGGGGTGGGGGGTCGCCTAGGAAACCTCAGCAACTTCGGCGTTGTCGCTCTTGCTCTCCTCCAGCGGCGGTCGGGAGCGTCCTTCGGCCTCGTCCTGTATTTTACCCGACTGGGATGCGTGATCTCAGCTCCCCCGGCCTTTGTTTTTCCACGATTCAGGGGCGAGGCATTGCAGGCTGCGTTATTCTGGCACAATGGGACCGGGAAACAAACTCAAATGGTACTCTTTTGGAAGTTTGATCTTTGGACTTCCTTTGGAGCCCCCCCCCCTTACCCCCTTGCTTCAAGTGCCCCCCCAATACATACTCGAGGTTGACAGCTCAATTACACAAAGTTAGCTGAAGTTAAGAGCTGTTCCGAAGGTAAGCATAAATTGCTTAATCCTGGCGCAGTGAGGCCTCCGCTTTTCAAAGTTTTAGCTCTGGGAGCTGCTTTAGGGTAATAGCATATACTATATGAAACCTCCATTCCACTGTTGACGCTTATGGTAAACTTTTACACTTGAGGTTTGGCTTAAGCCTCCCTCATCGAGAAGATTCCTTTTCAGCTTTTGTATCGTTTTTTTCTCTCTATTTTTTCATTTTGAGAGTAGGGAGTAGGGTTAGGTTAGTAGGGGGGGGGGATTCTCGTTAAATTTTGAGTCCCTGCCAAGTGAGCAGTTTAATAGAGATTAAAGGATCGCGTTAGTCATTGAAGATAAAGGGATAGTTATTGTATGCGTGTATAGCTCTCCTGGCTTCTTTTTTATTCTTCAACTCGCGTTTTAACTTGAATTCATTCTGCTTTTTAATGATCTCGCTGAAGCTAACACAAATGGAAAGCTACGGTCTGGCTTTCAACAGCTTTGTGTTATGATGCTCTTAGGATGCCGCAACTTCTAAGCCAGCATTAGGGAGTGTGGAACTTTTATATTACGTTACAAAGCACGCAATTTAATCTCCATTTTAAATGTGTTGATGTAATAGAGAAAACGTTATATTTCGAAAACGCCGGTAGGTTGCCGGCGCTGGTTTTGGAAGTCGCTCTTTTCTGTTCAACTATTGTTTTGTTGCGAAGTCGCTGATCATTACTGCGGCCCCTTTTGTTCTGTTGTTTGAAGGGACAATGGCAAATAAGTCTATTCTGCTGATGTTTTGTAAGTAGAAGCTTTTTTCCAAGTGCTCCAACGTTAATCTGTTCACGGTATTTAACGATCGCTGATGTATCACAATATATATATATATATATATATATATATATATATATATATATGCAATATACACATGTATATGTATATATATATGTATATGTATATATATATATATATTGTGTGTGTGTTTGTGTGTGTGTGTATGTGTATGTATGCGTGCGTGCGTGTATGTGCGTGTGCAGATTATGTTACGCCATATATATTTAAAAAAAAAACGTTTTGTATACGATCACGAGGGGCCTCTCGCCGTGGAATCACAGTAAAATGAAGTAAGCACAATGATACAGTGCCAACAAGTCGCGATACTAGGCAGTCGGGATGCCACGCAAGGTAACGAAATGCGAATGAAATGGGGTGGAATAGGAAGGGGAGAAGAAAAAGAAAAGAGAAAAAAAAGAAGAGGAAGAGCAGTAGAAGAAGAAGAAAGAAAAAGAAGGAGCAGAGAAGGAGGAGGTGGGGAAAAAAATCTCGAGAGAAGTATTCAAAGGAGCGGATGTCTTGAGAGAGACGGTTGAAAGGAGAAACGATTATGCAGGAGGGAGAGAGGGAAGCCAGTAATGAAGGAAGTGATAAAATTAATGAGCTGAGCGAGTTAAAAAAAAAAGAGAAAGTGAGTGACAGAGAGAAGGAGAAGAAGAAGAAGAAGAAAAAGAAAAAGAAAGAAAAAAAAGAACGTACGGTAGTAATCGTTATCAGGTGTTCATTGGATTCAATAACCATAGCAAATTCGGGTATAAAGAACAGATGACGTAAAGGAAAAGAACAAAAAATAGAGGTTAAAGAAAGTGAAGGAGATGCCTTCACAATAGCCACAGCAAATGCGTATATAGTGAACAGGCAATATTATAGGCCTAATTAATGAACTGGTAGTTAGTCTGAAACAATGAACTTTGAGCTTTGAGTGTTCTGTGTCGGCATAAAAGCGAGACGGAGTGCTAGTGAGGAGCCGAGTTAGCCTTGCTGTTCTTGCCTGACATTTGAGGAGTGAGTTCCAAAGAGAACGCTAATTGCCTTGCATAATTTAGCTGTAACTTATCCTGTCATTGATCTGCTATTCTTCTTTTTCTCGCTTTTTCTTGTCGTTTCTTGACTTTTGTTTGTGTATATATATTTTTTTTTTCTGTGTTTTTTAAGCGTGACTGCTGCCCTTTCTCTGTCTGTATTTTTTCTCTCGCTTTCTCTCTCTCTCTCTCTATCTATCTATCTATCTATCTATCTCTCTCACTCTCACTCTCACTCACTCACTCCCTTCCTGACACTCCCGCCCCTCCCTCCGTCCCTCCCCATCTCCGTCTCCTATTTCTTTTTCACCCTCATCTACTCTCCCGTTCATTCTCTCATACTACGTTTCCGCCTCTTACACCTACCCCTCTCCTCTTACCCCTTGACACCTCCCCCCCCGCCCCCCTCCCCGCTATCGCCAGCTCGGAACAAGTCCCGGATGTTTGGCCAGCCACAACATCCTCACAGGCCGGCCACTCGGTTGGGAACGCGTCGTATGGAAAGGGGTTAGGGTATGGGGGGTAAGTAAGGGGGGGGGGAGGCTAGGGATGAGGTGAGAGGAAGGGATGTGAGTGAGGGGTGTGTGAAAAGGTTGGTTAGGGTTCCAAGTAAGGAGAGAAAGAGAGGAAAAAAAAACAGCCCGAAAAAAAAGACAGAGCAAAGAAAAGAAAACGAAAATGAACACCCAAAAGAAAGAAGAGAAAAATACGCAAAATAAGGAATAAAAAGGAAAGAGAGGTCTCAAGAATCATAATTAAAGAATGGGGAAAAAAGAAGAGGGGAAAAGAAAAGGGCTGATTGATTAGGCGAATCATGACGAGGCGAACGAAGGGCTGTGTGGCAGAGCCGAGGTCATCATGGCAGGATAGAAGGATTTTGAACTGATGGAGGAACGAGGTCAGGGGAGGTCGGGTCATGGTAGGTGGGGGGAGGGGTGGGAGGCGAGGTCGTGGGGGTTAGGGGTGGTTGGATTGCGGAGGAGAGGGAGGGGGGGGGGAGAGGACTGGAGGTTAGGTAATGGGGGATAGATGGGTGGGGGTGCGACAGAAGACCTCTCATAGGCCTATCTTAAACAGATTTTGAGCGCCGTTTGATTTCCTCCCTCTGTTGATTTTCACCGGCCTGGTTTCCACGGCCGACTGACCAGCTACTTCATTCGGGTCCGGGTCGCCTTCTGGAGAATTTGTCTTTCCGTTTTTTCTTTTCTATTCCCTTGATTTATTGGGGTTTTCGTTCGGATGATGGGAGTGATATGTTTTGCGATTTGTTTGTGCGTGTTTGTGAGTCCGAGAGAAGTCGAGCACAGACACAGACAGATGGCCAGACAGGGTGATTGAATTATGCATCTTACATACATACATTTACATGCATTCCATTAGGCGCTGTACGTACATACATTTGAATGGTGCTTGCATCACATTTGCATCTGCTTTAAGACTAACCTGTACTTGTTTCTCGGCCGCCCACAGAACGACACCGTGCGGCTGCTGTGGGCGTACCACCCCGACGACCCCGTGGACCCCGAGAGCCCCCGCCCGCGCCTGCACTACCACGGCAGCAGCAGGAGGGGCGTGCGCTCCATGTTCCTGCTGGAGCGGGGACACCGCGCGCCCACGCACAGCCGCCACACTCAGGAGCTCCCCGTGGGCTTCCCGGACGCCAGCCTGCCGCCCTCGCGCTCCCCCGGGCTGCCCCCTCGCTTCCCCCCCACGGGCGGCCACCACCACAACCACCACCATCACCACAGGCCGCCCCTCACGCGCTCCTGGGTGCTCACCAACAACGGCGTCGAGGTGGGCGCCAACAGCGACACCGTCTACTGGTGCAAGGTGTTCAAGAGGCCGCAGCTCATCCAGAAGAACCACGTCATCAGGGTGAGTCAGACGGTGCTAGGGTGGCACTTCTGGGCGCTTTTAATTATATTACTTTGTGACGCCACATTTGTCATCTTAACATCATCTTGGTGCTTATTTTTTTAGTTCAATTTTTTTTCTTGTTCTCCCCCTTTTCCTCGTCTCAGGTTCCCCTTTCTTCGTATTTGCATTCTCCTGTTTCTTCTCTTCCCCCTCCTCGCCCTCATCATTTACTCACTGCAATGGCGGTCTCCTTCACTTGACCCGTAAACACAGCTCTCCCCTCTTCTCCTTTTCATTTGCCTCTTCCTTCCTTCTCCTCCACATCCTTCTAATATTCCTCCTACTCTTCCTCCTCCTCCTCCACTTCCGCTTTCACCTCCATCTCCACCTTCTAATATTCCTCCTCTTTATCTTCCTCCTCCTCCTTCTATTCCTCTGAGAAGATGTTAGAGCAGTAATCACAACCAGCTGCTCGTATTTTACTGTCAATAAATAAGCAGTAATGAAATAAGGCTGGCGTGTAATCATCCCGTGTAATCACGAGGGGAAAAGCAATAAGGAGCAACCTCGCTTTCCCCTTCCCCCACCCCTCTCCTCCCCCTCCCATACTTCACCTGTACCTCTCCTACCTCCTTCCCTTGTATCCCTTTCCCCACCTGTTTCTCCTCTCCCATCCCTCCCCCCTTCCCCTTGTTATTCCTCCCCCACCTGTCATTCCTCCCCTCCCCTCCCCTCCCCTCCCCACCTTGTCAATTTGTCTATCAGTAAAGTCCGCCCTTGAGACACGCGCGGCCACCGCTGCTCACGCGTCCATTTCTCCCCTCAGTCTCATCTCCCCTCATTTCTCTTGTTGCAGTACGAGCCCGTGTTCACGCCGGGCAACGAGGCGTACCTGCACCACATCATCGTGTACGAGTGCACCAACATGGGCCCGGCGCTGGACGTGGCCTTCGAAGAACTGGCCAACTCGCCCGGCCACGAGTGCTACCAGACCAACATGTCGCAGCTGATCTACACGTGCAACCATGTAGTGGTCGCCTGGGCCCTGGGGTCAGAGGTACGTTGTTGCTGTTCTTGTCAGTTTGGTTAGAAAGGTTGTTTAGTTTGTGTGTCGTTGTGTTTGTATGTGTATTTATTAATTGCTGTTCAAAGAAAGATAGGAAAAGAAAAAAACTAAAAATAAACCCAAACAAACTAATAAACTAAATGCATTATTGTATGCTCTGTTATCATTATGATTTTTTTTTTACTCAGTGGCGACCTTTCTTCCATATATGGTGATTTGATTTTTTAAAAATTATATTTGTGTGTGTGTGTGTGTGTGTGTGTGTGTGTGTGTGTGTGTGTGTGTGTGTGTGTGTGTGTGTGTGTGTGTGTGTGTGTGTGTAAAAGGATGATCATGATGATGCAAACATTATCCACACTATATATTCGAAGCAAATTAATCTATTAACGATAATAAGACAACACCCATAAATACTCTTAACTAAACTCTAAACAATCCATCGAAGCGAAAGTAACTCCACAACGTTACCCAAATGAATAAAAAACAAAGTAGCTTCTTCACTTTACGGCAACCTAACTGCCTAACTGCTTAAGACATTTAGCAAAGTTAGTGGCCGGTCTTTAAGAAGCTGAGATTACGCCGGCTTTTTTGGAGAGATGAAAAAGGTCGTTTTTTCTAACGGTTTCTGGTTTAAATTCGAATTTATTGCTGGATGTGATGTATCGGAGGTTTTGTTAGAGAGATAGTGAACACCAAAAACAGAACGTGTTGTCAACCTAAAATTTAGTGACAAAATACTCACTCACTCACACTCATCCTCATACGCATACACATACACATACGCATACGCATACGCACGCACACGCACACGCACACGCACACGCACACACACACGCACACACACACGCACAC
>NW_028234420.1:9665023-9670023 GCF_977035675.1 Penaeus japonicus
ATGCCAAACCCCCTCTCCCATATTTGAATACCACGTGCCCCCCTCCCCCCCTTCCATATATGGATACCACACGTATTCCCCTCCCACCTTATTTGGATACCACGTGCCCCCCCTCCCCCTCTCCATATTTGGATACCACGTGCCCCCCCCCTCCCCCCTCTCCATATTTGAATACCACACGTTCACCTCTTAACCCTCTCCCTCTCCCCCCTCCAGGCATCAACGTGTTCGCCGTGATCTTGCACACGCACCTGCTGGGCCGCAAGGTCCGCGTGCGGCACCTCCGCGACGGCCGGGAACTCGAGCCCATCGCGCAGGACAACAACTACGACTTCAACTACCAGGAGTACCGCGCCCTCAACACGCCACGGACTGTCCTGCCGGTGAGTAGGTTTGGGTGTAGAGGTGTAGGCTGCGTGCGGCCTGCGGGGTGTTCTGGGTGTGTGGGTTCTTGGTTGTCGTTATGGGTTTTGTTTGGGTATGTTTTTTTTTTTTTGGTGTGATGTATTGTTATTGTTATTTCTGATTCTGCTGCTACTATTGCCACTGCTGCTACTACTACTACTACTACTACTACTACTACTACTACTACTACTACTACTACTACTACTACTACTACTACTACTACTATTACTATTATTATTACTATTACTACTTTTACTACTACTACTACCACTACGACTACTATTAAATTACTACAACTACATTGCTACTACTTCTGCTACTCCTACTTCTACTCTTACTCCTAATCCTATTCCTATTACTAGTAGTTATACTAATAGTACTAGTAGTATATTCCTATTAAGCGAAACGCATCAAGAAACTCTGACAGCAAGGATAACCCCTCCCCTCTCCCCCCAGGGCGACCACCTGATCGGCGAGTGCACGTACAACAGCCGCGAGCGCTCCGCCATCACCCTCGGAGGCTTCAAGACGCGCGACGAAATGTGTCTGTCGTTCCTGTTCTACTGGCCGCGGGTCGACCTGTCGCTGTGCCACTCCAAGCCGTCGCTCAACACGGTCCTGCACTCGCTCGGCATCCAGGAATTGTCGGCGTGAGTCATGCGGGCCTTTTGGCTCTTTGTTTTCTCTGGCGGTTGGCCTTTTGCGTTCTTTTGTTTGTGTTTGTTTTGTTTTTAGGTTCGTTTTTATTTTCTGAATACTAGGACTTTTGTTTATGTAACCGTTTGTAAATGAAATGATCGAATCCCCATTTTTTTTGTATTATTATGTAATCACGATGTAATGCTCTTGTTTATATCCCGAAATATTTATCATATCTATAAGTATTTCCAAGACTTAAGTTCTTTTCAACTCGCATATGTATAAAAAAAATCCCAGCTTCACAAGCCTTTTCTCGCGCACGAGTCTAAACATTTCCAAGATTCGAAAGCCACTGTTTCCCTCGGCCTTTTCTCTAACTGTTTCCCTCGGCCTTTTTTCTACCTGTTTCCCTCGGCCTTTTTTCTAACTGTGCCTTCCCTCCTCCTGCAGCGACTCCGACCCCATCAAGATCCGGCGGCCGATCGAGCTGGCGGGGAAGACCCTGGAGTGGCGGCTCCTCAACTACGACTGGAAGAATCAGTTCGAGTACTTCCAGGCCGCCACGCACACCGGGACCATCAACCCCATGTGCTGGAGGCGCGGCGAGTCGCTGCTTCCGGTGAGTGCGGCGCTGGCTGGCTCCATTGCTTGCTTGCGTGGTGCAGAGTTTTTATTTATGTCACTGTTATTATTGTTGTTGCTTGGTTTTGATGCGGTGTTGTTGATTCTAGTGTTCTTTATATTTGTTTGGTTCGTCTCGTGGCGCGTCTTGTCGTTCGTCGCTTTATCTCTCTCTTCCATCTTCCGTCGCAGGAGCTGGAGAAGATGGACTACGACTACCCCAACATCACGGAGCCGTGGGCGCCCGAGAACGTGTGTCGCCAGCTGAGGAGGATCTCGCGGCGCCGCAAGAACAAGGGCGGTCGAAGGAGGAACCACCACCCCACTCCCACCGGAGAGACGGACGAGGAGCTGGACGAGGAGGAGGTCATGTTCGACGACCAGAGGAACTCCCGGCCGATCGAGAGCATCGACGTCGACCCCTACAACCACAGGGACTTCGACATCCCGCACATCGAGGACCGCGTCGAGAACGACCCCTTCGAGGGCTTCGGCGTCGAGGACACCGGCACCGCGGACCGCGAGCTGACGGAGGAGCTGCTCGACGTGGAGAGAGAGCTCGGGAAGGAGCTGGCCAACAAGGCGCAGGACCACTTCCAGGAGCAGACGGCGCGTCCGGCCAGCGGAGGGCCTGGGCGGGGCCTGTCGTGGTGGGCGCTCGTGGGCGCTGTGGGCGTGTTGCGCCTCCACCGCCTCTTCGACGGCCACGGCTGAGCTCGCCGAGGGAAGAGGAACTGCCTGAGAGGGACGTCGGTGAGGCAGAGTTCCCGTAGTATTCGTATTTAAGAATGAATAAAATCGCGCTGTGAAAACCCGTTGTTTTAAGAAGGAGAAAAAGGTACATACTCGGTTGCAAGCATTTCCCCTTCACGCTCGTAGTGAGGAGTGAATAGCATTTATTTTCTGCTGTGGAAAAGGACAGCCGCCCTGACTGGGGGACGCAGGAAGGTCCCTGGCTAAAGTGTTGTGTATTCTGCCCGGTGCGGCCGCGGCGAAGGGCCGGCAGCTCCTGCCAGGGCGCGGCCGTGAAGGACCCTTCCGCGCTGGACACTCCCTCGTGCTTGTGATTCCTTCGCGATGAGGTGGTGTGGTTCCTTCAAGCTAGGATTATGAATATATATATATTTCTCCATACATATATATATTTCCTCCTGGTTACAAGGGCCTCCTGAGACGTGCCAGGAGACTAAGAGGCTCGAGCAGGTGGCGGGACGTCTCGCCCTACGGCCTCCTGTCGCCGCGGCTTCCCTCCCGCGTCCTGCTACGTGGGCGTAGCGCGGGCGTGACGTGGGCGGAGCGCGGGCCGGCCGCCTCGGGCAAGCCCACTAAACCTCAGTAGTAGCTCTTGGTCTGCTATATTACAGTGCCTGATTTTGTATATTTCGCTTATGTGTGTTTTGAGGGACATTTTATCCGATGAGGACTCTGAATGAAAGAAATATGAATCATCGTTGTGGAGTTTATATGCGATTTTTTTGTGTAAAATAATAGATGAATATATATATACATATATAATTTTTAAGAAGTGGTTTTTAGTAAAAATGAATATTTATGAGTTGAATATGTGATTGGATACAGTGATTCGACAATTTTTTATGTCTCGGTGATGTGTATTTCACCTTTTGATTGTTCCTTCACAAACACATTATATATATTGCATGGTGACAGTTTCTAGTGAACGCTTTGAATTTGTGGACAAAAAAAAAATAATTTAGCAAAAATCATCTGTTGTGAATTGCATAATGTCATTGTCATCTCTGGAACGCGAAAATTGAGTGTATTTTTTGGTTTGTTTCTGTTGCATGTATTGCATGCAAGGCGAAGCAAAATCTTTGCAACTTTTCTGCGCGGGACGTTAGACCTTCAGAAGTAATAAAGAAAATGATGGTCCCTAAAATTTGTGTTGATTATATTTTTATTACCAATGCCAAGAAAGAAACAGAGAAAAAAAACAAGCAATGAAAAGTTGAAAAAAAATATATAGTGGCATCTATAATTAGATGTTGTCGTTGTTTGTATAAACTTTTCATACCATTCTGTGAAACACTAATCAAGGAAGTTGCTTTTGAAATGTTTGAGGTTTGAATCCTGTAGACACTTAACCCCTTTATTGACATATTCCACGAATGCATAATATATTTACTAATGAAACTTTTTTTTTTCTTCAATGGGAATCTATGCTCGTAATGCAGCTAACTGTAAATACCATATATAGTTCTTTCAAGCAGAGTGTAAAGTAAAAAAAAAACATGTATAACAGGGTATGACACTTACGACATGAAGTAAAAGAATAAAGATTCAAAAAAACATGACATATGTCTGGCACTGTCAAGTGTAGAAGAGCTCTCTCTGTATAGATCCTTTCTTGAGTTGTCAGTGAGTCTGACATGCTGTTTTTTTTTTTTTTTTTTTTTTTTTTTTTAAGAGAGAGAAGTACAATTATGCTATGCCTTTGCTCTTAAGACCGTGCAAAGACTAAGGCATAATTGTCAAGAAAGGCTAGGTTCTCCTCGAGAGATCATGCCACAGACGGAAGAACAAACCATGGCAGCATGACTATAGTTGAGACCCTTTTCAGAAATGAAGTATGAAGGGGTGTTAGACTAGCATAATAAGTGTATATGGACAACCTTAATCTCCCTGTTGGCGGGACTATGTGCCTGAAACCCTTGTAATAATAACATAAATTTGAGCTTCCAAGAATAAGCAAATTGTATATTGAAATTGAAATTAGAAAAAAAAAATCATTAAGTCGCCTCTTCATCTTAAAAAAAAAATGTCATAGAATCCTCCACTCCCCCCCCCCTCCCTCCACATTGCCCCCCCCCCCCATCCACCCATTCAGATCCTCCCTCTAGCTTGACAACAACCTCTCCCTCCCCTTAATCACCCCCCCCCCTCCCCCCGAGTAATCACATCCACAACTGCGCTATTGTGATAGAAGTTTTTGTAGGATATTTGACCAAAACACAGTACGTCGTGTGTAGGGGAAGTGTTAGTGAGCAAAATACTTCGTAGCGAATAAACCACGGAAGAAAGGAAAGGAGAGGAAGAGAGAAAAGAAACAAGAGAGAGAGAGAGAGGAAGAGGAGAGGAGAGGAGGGAGGGTGGGGGGAAGAGAAGAAAAATCAAATACGAAAGAACCATCAGGAGTGCCCCTTCCCCCTCCCCGCCTCCCCGCCTCCCCCGGTGGACGGGTCGCCCTTCCCAGCCTCGCTCGCCGTGGCATCGAAGTCCTTAGTGGCGGGAGGAAGCAAGTTGCGTGAAGCGAGAAAGTGTCTTAAAACTTTCCCCCCAACAACTTTCCCCTCCCTCCCTCCTCCCCCCTCCCCCCC